>NC_065520.1:12412398-12555284 GCF_006386435.1 Epinephelus moara
ATATAACTGAATTTTCTATCCATACATATAAATTTTAAATATATTAAAATTATAAGGCATCTTTGAGTAAACTGCGAGTATCATTTAAGTAGGCTATGTCGTGGCCGGCCGAATGTCCTCTTTTTTGGAAATCAAAATATGGTCACCCTAAAGTCAGCTCATATATGTAATTTCATAAATGCTATACGTGCAAATGTTACAAATTCATGGTTTTGCTGAAATGTACAATGCCAACATTTTCTCCTTACAACTGGGATGCATTCAGGAGATGGTCCTGACAAAAACATGGCTAAATGAGAGTAAGTGTTGGATTTACAGTCGTTGGGTGGCTGTAAATTAATTCTAATGTTACACTGAGTGAGTCAACAGGCAGCTGTTCGACTCTACCTCCAGCGAAACGTGTAAGCAGTGTTGTGTTTTTAGCTCGTTTTACTGCCCCCAGGTGGCCAAAAAAATCAATGAATGCAACTTTTAGCTTGCTGCAGCGTAATGTCAAAAATTCCAAACTTGTGCCAAAGCTGGAGGCGTCAGTCGTTCGATCAATAATGAAGTTGATATTAACAAGTTGGAGGCCAGCTCCAGCTGTAAAATGCACCAGCACTTTCTCATTAAGTTGCACTCAGTCCATTGACAGTAAAGCTGAAACTGAGCAGTAAACTGTGAATTAAACACCTGGATTAAATTACAACAGGTTTAATATGGCCATAATCTTACACAGCTAATTTCCCCTTTACTACAGTAATACCTGATTTTAACTTGTAAAGTCCAACTCTACAGTACCCGTATTGTATACAGACTCCTAACCCAGTGTTTCCAGCTGGAATTTCCTTTTTCGAAACCAATGTCTTTTGGAAATAAATCTAACTCATTAAAACCATATAAATGTCTTGCAGGAATGTTGAGGGTGTGTACTGTGCATTGAGCATTACAAATGGTGGTGTATTAATGAAGCAGATTTGAGATTATACAGTCCATCCCTGTGCACAGCTGTCAGCCAGGTAACAGAAACCGCAAAGAGCATTTTACAGAAGCAGAGAGACCACGTAAAAAAAAAAGTTCCCGACAAAGTCAGCAAAGTTCGACATTGATGGAGCTCTGACAGGCCACTGCTTGACAGGAGGGAGAACCTGGAGGCACGAAAGGATAAAGAGAATAAATCTCCCTCATTCTGACAAAGACAAACACACACAAATCTAAATCTGACATACATTGTTGCACAAATCCAAACTGGCAGGTGAGACAGGGTGAAATGCCTCTCAGCACACCATAGGTGACACTGTTGAACCGTGCATTGAGGTGACACAGCGCATAGCAGAAGAGGTAGGAGGAAGAGCGTTACCGAGGGAGAGGAGGGAAGAGTGGAATAGAAAACAGGCATGTGAGAAGGGCATTGAGACTGGAGGAGGACATTGATCAAATCCAGGCGAAGTTGTTTGTTTTTCCCACCATCACTTTGTGCCTCATGACTGTCAGAGCTGCCACTGTGTGTGAATGGCTCGTCTTCTGTGCTGGCACCACTGAAACGTCAGTACCAATACTCTTCAGTGGGGGGCAATACAAAGCTGAGAGACGGTGGATGGATCCTCCACTGCTTTATCCCTCTCTCTGTTTCTTACTGAACAGAGAACAGATTTCATGTATATACACGGCGTCTATTTATATGTTGTAGTAATACACCCCCATGTGTGTTGTACATGACAGAGTGAAGGTATATTGTGTGTGGCCATTATGGCACATTGCTGCCAGTCTCTTTTCAAAAGCATAATATTTTAGTTGCTCTCCAGCTGCTATGGTGACAGCTTTATGCTATTTTTGCATTTCTTTTCTGTCATTCAGACCCTGTCACTCCGTTTCTGTCTAGCCTCGGTCGGTTTAACTACACTGTAAAAAGAAACTGTTTGTTTTAACTTAAAGTTAGTGTCCAGGCTGCCTTATGATTTTAAGTTGACTGAATTTGAGGAGACAAGTTGAGGGAATTTTGTTATTATTTAATGTGCCCTCTCAGTCAGCCCGCACACTAAGCCTTAAGTTAAAACTAATAGGTTATTATTTATTTTTACAGTGGTAACCAAGCATTACTTCCAAGGCTTAACCCCTTGAAACCTGGAGTGACATCACCTTTCTTGTGCTGCTTTCAGGCCCTTTTCGTATTTAATTTATTAATTTATTTAATTTATTTTAATTTAATTTCTAAAAAGTATTTAAACCGTTTGATACGAAATAGTGCGAGTTTTATTTTTTATTTTTAAACATGGAAAAAAAGGCAATGAGCGCTTGGTTAGACATATCCCATAAACTGCAAAAATTACAAATAAATAATAATAATAATAATAAATTTTTAAAAAAAAATGATTTAGAAAATTATTTTAGAAAAATAGGGAAAAACTATATTTATAATTATTAATTATGACATTTTAAAATTATGTTACAGAATTTTTAAGCACTCCAGGTCATGTCCTTGTTTGTTTCTTTTTTTAAATAAATGTTCTTGTTTTTAATTTTCTCTTTTTACTAATTTCTTGCTATTTTTGGGGGGGTAATTTCTTCTTTTGTTGCTCATTCCCTTCTTCGTATGTTTCCAAAAGAAATCAAGCCAATGTGCTCAGGTTTCAAAGGGTTTATTAGTTAGTTCACTCATGGAATGTGTTATAGGTCACAACTGGCATGTCTACTCTATGTACTAGTGTTGTGTGATATTGAAATTCTCCTACTGATGACATAAATTACTGTCCATAGAGCATATCTATGGACGTGAGGTTCATATGTTGTAATACCCAGAAGCGTCTTGGCTACTTGGCTATATTGGACAAGGGTATGCTGAGATCAATACATCAGATCCGTAAAAATCTGGTGGGGTTATTTTTATTTTTTAACATGTTTAATTGCCCTTGTACAGTCTCGTTATCGATCACTGTCATGATCATGAGTATGAAACAAGACATTAGATGACATAATGTTGGGGTTTGGGAGAGACAGACCGACATTTTTCAACATTTTAACACATTTTTCGATAAAATGATTAGTCGACTGATCGAAGAAATAATCAATGAAATTAATCGTTAGTTGCAGCCCTGTTCTGTTAGGTGATGAGTTTTAAGATAGAAGCAGAGATTTGCCGGGTTCTAGCTGTGGTCCCGACTAGTTTTATTGCACAGCAAACAAATTACTTCTTTCACTTTGTCTTTTTTGTTTGGTTCGAAACCAAAAAAAAATGCTAAATAGCCAACAAATATTTGTTTTGCTAATGAAAGCGGAGGTCTCTCCTATTTGAGTTAGGGCTACATCACATCAGAAGTGGAAGACAATATTCATAACAGGTGTTGATTGAATATTCTTCTTTTATTGTGGACACTTGAAGATCATTATTATGGCCAACCAATGCATGTAAGCTACGCAGCCCCATCTCACATTCGTCCAGATCATACTTCCATCATGTTTCGGATCACCAGCTGGCGAGGATGACTTTTTGCCTGAAGCATGCATACGTGCTTTAGCCTCAGTCTTTGAGCACAATATCACATGTGCAGCCATCAAGTGCATATTCAAGACAGCTTTTACAGGAGTCAGCAGGGAACATTAAAAAAAAGCCGTGGCTAATTATCTTTAGCCTATTTTGGTCCGTTTATAAGAAGTGAAACTAAATGCTTCAAAGGAAACTGTAAGAATGTTTGGTGCAGTATGGTGGACAGTGCTGTAAACTGTACAAGTATGCCATTAAACAGGAAACTAGAGCAGCACAATGCAATCACAGAAACCATGAGTAATATTCAACATATTTTTTTGCCTGTCACAACGTTTGATAGTTACTTCTCTTGACAGTAAAAATCAGTGAACCTCTGAACCCTGTTCCCTTCCCCCGCACAGATAGCAAAATAATACCTGACAGATATGATATGCTTAGGTGTGCGTTAGAGGATCTGTGTCGAGATGCTCCTCCTTTCAAAAAGAGTCAGATTCCTGTATCGTCTTCGTCTCCTCTTGCTATTCCCGGCAGTTTTCATTGCTCTGCTTTGCTCCTGTTACAAGACCTCGTAACCCAAGTCCAAAATGCTACATTTCTATTTTGAGAGGTACAAATGTCATTGCCCTGATGCTACTCCCGAATGTATGGCGCTTTTATTTTGAAACCAAACCCTGTGTATGGTCTCTGATCCATAAATGTCAGCGCATAACCTGATGCAGCAGGACGTGAAACTTTAAAGGACGTCCACTGGCTCCCTGGAGAATAAATAAGCACAACTATGACTACGTTGACATGCACAAAATATTCTGGTGTTTGCTCTTAGTCCAAAACATACATTATTCCTACCGAGCTGTTTACACGTCTAATGAAAATGAACATTGCCATTAACATACAGCTGTGCATACTCAGATTTAAGTGCCCAAACATGTCATTTATCACATCAGAAGTTTTCTGCTGGTTCCGGAGTTGTTTGATCTTGTGAACAAAGCTTCCCTCCATCTTTCATTCAGCCACCTTTTTGAAAACTTTGCGGTGTTTGTGCATATCCAAAAACCTGTTTAATTGCCAAGTCTTTCATAAGTGGGAGTATTTCTCCTTAAGACCAGAAATGTGGGCTTTTCTTTTGAGCATGCACCTCTACTCCAGGCTTGCAAACTTTTGGCTAACTGAGACATTCTGAATGCACTGTATACCTGTCCAAAGAATGCTGCTGGGGTTGTTTACGACATGGTTGCAGTCATTGTAGTCTTTTGGCTCAGTGAAAGTGCCAGCTCGACAGTGCTGTGTGCGCTCCTGGAGGAAGAACGAGAACGAACGAAAAAGTTTTGTAATTACTCGCTTGTAAACAGCCTTCGCAGAACGATGCCTTTGAACACAACGCCAACCTTCTTCTGCTTCTTCTCTGTGTCCCATTACATTGCAATGGTTTCCTGCTGGTTGCGACACCCACGTAAAGGAGCATTATTGCCATCAAGTGGGCTGGAGTGGATAACGCTTCAGGGTCAAACGAACAATCAAGCGGAAGTCTATACACGGGTGTGAGGCAGCTGAAAAAATAGTTCCACAATCAGATGACTCGTGAAAACACTGATGGAAACCACAGTTTGCTACGATTTTTATGTCAGAACATCAACGAACACCACTGACCACTCGGTGAGTTTCATGGCTTTGAAAACAAAGGTTTAAGGTGATTTTAGGACAGGTTCACACATGGCCATAGGCAGCAGTGTTAAGCCAGGCAGGGGAAAGACAAATTCTCAGAAAACGAACAATCGTCACAATTTTGGTCTTAGCCACTCTATTTCATCGTAAACAGCCCAGAAATGGGGCTCAAAGTGCAAAATACCGGACTTCTCCTTTAAGCTTGCCATCAGGCCGCTGAGTTACGCTGGCATTTTCCCTTCCTTCCGCTAACTGCGAAATACCTTTTACAAATCCCCTTCACTACTGGAAACAACAACAACCTCAGAGCAAACAACTTATATCGTAATGTTTTGCTAGAGCCGCCTACAGCTAGCAAGTTCATCAAGCTCCTCCAGAGCCAAAGTATAGCCGGCCTCACCTCTAGGGCACCAATTATCAAATTATGTTTGTGTTACTGTCACTAAAAGTTGAATCATAGCGTTAATGATTTTTGTTGCGTTTTCCTCTGTGGGGCCATTTTATGACAGTGCACACCTTTCCATATGCAAATGTTTCATCCTTGACACCATTTTGCCAGAGCACCATCACTGCATTCTCAGATTACAGCCACCCAAGATGACTGGTGGTGGTAAATGGTTTAAAGGAACAAAAACAAGCCAGGGCGTTTTTTTTCCGCTGTAGCAGAAAGATAATTTGTGATTTCATACCTTTCTCTGGCACAGACAGAGACGACTGTGAGAATCACTAACGACGCACTGTAGAAATTAAACCTCCTTTAACGTTTGATTTCTCTTCCTGTTTATATTTGGGCAGTCTCTCCCATTAGTGTGTGCTGTACTTCTAAATCTTTCATTGACTTTGGGTCCAAGGAGGTTGCGGCTTTCCCTTCCACTCACAGTTTAAGCTGTTAAAATTTTCATAGGAGCTCTTTCTATCCATTTTCTAAAAACTGATTCGACAAGGGCACGATGCAGACAAAAACAGAGGCTGTGTTTTTGAGACGGGAAAGGAATGTGAGCAGTTCCTGTGGTCCTCCATGGAGCCACTCGTAATACTGATGTACTGTTAATAACTGTTAATAACTGCGGGTCTCCCACAGTTTCTTCTCCCAATGTTATATTAATAAAAGCCTCTGACTTTATGAAATTTTTTCCTCTTTAAACTCTGCTGCAGGGGAATTTTATTTCACTTCAGCTTTTAAGCAAAATGAATATTTCAGCCACACCATCGCTTGACAAATTGAGCTGAAGAAGTTAAACTCCACCATGGCAGTGGGGAGTGATTCCATTTCCAGATCGCTAAATGATGTGACACGAAATTACTCAAAAAAAAAAAGTAATTATAGGAAGCAGCCAAAAGTGATTCGACTCCTCCAAAAAAATGCGTCCGGGTGGGCGGAGGGGGTCCATTTGGTGAGTTGACGTGAGCGGCAGTGGCAGTCCACGGAGCAGAACCGAGAAGTAGGTCATCCCCATTGACCTGGCTCACACAATCAGCATACACTAGTGTGCGTGTGTGTGTGTGTGTCACTGTATGATTGTGCTGTTCCAGTTCTCTCTTAACTCGCAGGAGGCAGAAAATAGCAAACACAGTGAAATGTTGGAGGCAAGCGAAAGAGGGCAAACCATCTGAAGCTGAGCGTAAACATGATAATATCTGCCTGTCAGCCTCTGTAATGCCACATTGTCAGAGCAAGAAAACCCATATGGTGGGCTCGGGCTGAAATATGTTCACAACACACTAAAAACTGAAGGACATTTGACTTTGAAAATAAAATTTGGATATTTTTTCACCACAGCAAACTGCAAATATTTCCTCATCTTGAACATCAGGTTCAGAAACACTACCTGCTCTCACAGTCCGGACACGCAGAAAGTCCCAGCGCTCAATTATTCACATTTTTGTGAAAAGGCTGCATAAATTATTGACCCTTTTTGTGAATTATAAAACACAACCTTGTGTTTTTTTCCTTTTTTAAAACCCTCTCCCTCTCCATATTTAACAGCGTCTAAACCTTTCGACACCTTGTTTACCTCCGATCTGTCGAAGAATTTTAAAGATCCCTCAACCGCTTATGGGATTTGCGATTCCAAAAAAAACAACAACCACATAATCTGCTTTCATAGCAGCAGCGGATAGCGCACAGTGAGAGATTAACCCTCGACCCCGCGGAGTCGTCGAGTACATGTTGTCTTTTCAGGATCATGATTTCCGTGCCAAGGTCGACGCGAATTTCCCATTGATTTTTATACCTTCCACCATGCGTTGTGTAGATGCAGCCATGCGGAAAGAGTGCTGATACGCTCCCCCAACATGTGGAGCAAAGTCAAAATATTACTCTGCAGCGTTTCCTTGCAAAATATTTGTCTTGGGCACTGATTGTAGGAAATGAGTGATAAATCTTACAGCACAAGTGCTGGCAGAAATCATTCTAACATAGTCCGCAGCACACTGGCGTGCAGGTGCAGGTGCAGGTGCTGAGAGTCCAATTAGGATAGAGGAAGTAAGAGCATACTATGGTGATGAACAGGCCCAGAGCTCGAGCTAAAGAAGTCCAAACTCCACTTTGAGACAAGCGATAAAAAGCTCAGAGCTTTTAGATGTCAAATTCAAAGGAGAATTAGATTTCAGAATCTCTCTCATCTATCACATCCCTCCGTCTCCTCTTCCTCTCCCCTGTATAGTAATAGCTGCGTTCTGTGGTTTGTTAGCAACACTAACCGTTGCCACTCACTCACACACACACACACACACACACACACACACACACACACATAACGTCTTTGTCTGATTCCAGACACCCTGCCATGTTGATCCCTAATCCGCTTCCTACCACACTAGCTGTGACCAATCACGGGCTTTCATGTTGCGAAGCGGTCAGTCACACCTAACAGGATTGGCCAGTCGTAGTCCAGGATGCCAAGGCTATTAGTGATTATGATAAAGGTTGACAATTTGTGTGTGTGTGTGGGTGTGTATGTGTGTGGCAGGGACTGTCTGGATTCTTGCTTATGTGACCCAGATTGAGTACAGTGCTGCATGTAAAATGAGATGTTATGTTTGGGGGCAGAGATTATAATGGGCAAAAACAATCCTGGTGTCAAGGACACATTCGCTTGGCCTGACTGTATAACTACTTTTGTTGGATGGTATATTGTCCCAGAAATCATTGCAATAAATGATATTATTGTCATTTTGAAACCACGTTAAGCCACTGATATAATGGTAAGACAATAGCATATTAATACAAGTACACCCTTTCAAAGTGCGATGAATTTTTAATACTAAAGAATATTCAAACATTGCGATTGGAATATATTAAAAATACATTTTTAAAAAGGTCACACCTGTTAATATATACAAGGAAGTATATGACTAATTAACTTATTTTGATTAAATTAAAGATATTTTCACCAAAAAGTGATGCAAAAAAGGCACACATTGTTGCATAAAAATTCAATAGTATTCAGAAAATTTTTCGACGCCCAAAATTTCCCATAGAATTATAGTACATTTTATTGGAATTGTCCAGAATTATTCAGTTTGAGACTTAATAAAAATTGTGGCCAATAAAAACAAAACCAAGTGATGCCTCTTGTGACTAAAAGTTTCTTTATGCTTTTGCGTACATTCGACGCAACATGCACGCAGTTGCTCCACAGTTGCTATGTGCCTATCATAGTTCTGCGTCTTGTTGGTCTGTGTCATTATGCAATTCCCCGCCAAAGCGCTTGGGGGCGCGGCGTTCTATTATATACCTACCTAGACTCTGTGACGTCTATGGTCGTTGCTCGTTCATTGTTTGTTTATCTCCCGGCTTTGCTCTAGTCACAGTGAAGATGCCGATCGAGAGAGAAAGACTGTTGCTGGAGCTCGAGATGATTGACACTGAACGACAAATGCTCTTATTACAAATGTTACGACAGTGACGAAGAGAGAGGCGACTGCGCCGATGGTGTGTACGCCCATTGAATGGCTCGAGGCAGACTACGGGCGAATATGTGACGCTGCAGCAGGAAGTGAAACCCTGCAAAATGCCGGAAATTATGTAGTTTGAAGGACCAATCATAGCTCTTGCGGTCTGCGTTGCCTCAACGCCTGGTTACAATTTTTTGGAGGTGCAAGTCACGTCTCTGCGTCTGTCGCAGAGGGAAAAGCCCTCTGCGTCGTAGGCAAGCTTAGCAAAGCTACGGAACACTGCGGGTACCCTCTTATCTAGCAAGTGTGCTGCAGTCGGCTCTAGGGGATGAACGGCCTGAGAGCTGGGCAGTTTGCTGGTTGATCTATGGAGTAGAGGATGAATGTTGGAGGGTAACACCACAAATGACGGACTTTTTAGCTCATTGCCATGGGCTGGCAAGTTAACGACAATCAGAGGACTGTGCCTCTTCCACTCTAAAAGTGCAGCTGCAGGCTACCGGTATGCTTCACCGTGTCATCGGCATGATGTTGGCTAACATGTTGGTGACCTTTTCATGCAAACAAACATGCATGTAAACACAATGGGCAATACTGAGGTCAGCACAATGATTGAGGTCATGTCTATATATCGTACGATAAGTCAATAACACAATTACTGTGTCACGCCTAATTTTCGCACCCATGAGAGACATAGTGAGGAGAACGTTAGAAGGAGAAATGGTGCTTGTTGTAGCTTGAATGGAGCACCATGGTGGTGTAACTCACTGCACTGCAACAGTTCAAAGTGTCAGTTATTGCGTCAGTTACTGAAAGCCCAGTGTGATGCGCTCCAAGGTTACTAATGTTCCTTTTTTCTGCTTCTTCTTTAAAGCCAAGTCCCACTTGAGTACTTGGTCTATCACTCACGTGCATGTCTTCATTTAATCTTACATTTACAGGGTGGAAAACTAGATACAGAGCGCTGCCTGTGGTGATGGAGTATTATCTGCTGAGCACACGTGTGCTATATTTCCTTTTTAAAACACTACAAATTTAGTTAATGCCTCCCTCCATGATCACAATTATTCTATAATGCCTTAATGTTGCCTCAAAATATGTGCTTAGGGTCCCCTGGCGGAGATGAAAGTGATTAAATAGCGGTTATTCCCCAAAGTACTAAATTATCATTGCAACTTTGATTGGATAATGAAATGTTTTCAGCATGAAAGCGGCCCCAGAGAGCTGGCAGACTGAGGTAAGCTAGTTTATGCATGTATGAACAGAACACTAGCGGGATAAATAATAAGCATGCTGCATCTGCGTGGCTCATCCAGTGCAGCTGCAAAGGGAGTCATGTGACAGGGGCAGATTTTCTCATTTGGAGTGAACACTGCGAGAATATCCCTCTTATCAAGCTGTCTTTGTGCGGAATTTAAATCCGTAAAGTTGCATGCTCTTGAAACAAGTAAAATCTGCCATTGCAGCAAGAATATTTTGACTTGTTTCCAATATAGTTTAGTTTTGATTTTAGAAGTATAAGTAATTTAAATCTCAATAATAGTAAGAGGTGACTTGATAAGAGGTCAAGGAGTTGTATTTCCTGAAGGACCCTGTTTCTTTGCATGTTGTGACCCCAGTTTAACCCGAGCATGCCTACAGTAACCCAGCCTCATAGAGCACCTTGTATGTCACAACACCCAACATATGGACAGCTTTGGAATATGCTTACAATTACACATGCTTTTGAACGGTCGCATTTTTTGAGTATGAACGATGACTTTTCAGAGCAAAGTGAGACCTGACATGATCTGTGTTTACATTGAATCCGAAGGGAAGGAATGTCTAAAAAAAAACCAACCCTGATGATATTGAATTCGAGAGGCCCCTCGAGTGGTGGATACTCCAAAAATGATGTGATCTGACTTTTTAACATCTGCCGGCCTGCAGCAGATTAACCAAAACCCTCAGTCCATATCAGATGGCCGTGACATATCTTCAAACTCACAATCTGGAGAGGAAAATAACTAAAATCGAGCTGCGTCTGACACCTGCGAAAGGTTGTGTATCGGGCGGCACACTCTGAGAATCTGTGATTGCTTTGCTTTTAAAGGAAAAACTGTGAAAGGTCAGGTTGTTACCAAAGATTTCAAAGGGAGTGAGTTTTGCTTTGGTCACTTGAGGACAGTTTTATATGCACTGCAGTGAGTTCTCCAAGAAATGTCTGGGATTGCAGGACTACTGTGGTATAGTTTGAAATAGGATGCACAATGCAACTTCTTAGCACACAAAATGTTGGCACTGTACTTTTCTCCAAACCATTGATTACATTTCTACATTTCGTACATCAACATTTTTAAACTGACTTAGTTCAGATTACAAGTATGTGAGCTGAGTTTGTCATCAAGGGGAGGAGGTGGTAGTGGATGGCATGGCGAGGTATTTTCTAGCAACACATCAGGACCAAACTGGGTCTTTTCAGCCAAGCATGACCTTTTCTAACCCAAACCAGTTCTTTTTGTGCTTGAACCTAGCCACAAGGAGCTGTATGTGGTATTATCTATGAGCCTGGAATGAAATGCATCTTGGGTGATCCCATCACAAGTGGAAAGCGCATTGCTAATCATGGGGGAAACTAGAAGATGGGTGCTATGCTTCTACGATGATGGTGTGGGTTAAGATGACATAATCAACGGCAATGGTTGTATAAGCACAGAGTAGAGTGGCTGCAATTAATTAGCCAGTGGGCTACACACAGGGATTCACATGCACCAACATGCACATGCCGCTAGGCCGTCCACCAAAACTGAGAAGCTCTGATTACAGCACAAACAGAGGTAGCTTGATTTAATTTTCTGCTTAGAACGCCATTACACCACTGTATCTTTAAAAAGCAAATAGTTATTTGCTGTTCTGAATGTTGTACACTGCTCCACAGCATTTTCACAACATAAAATTGAAAATTGAAATGTAGATAAATGTAAATTTTCAACACATTTATGATATATGAAACCACAAATGTAACATATGAAACGTGTAAATATACCAACTGAAACGTACTAATGTAACATAAGAAAAGTACAAATGTGACATGAAATGTATAAATGTAACGTATGAAACGTGTAAATATAACAACTGAAACGTACTAACGTAACATAAGAAAAGTACAAATGTAACATATGAAACGTGTAAATATAACAACTGAAACGTACAAATGTAATGTAAGAAATGTATAAATGTAACAAATGAAACGTGCAAATGTAGCATATGAAATTTATAAATGTAACATATGAAACGTACTAATGTAATGTAAGAAATGTATAAATGTAACATATGAAACGTGTAAATGTAGCATATGAAATGTATAAATGTAACATATGAAACGTGCAAATGTAGCATATGAAATGTATAAATGTAACATATGAAACATTTGTGGTTTGCACAAATGAGTTGAAATTGGGTTGATGTTGGGACCTTTATGTTGGAGCATGCATTATTAATTATAGCATAAACTGCCAACTTTATCTCTAAAATTAGCATGCTGTGTAAAATTGCTAAAATGATGAAATATGCACCATCCAAATGTTTAGTTATGCACAATCCACACTCAAAATCTGTTCAGCAGCCGACTGTAGAGGCTTCTGACAACAGAAAAAAAAGTTTGAGGGACCACTTATTCCCTCCACAGGACTACACAAGCTGCCAAGTCTCACTGAACCGATTGTACTCATTGTCACAAGTTTCCATGGCAACATTGCACTCATCTTATTGGGCTGGTGATTAAAGAACGCACTGGGGTGAATAAAATGAACTGAAGTGGAGTGGAAACAGGGGGAGGATGAGTGAAAAAAGTATTCCAGTCTGTCTTTGTCCTTTTCTGAAGGATGTTTAGATAGCAATTAGCAGTTTGCCCCTCAAGCGTCTGAAGTGGGAGACTGCAGACACTTTGAAGATCAAATTAACCAATTAGGGAGATATAAGAGTCTCATGAGTTATACCTTCCTAATTTATCATGTAAGCTACACGCTGGTGAGATAACAGGATATTTAGGGACCAGTGTAGGTGGCTAAAGCAACCAGCAATAAAAATTTTTTCCTTGCGATTGATGCAACAACACTCAAGCACCTTTCCCTCCTTCCAAGTCAAACAACGTGACAGATGTGCCCCACACAGGAAAAGGAATGACAATACCGCCGTCACTTTATTTGTCTACACGGTTCCCACAGTCAGTCTTCAAGTTGGGAAAAAAACAGACGGATCTGAGAGCTGGGATGCTTTGCTCAAGCCCGCCCCGGCTGACAATGCCACTGAAACGTGTCGGGGGAAACAGGAAAAGAAACAGCAACAATACTATTGTTGCTATATTGGTCGGCATCGTGACAGCCACAAACTAAACATCAGACAGAGCCACTTTGTACTTCCTCGTCTCTGTTTGTCAAAAATGTGGCATGTGGCAAACTGTGAAGCTATATGGACGGGCTGAAAGTTAAAGTTTATGGATAAATGAAACTTTTTTTCCAACAACAAATCAAAAATTTAACTATTTTCATAAACTTTTCGTACCTAAATGTTGTTTTTTAGCACTAAAATCAAAGCACACTGCCCCTAAAGTCCCATGTGCTTCTAATTTTAATGCATAGTCTTCGCTTCAGCCAAAGTTTCACGCATCACTCCTTTAACTAGCACTATAAACTGCAGCTCCACTACAGAAGCCTCCCTTCCTTGAGTTCCCCATTGTCTCGCAGATCAAACGCTGAACCTGGATTTCCTTGATCCCTGTGACCCATAGCAGGTGAGAAGGATCAGTAGCAGCGCTGAGCCCGTGGCAGCCAGCTGTCGCACACACACGAGACGCATGCGCCCTCACACACGCATGCACAGATCCTGTACGTACCAAGCACGCCTCAGCACACAGGAGATGCTGTGAAATTGAATAATCTGACCTCTGGGAGGCTCAGTTAAACACACAACGACAGAGTTGTGCAAACAGGAATGCCATGCAGAGTGTATAACATGCACTCATGTGGATGCTTAACCCTAAAGGTGTGTTACGTTCACAAACACACTTAAACATTTGGGATAAAAGTGCCATGCAGCTAAATGTGTCCTCTCCCCTCAAGCTGTTAAATTAACACTGTCAGACTTCCTGCCTCTTAAGTGCAAAAAAGACCATTCGGGACCTTTTTTTAAAGCCACTCATATTCACATGCACACACACACACAGCACTCAAGTACACACACATTTTAAGCATCCCTCAAGGCACTGTCTCCTGTCTTTATGTATCTTGGGCTTCAAGCAACCACCAAAACACAGCGGCTCTTTGAAATTAGGTCACACAAAACAGACTCACATGCGACCTAACCCCACCCACACACACGTCCCCACACACACACAACACGTACAATTTAATGTGTTTTCTGGGTCAATATTCAAAAGTGTCACGGTCAATACCTGTGAAAGCTCTTTTAGAATCAGATCCAAATGTCACGACGACACAACCACTGCACAAAAAGCATCACATCAGGCTCTGCTCTGGGTGCAACTCTGAATTTGACAAAGTTGAAAGCACATTTTGGGGCTAAACATGACAAATAAAACTCAAAATATAAGTTTTTGTGAAGCTGAAGAACTCAAAAGACTAAAGCAACCAGGAATAAAGAACTCATTCCTAATACACACCACATGGTAAAAGCAGACACCTTGTTATAAATCTAAATTCAACAACTGTTTCTGCAGAAGTTTCCCCTGGACCATGACACCGATGGCTCCACAGCACTCATTGGCTGAGTTGCGAAGCCACTGCTCTATCATTATCATTCCAGTAACGCTGGCACTCAACGCTTCCACTCCTCATTTCCACTGGGAATACAATCTGAGCCGAGATGGAGGGTGAAAGCATGCGGGAATCCCCCGGGGACTCTCAGACTTAAGTAAACTAAAAGAAACACAGACTCCCACTGAGAAAGGCCCCTTGCACAGTCAGCACGAGAAAACAAAAACCGGCTCCCCACTTCACCTCCTCCTCTTACCTTCCACATGATTAAAATCCCATCATCCACAAACAAAGTGAAAAAGAGAGGAAGAGAGAGAGGTAGGGGGAGATCTCGGAGGCTATCTTTGGCTCTCTCTCTCCTCTGTGGGACGCAGTAACAGCAGCAGCAGCAGAAGCGGCGGCGTGCAGCGAACTTGGGAGTCAGCAGGGATGTGGATATGTCTCCGTGGCTGTGTCATCACCTCTCATGACATGTTTCCTCCCCTGCCTGTGTAAGCCTTTCCATCCTGACCCGGCAGAGAGGGAGGGAGAGAGAGAGAGAAAGAGAGAGAGAGCAGGGGCAAACTAGTGCACCGCCCCCCTCTATCTCCCCTCCTCCTCCTCCTCCTCCTCCTCTCCGTCCATCCCTCCCTCTCTGTTTCCCTGTATTCAAATCTGCCAGTGGGCTGCCCTGCCTTTAAGTAGGCCAATCACTGAACCACTGGGGGGTGGAGTCTGGGCCGGCTGTGTGCAAGTGTGCAAGTGCTTAAGTGTGAGTTTGCAGTCATATGTGTCATTCCCTGAATAAGTGTGCGTTCACGTCTGCTTGTCCTTGGTTATATTTTTGCATACATGCCAACATAAATGTGGACATTTAGCCAAGTTACATTTTGTTTGAGTAAGTACACCATACTGTGATCTCAACTGGGAGCTCATTTGTGTGTTGTGTCCAGCACAAACAAAGTCCTACCAGGCCTTTAAACTACAGTCAGATTGCTTAGTGTTTCCCATTCACTTCAATGGAAGCCCATGTGACACATTTAAGCATGCATTTCCCATTTGGGTGCGATCTCCTTTTATTAAACATTTCCTGCAGTTGCACGCCGTCGCTCTCGCACACTGTTTGCAGCTTGTAATTGCTCTGCTCAGTATTTATTACTCACACTGTGACCATGACATCCACTTTCAAGGCTGAGCGTGGGACATTTTAGTTGAATGGAAAGCAAGTGAACAAAAGACTTGATTTAAAAGTATTAATGGGTTTGAGATGACATGCACTGTAATGCTTAATGGCAAAATGTCCAAATTGCATCCCTCTTGTTAACCTGCCATCTCCTCCCATCACCCACGTCCAGACCCAGACACCATCTAGTCCAGACCCAGACCCGTAACTGATAAATTATTGACAGCATTTGTAGCACTGGTTTAGCCACCAGTAAACTCACAGACTATTGCATGCTTTGAATCATTTCTCATCTCAAATCTGAACAGATACCACAGAAACAACTTCAGTGAAATGGCAAATGAATTGGAAAAAAGAAATCTCTTTTGGAAATGTTTCATGTTAAAAACCTGCTAAGAAATTTGGGGATTGTGGGCCGTTTCAGACACTAGACAGCTCATCAGTGATATGTTTATGGTGACCTAGTGGGTTAAGGCAAATAGTCAATTTAATTAATTAATCAATTAATTTAAGGACATTACATCACTTTACTGTGATGCAGCCTTCAAAACCAAGAAACACTTCCAATTATACGATATCCAAAGTCTAAGATGATATCTAGTCACATCGCGATATAGTAGGGCTGGGCTATACGTTCGAAAATATTGCAATATTTTTAGGCTGCATCGCAATTCCCAATATGTATCTTGATGTTGTGAAATCTGCTAGTAGTATTGAATTAAGTAAAGTGGAACTACTGGTGCGTATATTTTGAATCACCCGGCTCATCTCAGGACCCAAGTGTTGATGCTTTTGTTAACTTGAAGCTTCCTGCCAACAGATAAATGTTAGCAGTTAACAGAAAGTTAAACTGTAACTGTGGTACCTTTTAAACATGCAGATTTATTCATTTTGAGCTGGAAACACACCATCCGTTCTGGTGCTCCATGGTCGCAAAATGGGACTAAATAGTCGTGGTATGGAGCCCTGCTGATACAAAAACATGCCTCATCTGCTCACACTACAGCAGCACCTTTAAACATGATTTACTAACTGTACTCTGGGAAAAACTAACAGCTCTTCAGTTCATAAATTAATAATCTTTGCAAGTCACACTGGTGCTCTATGGTTGCAAAACCTGACTAAATAGTAGTGGTGTGGAGCCCTGCATGAAAACAAACGCCTTCAAAAACACACATTCTCACTTAGGGGAAAGGATCTGAATGAGCAGAGGAGTACATGTGATGTATCATGTATGCAAGTCTTTGTTTTTGTGTGTGTATGTGTAAGAGGGAGAGAGCAAGGCACTGAAACGCCAAAGCAAGTCTCATGCCAGTAGTTCAAACAAAATGTCGGGACAATTTAGGCTTGATGTTCGCAATGTAGTCATTTTACACATCCCACGTGGAACAAGCCATGATACATTGAGGATAATCGGTGTATTGCCCACGTCTATAATAGAGAAATATTGCAATGACAAATATCTTTTATACACTTCTTTCAAATGAACGCCTCTCTGCAGCTGAGGTACATAAAGGCCACTATTTTCCAATTAACTGTATAATAACCTTCATCTGTCTCCACTTTGCATCCACGACATGTCCACAGCAGCCATTCAATCTCCTGTAATTTTTAATGTCTCTCTGCTGTCTCTCCCTCTACCTTGAAACTTCAGCTGTTTTGGCCGCTACTCATAAAAACACCCCCACCCCACCCCCCCTTTTTTTATGCGGCCCAAAAGAAAAGCAGCTTAAATTAATCTCTAAAACGCAAGTCAGTCATTTACCCTCCCACGCAAGGCACGCTGCCCCGCCACAACTCGAATCTTTGATCAGAAATCGTCAGCATTCATCAGATGTCTCATTGGAAAACTAAACCTCCAGACATGTCTGATTCACTGTGGACGGCGCTCTCAGTCCTGCCAATTGTGCATAACAAAAAAGCAGCATGGAGCCAAAAAACAAAAAAGAATCACCAGCTCTAACCATTGTACAGAACTTTACAGTCCATGTGATGTGAAAGCTTTCAAAGGTGGCTGCTCATTGGTTGCTAGGTCCCGAATAATCCCTAACGTTTTGCCCGGGGGGGGGGGGGGGAGTCCTGTTGTTGAAAGTGTAGGACATGGTTCTGTATTCACACAGGGCAATGGGTTTCATTCCATCCTGTACCCTGGACTGCAGGATCCAAGAGCCCGAAATGGCATTTTGGCCCAAAATTAAGTTTTATGCATCAAATGTAACTGTTTGGGTCTGATAAGTTCCAGAGAGCATGTCCAAAGCTGAATGCACCACTGAAATGCCAAGCACCGACAGACATTTCAATTAGATAAAGTGTTCTAGAATTCCTGTAAATGTGTTTTCGCTGTGTACTTCGGCTCCAAGAGCTCAAATGGAAATTGTTTAGGGAGTTCAGTAAAGAGTTTCAACTCCAAAATCTTCCCTTAAGTTTAAAAAATTCACCAATTCCAATGATCATAGAGGCACATACTGTAACTTAAAGATGGCTAGTCGCAGGATGTGACGTTTCATTAACGCTACACCTCTGGTTCATACCCTGTGTGTGGTATTGTGTGTGCCGACAGTATGTCCATGTACAGTATTTGGATGTGTGTGCTGCGGTGGGGATTGTGGCCGTGTGTTTCTGGCGGCTGGAGTGGGATCAGTCGAGGTGAGGCGGCTGCTAAAGAATGTTCTTCTGGAAAAGGACAAGGAAAGAATTTCCATCGCGGGTCAGTTCTCAGCAAGAGCAAGACCACTAACTTTCCGAACACTCTACTAGTCCCCCAAGACATGGAGTGTTCCCTCACCACAGCGAGAGGGAAAATGTAGGCAGCACATACATAGTTAGTGCATTGACCTCTGTGTAGAAATATATATTTTTGCTCTTTTTAAATTCATACCACAGCACTTACAGTGAATATGAGTTGAGCTGTGCCATTGAAAAGTATGTCCGAAGGTCGTCCAAGCAAAGTGGCACTAGCCATTTCTAGACAGATTGACACTATTTCATATAGAGTTTCAGAGTGGAAAAAGTATCACATGTATTCATATGGCATGTCACCCAGCCACATAGGAAACAGATAATACCTGCTGTCAATGGCCACACTTGAGTGAAAAGCTGTCCATCATTGGGACTTTCTCACCTACACACAACTGGCCAATCCTTGCAGAAGGTGGGTGTAGATGTTGGATCCTTGGAGAGTTACAGAAAATGTTTAAATCTGATGTCAGAAAGATGTGGGAGGAGGACAGAGGAGAAACTGTTCCATAGCCGAACAAGCTTTACTGTTGGTGCCTTAAGGAAGTAATACACCCCTCCAATTTTTAGTTTGACAACTCACCCTGTCACGTTGAATTCATTCTCACATGCCTTCACAGTAAACAAATTCGTTTTGAATTTAACAACAGCAAATTGAGCTCAAAATATCCTTTTACAATCTCTAACATAACTGCGCAGTTTAATCCAAGTCTCATTCATCCAGTCATAGGCTCAGCCCTTTCCAAAGGGGGACTGAACTGAAAGTAAAACCAATTTCCCCCCGGGGATTAATAAAGTATTCTGAATCTGAATCTGAATCTGAATTTACGCTCTCTTCAGACCCAGATTCCAGTGACAAAAACAGCAAGGAGCTGCTTGGCTACCACTGCCTCCAACAGTTAGGACGCATTCACACTGGCGCCATTTGGTCCGCTTTAAACGAACCCTGGTCCACTTCCTTGGATAGTTCGGTTTGTTTGGAGTGGTGTGAGTGCTCATTTGAACCCAGGTGCAGACCAAACGAGCGAACCCTGGTCCGCTTGGAAACTGGGGGTCTCGGTTCACTTGCAAGTGAACCCTGGTGCAGTTCCCTTACAGTGGGAAATGCAAACGGACTATCAAGCGAACCAAAGAGAGGAAGTGACGTAGAGCATAGTGCATTTTGGGTAGAAAAAAACAAAGCCAACAGCACGAATTAACAATTAATTAACAATTAGGTTTGAACACCAAAGTAAAAACAGAAACCCCAAGACTGCATAAATTTGGTATCGCTCCAGTGTTTTGGAGGGGGATGGATTTCCGTTTTGGTGTGAATGTGCCTTCAGTTTGTGTTGTTGTGTGACATTGTTGTATTAAGAGTTAGGCTGGATTCACCAAAGTCACACAATAACACAAACAAACTGAAGCAGTAGCCCCTTTTACACTGCCAGATTTTCCGTGAATGTTGGGCTGTTTTGCTGGCAAGCTGCGAGCGTTTATACACACAGAGGCGGATTGGCGAGTTGATCCGAGGTCATATTGGCGGATCCGAGGTCATATTGGCGGAACCCTTTTAGTTTAAACAGACCGAGGTGGCCTTCCGCAACGGGAGGGGCGTTTGATAACTTGTGGGAGGAGCTGTTGATGACGCCACATGTGTGACCCACTGGCGGTGGATAAACAGGAAACAGCTGATAGCAGGAATTAGCGTGCAGCTAGTAACGAGGGAAACACAAACCTGACAGACACTGTACAGATGAGCAACTGGGGAGACAAGGAATAGTGCGCTCTCCTTGCACTCGCAAACGAAGAGGCCATTAACCGTCAGATGACGGGGCCGATTTACGAGAGAATTGCCACCTGACAAGCCGCGGCTCCTCTCCCACATCGCTGCTTACGTCACACGCTGAGCTGCACGTTTTGTTACTTGCTCACGCCCCCCATTGCCCCGAAAAAGGCGCATTCTGTATAAACAAAAGTAGGTAGGCGGCATTTTGCTGCACTCCCCGATTTTGTTTATATACTGCCAATGCAAACTTTTGTTCCCCATTGAAAAGGGCTGTCAGTTTGGGAAGGACTGACTTGGATTATACTGCATGAGTTGTATGAAAGTTTGTAAATGGATGTTTTGTGATAGATTTGCTGTTGTTTAACTTGGACCCCAATGACTTCAATTAATCAAACGATTTTTCTGGTTTTGGTTTTGTGATTCACTGTGAAGCCACGCGAAACAAAAAAGTTTTCTTCATGAATTCAGCATAATACAGGGGGAGTAACTGACAAACAAATGATTAACTGGTGGGGTGAAATATTCCTCTAAAAAAATCAGAGTTTCCATGTAAAAAGTGTGTTGGACCTGGTAGCACTGCATCTAATAGAAAACATATTCAATGGACAACATTAAATCAAAGTTGCAGTGTGCTCAGCTCTATGTCCCATCTTTAAAAAGTCATTTAGTTTTTTAATCAAAGTTTTACCAGCAAGGAGACACTTGTGGAAGATAGATGCTCAAAATCGGTTATTCCATTGATGCCTCAATTGAGACATACTGCACAGTCCTTGCATTAGCAGGTCTTTGGATATTTTTCCTCTTGGAAGTCATCCAACAGCACTCCTCAGAATGAAAGCACACAGATACAAGGCCTCTTCACTCATTCAAATCTCCGAGCAGACGCAGCAGCTGAAGCTCTGTCAAGCGTCCTCTACCTCGATACCGCAAAGTCGAGTTTGTCACCTTGAACTATATGTTCCCAACTTGCCCCTGGTGATATTTCGATTGTGCTACAAATGACATTGTGCAAGCAGAGACTGAGGGTGTTGAGTTCAGAATCCTAATGTTCCAGGCCCAATGGACATTTTTGTGCAAAAATATAGCCAGAAGAGATGATGACTCGCATTCAGTGAAAGGAGGCTAGACAAAATAAAAGAAAGAGCATACAGGCTGAATGTACATTACTGTTGGTACATGTGAAACATTTCAGAAAACTTTCTCGGACTGCTGTTATAAAACACTGTTACGCTAGGAAATTGTAAAGATGTGAGATGGGGGATTTGTGTCAATTCTTGCTCTTCAAGGTTGTGGTTTTGCTTTGCTCTTAAGAAACTATCCTGTGTATTTAATGCATCCATTTGGCATTCGTCGTCATGGTTCTACTGAGATTCGTTTTGTCACTTTTAATGGCACCAAAAAACTCAAGCAAAGAGAAGATGAAAGAGGCTGTGCCATTAAAGCTCAGCTATGGAAAGTAAAACATCTTCAAACTTGGTTTTTATTATTTGCCTCATGTTAGCCGCTACATTTGTAGTGAAATGTAGTCGGAAAAAAAAAGCTCCTCTTGTCTTTCATTTCCAGCCTTCCCATGACAACTCTGAATTTAGGAAAGCTGGCCGCCACTGGGTTTAGAGAGGTCTTATTTTTAACAACCAGGAATGAGCGGAATGCAGTAGAGTCCGTCTCCTCTCTCAGGGTGAGACCATTACGGGGATAAAGCACGACAGGGTTACGACCGAGACCTTTGCAGAGGGCACCGACGCCGTGGGGAGTCTGGGATTTGCAGGATTTACATCACACATATGTGCGGATGGACACGTGACCACAACACTGTGATCTTTTAAATGGGTCTTTGTCAACCCAGGGTAAATAAATGCAACTGGACACATACTGTATGTTATCCAACAATGCAAAGTCAGTACCCTTTGATGTGAACGCCCACATATTTATTATGTTCCAGAGGTATCTTTATGACTTGAAAATATAGTGTCTTAAAACCTCCCCAGCCACTGATCGCTATCTTGGACAGTACATTAGATATGCATTCATATTGCATGACTCATGGGAGGCTGGGAGATATTCTGCAAAGCTGTCCTTACATACATTTGCTTCCAAGTGCAGTCGTGTCTCACCGCAGCCCCACAGAAATTTCGTTTGTGACCTTTTTTAAAGCATCTTGGTAGTCACAGCTAAGGGCCCTTTCGGAAAATGCCAAACACATTTCCCCTCAAACTGACCCCTGGCCTTCTAAATGAGTTCACATGCAGGCAGTAAAGCACCGACTTCAATCAGCGAGGGGACGACGTACAGCTGGTACCAGCCAAGCAGAGACACAATTTGGGATTAGTAGGGGAGGGAAGTTGGAAAAGCTGCGTTGTATTCAGAGCATTTCGTGTTTCGTCGAGGAGATTCTGGTGTAGAGTCTGCGAGCTATCTGTCTCTGTCAAGTGACATCAGCGAATAAACTGATCTAATCAGAGAGAAACGAGAGAGAAAGCCCCAAAAACAGATTTTAAGAGAGGAGGCAAGGGGGAGGGGGAGCAAGACAGACAGATTAAGAGAGATATGGAGGGAGAGGGATGGGGAGAGCGGCAGATAAAGAAGTCTGGGTGATAAACATTCAATGAAGCGGCACTATTTCCTCTGAAATGGATATTTTTGGTATGCAGGGTAGTCGAAAATTGAGAGGGGAAAAGGGAGAAGAATGATGACACAATCTGGATGACTATGGATACAACTTTTTTGGCTGGCCGGCAGCAAAGCAGGGGCCAGCCCTATAAATGTGAAAGGCTGTCACTGACTGACTGAGTGATAAAGTTACACCACTCGACAGTTTGGTTGCAGTGTCCCCATCGGCCATTGCTCTTATAAAATGAATAGGCACAGTCAGGGTGCGAATTATCGCTCGCAAAATGCCAAATGTAGTAGATTTTCCATTTGGTGAGTAAATCTCAGAAGGCTATCTTCCACACTGATGGGTAAATGTTGGTACCAAAATAGTCATGCAATTAAAAGAAAACTGTGCTGAGAGTCTGTACTTCAAACATCGTGATTCAAACCTGTATTTGATGGATATGTTTTCAGAGTAGCATGTGTGGGTGTAGCAAGCATGTGCTCAAGCTCAGGAGAGAGCGAGAGACGGTTGACGCGCTCAGGGCTGACAGGTGTTGGCGATCAGAGCAGAAAGGGAATTAGCAGTTACGCTGAAACCACCCAGCAGTGGCAAAGTGCGGCCTGTGGCGAGCTGCCATGCAATAGCTGTGGAAAGCTTCAGTGGCTGCTACGAGTTGCGGGCGTTTGATTCCGCAGTAAAGTGCAGAGTCCTGTGACATGTTAACCTATGTTACAGATGGTTTCTTTCCCATTGACATGCCTCCAGGCCACAGAGCAATGTAATTATTGTGGTGAGCTGCACTTCACCACTGCTTGGTATGTTTTCGGAGTAAAGTTGTTAAGTGGTAGTAAATTCACAGTGTAGGTTTCTGCAGCTTTCCAAGACCCACATGTCTTGAAGTGCAACTGCTGGCATTTTCATAACTCTCATGAGACGCAACCTTTCTCTGGTCTGATATGTTTAACGAAGTAGCACAAATCATTGCCTGTCCACTGTACATTCTGACTGAAGACAGCGCTTGAGACGAGTAATCCAGAACAACACATATGATCGCACAATAGCATGATTATATTGCTGGATGTTTAAAATTGAAGCTGTTCTCAGTTATTTGATTCATACGTAGCTTAACAAGCCTAGTTCACATTACACGATTTTCCCCCTGATTTTGCATCGCGGAGACTATCGCAATCTTTTGAGTGTTCATACCTGGCGACGTGTGTTTCTGTCAGGGGGAGTCCCGCCAACTGTGTTACGACCTGTGTGTGCACACCACGAGATTTCTCCACCGAGCCCTCGCCGACAGAGCCCCAGATAACGCGGTGACGTCACCAAACTACGTTTTTTAACTTGGAGACGACACATCGTATAGGCATGGATATTCTTGCCAGTGTTGAGTCAGATCTGCCTCCAGGGCCTGGGTCCAAACACAACGCACCCCCCATGATCCTGTGGACGCCGCCATTGTTGTTGTTGCTTGCCGGCTTGTCAGTGTTGCCAGAACTTGGGAGAGAAACAAGCAACCAGGGCTATGGAAACAAGCCCAAAAGAAGAAAGGTGACGTTTAGAGAGCAAGCCCAAATAAGCAGCTCCATTTTAGAAACAAGCCCAAAGTCGCGGCTAATAAGCAGACCTGGCAACCCTGCGGCTCGTCCTCCTCACGTTTCTTCCGTCCTCCTGCGTGCTGACGTGGGACGTATCCCGCCTCTCATTGGCTGATGCTCTTTGTCAGTCGTGTCAGACTTCTCCAGTTTTCTAGCATGCCAAATATCCAGTCCCAGCCTCAGACGAGGGGACGACTTGCTCGTAGGCTTGTTCACACATGAGGACTCGTCATGGCAGACTATCTGCCGACTCACCTCCGACCCAAGGTGGCTCTCAAGATCCTCTGTGACGTCAAAATCGCGGTGAAAATCGTGTAATGTGAACTAGCCTTAAGTAGCATATCTTCCGAAGTTTGTTTTTCTTAAATTTAGTTTTGGTCAGATTAACGAGATGCTCTTAAACCTCAGAGTTGTTCACACCTGTGTTCTCATGATGATGATTGTCCTCGTCAGCTTTCGAGGACAATGGGATGTTTATCCCAAATTAGCATAGCGAAACAAATCCCCATCAAATCAATGTTATTGTAATATAAATCTTTTAAAAATATACAATTGCAGAACTGAAGAAAATGCTATTTTTCACAACTATGTCAGCCCAAAATGTGTGTAACAGCACTCTTAAGTGTGCGTAGTTTCTGGTGAATGTCAGAATTTCCTGAAACTGTAAGTAGGTTATAAGAAGAAATTTCTTCCTAACAACAGTTGGTAAATCTGGACCTAGGAGCTTGAGTACGGACCTCCGAACTCGGACCTCTTATGAAAATTGCAGATGAGCTTTTAATATCCAGGAATTCACATTGTAGACACTACCACTGCAGATCCCTGTAACAATCTGGCTACGATGTAGCACATTGACGATACACGGTTCAGCCATATGCTAAATTTTGACCTAGTCTTGTTGTCTTGTAGGTTGGGTGAACTGACCCTTTAAACATGCACTGATAGATACTCATTGTCACTGACAGTCATGTTTACTTTGTGAATCAACGGCCTCAGAACAAGGAATCTGAGGTGTGTGTGTGTGTGTGTATGTGAACTGCCAGTGCAATCTGACAAACATCCCCTCAGGTAATTCAAGACAGTACAAGCCATCAGATTCTCTACAGAAAAGGACATGAAATGTGCATAAAACTTTAAATGTCATTGTGAGTCAGAGCATCAGACAGGTCAGGCGATCAACAGAAATATTTTGATTCACTGCTGTTTGTGAATATGTAAAAAGGAACAGGAGGCATCTGAGGTCAGAGTGAGTCATAACACACTGTGAATCAACAGTAGTTGTGAACATCTTTACGCTGCTGTCTGCCTTTAAGCATGACATCAAAGTGGATGCGATAAAAACATCATCCAGGACGATAAAGAAAGATTTCAGATAAAATTGAGAGCATCCAGTAGCAACTTTTGTACATTAAGCATGCACACACACACACACAGCTAGATCCATTGCCTGAATCTGACACATTCACCAGCAGCAACAGCTCAAGGTCATTCTCTGTCACGCTGAAGAAATTCACTGCAACATCATCAGGGCGAATGCAAATAGGCCCAAACACAGTCAAGCACACAGCCACATAAATGCCCATAAGCACACACACAAATCAGCGCACGCAGCGACACACACATAGATACTGGTAAACATAAACAGATAGACACAGATGGACTAACACACACACACACAAATAAACACACGCATATGTATGGGTGTCAGGCAGCATCATCATTAGCTGTCACAGGGCCCAATGTGTCCTCAAACTGTCACGAGAGGAGTCACGTCCTCGCCGCTCGCCCTCAACCCATACCAACACCAGCTGGCACACCATGACAACACTACATAATCCCAAAGACTCAAAATCATAAAAATCAACCAGGAAATGCACGCCTGCATTAGCATAAAAGTCACCTAAACAAACAAACAGAAAACAAGTGCAAGTGTCAAGAGAGCGAGTGGTAAAATGAATAATATTTTCTTGAATTGAGAAGGGAAAAAGAAGGCAGGGTAATTTAATTTCAGGTTTTAAGAGCTGGCAAAAGCCTGCTACCCTCTCTGAGATTTCAACTGCATCTCAAGGTTATCATTATCTCTATCATTTCCCAAATTTAACTGGCTGAGGTGTTAAGGTTGCAACAAAAGGCAAATGGGTCGATACTACAGTACCATATTAGTGGTGAATCTCTCAACCAATACCCAACTTTACCAATCAGTGTCTTCTCCTGACCAGTCTACTGTTCATAAACGCTCCAACCAACGCTAAAGCCCCACATGAGGGTCAACAGAGCTGGAAAACTTGTGACCAGATTGTGATGTGCACTGAAGCAACAAATGGAACCATCTTAATGAATCATTCAGGATGTTAGCGACTCATTGAATGACTGTTTCTAATTTTAGCTCACTTAAAAAATGTGCAAAAGTGACATTACTTGACCTGCTGTGCCATTACTAATCCCAATCAGTTAATGGTAGGATTAACATCTTGAGGCAACTTGAGGCAACTGGGCCTCGACTGTACATAATTATGCACAGACTGTATAAAATGACGGACATATAGCCTGCATGATGTCACCCATTGGTTTAACATTTTGAGGCTTTGAGTTTGGCCTTTTGACCCTTGCCATCTTATATTTGTAACCAGAAATTACCATATTTGAACAAGAGGGTGGAAGTAAACGTAACACTAGCTGCTAGCTTTGTTAGCTCAGTGCATTTACAACTGCGGTTGACTGTGATAATGCTAATACTAATACTTGCTGGAGAAAAACAGGCTGAAAACCATTAAAACAAAATGTACTTTCCAGAAACACTGAATATTCAACTCCTCAAAGGGTCTTTTCGTACAATCAAATGCTGAACAAGACTTTGGTACGCGACCAAAAAAAGTTTCATGAACAGAAAACACATTGAAATAGCAACAGCTACGGCTACACCTATACTCCAACATTGTTGCCATGGTGGTGACTTGTCAACAGACTGCACCCACGGCGGCCATTCCCTCAATTATGCAGAAATTTAGGCCTGAATATGGGCGATATGATCAAAATCTGATATCCCAATATAGGTCATTTCATATCCCAATAACGATACCTATCCCGATATAGCACATTTTAATCCAATGAATAAAAAGTCAGATCATTAAAATGTTATTTTCTCAGCAGAGACAGACAGCGATGGAGCTGACGACAACTAAACGTGACCCGTGCAAAAGATGGACAGACTCCAAATGACGAAAAATATTGCCGTTAAAAGTGTAATTTGCGTCACAACGATATAAACGATAGAGCAAGATATGAAACCATAGACATTTTTCTCTCGTCACACGATATATTTCGTCACATAGCACAGCCCTAGCCTTAATTACATTCAAACGGATTAGTTATATGAAATTCAACCGTCTTACAGTTGTCATGAATAGGAAAATTAGCTATAGAGGCCAAAACGATCTTTAGTCATCCGCGTTAGCGACAGCCCTAACTGGAGGCATTGTTTTTTCGGGTTGTCTGTATGTACACGTCTGTTCCATTCTTGTGAACCCAACATCTCAAGAATGCCTTGAGGCAGTTTCCTCGAATTGGCACAAATGTCAACTTGGAATCAATGATGATTTGATCAGATTTTGGTGGTCAAAGGTCAAGGTCACAGTGACCTAGCATTCGTCTCATTCTTATAAACGTGATATGTCAGGAACACCTCTACAGAATTTCTTTAGATATCCAACTTCCGCTTAGACTTAGTGTTGAACTAATTGGAATTTTGTGGTCAAAGGTACTGTGACCTTACAGAACGTTCTTGGCCTTAACTCCAGAATTCATACGCTAATTATTACAAAATTGTCTGATCGGATAAAATGATGAAATGATGACATTTTATATCCAGATGGTCAGCTTCACTGTGACATCACAATGTCTGGCCATTATTGAATGCCAAGGCCATATTTTGTATTTCGTCGGATAATGAGCCATCCACTATTTAGAATGTGTTGCTTTTTCGCAGCAACATCCATATTTGAAGCATTGTCAACTGTCATGGCAACATATGAGTCTAGACAGACATGGATGGACACCGAACTGCAACTTGACTGGTAGCGAGACGCATACAACTGCTGGAAACATTATTTCTGCAGTACAGTTGCCATTTTTGCAGGAGGGTCCATGGAAATTGACTCGCTTTTGGAGCCAGCCTCAAGTGGCCATTCAAGGAACTGCAGTTTTTGGTATTTCCTCGTTTGCTTCATTCTTTAGCCTTGGAGGTTGCACTTGATAAGAAGTCACCGGATACCATGCATCATGGGTGATAGCAGCTGGTTCTCAGGCGGTCACTGTCACACACCGCCAGAGTTTGTGTTCAAGCTAATGTGCTATTTTAGGCGTCACCACATTATCTATTAAAATTCTCACACAAAGTGCATTATGGGCTGCCTTGTTATATTGAGTAACATCAGGGTGTGATGAGGCGTAAAAAAACAGTCTTCACTTCTCCCTCCTTTAAGCTGAGGGTGGAAGCAAATCTAATTTAAAAATATATGTGGAGTTCACGGGTGAAAGGATGATCATTATGTTGTTCTCTTATTCTCCTGGGAAGCACTGTCATATAACACACCAGCTTTCAAACTGAAGTCCTAATTATGTCGAATGTGAAACTCTCTAATTAGTGCGTGAGCATACCTCTCCACAATGCTCTGCTTGTGTTTCGCACCCAATCACCTCGGCATTTGTCCCTGGCAGTTGTGTTACTCCTCATTCAACATTAAATGGAGGTCAGCAAAAGCTCAGTTGATAAAGGACAGCAAACATCGTTGGCTGGCGAGCAAGCTTTGCCTTTCAGTATAATCACAGTCCTATTATTAAAAATCTAAAGTGCTTTACCCTGAACTGGAATAAAAGCTGAAGTGGAATTCAAGTCATAAATTACAAGGCCATGAAATAACCTAATAGGCCGACTGGAAGTTACATCAGACACTTATGACCTTTCTGGATGAATCTCTGCGATCCAGTGCCAATGATTCAATCGGCCGAGCCTGAAACTGCTCCAGCTGGGACACACATTCCTACTGCGGGCACACAAATGCATTGATAATACCACAGTTTGGGGAGTGCAACTCTATCATTTGGAGCCCTGGAGGAGGTGATAGGAAATACTATGTGAGGATGTTTGAGGAGCAAGTTGTTATTTTAAAGTCATATACCGCTGCTTTAGATGAGCCTCCCCGCCGTGAAAAAAAATTGACTTTTTCCCAGGTGTGCTGAATGACGGCGTGAAGCATGAATAAGTTATAAGTGAAAGTCAGGCTCTCCGACCTCCCGCGCTCTCGTCCCCGCAGTGTACTGCAGCCCTGTGTGTGCACTGTATGTGTGTGTGCTTAATGTAATGCAATGGTTAATGTAGTACAGTCCAGCTGGCTGTGAGAAAATATTCAGATTTATAGGCCTGCCATCACCTGTGACAGGAGTGCACACACTCACACACACAAAAGTAGGGAACATCTCACTTTGGTTACAGTGTATATGAAAGCTGTGTATCCTATGGCCATTACAGAATCAGAGATGTTACCTGGGGATGCAGATTACTATGAAATAGAGAACAAAGTCAGAGAGGAATGGAAATCTGGAGCATTAATCAAAGGACATGCATTTTGTATGAAGGTGGGGAGGGAGCTTTGTACAGTGTGGTGGCAGTGTGACTACAGTATAGGACAGCCGTGAATTATGAATGGAATAAATGATGGTCCCACTTGGATCATTAATATTTTGAATTATTAATCTTCTGGGGTCCAGGTGTGAGTCTAATAATCATCTATTTTAGTAGGCTGATGGCTGCTTAAAGGCATCTGTGATCTAAAAGTAAATAAAGGTGTTTGTTTCACTTTTAAAAACCCAAACCTGAGACCAGAGCTGGCGATCACTCTCAAATTGATTAAAAGGCTACTCCTCATTAGTGTGTTTGTGAATATCAAGATTCGCTTGTGCATTTACAGTCAAACACTCTTTAAAGAGGAGCTTAATGATTTTTTTTTTTTTACTCATACCCTTTCATGTGAGTGTTTGAAGGACAGAAGTAGGGCACATCATTGCACCTTCTGATGAATGATGATTGATGCAAGAGCAAGGCAATGAGTCTTCATGGCCATATGAATATTCGCAGATGCAACCCTGTCTCCTGGAAACGGCATTTGCATATTTGTAATTGTTTTTTTTGGTTTTGCACACAAAAGGGATCTCTCTCAAATTTTACTCACAAATTTGTTCAAATCTGTTTTAGTGAGCACTTGCACCCTTGTAACAGTCACCAGCCCAGGACTTCCTGTCCAGCTTCAGCTGATGCAACAGTTTGCCTCCCATCCAAGACGCTTCTTCAGTTCTGTCTGGTGCAGAATCACAGGCTTTAAACTCTGTGTGGGTGTGAACCCTACAGGTCGTTGACCCACCTGGCCATCATGTGTGTTGTTAGGGTTAGAAGGGACCAGGTGTGAATGGGTGTGAAGTCGTCTGGGGAGGGATCCCAAGCCTTCATTGTGGTGGGTAATAAGTGCTGTCGTAGGCCGCCTCCTCTGTTTAACCATGGGTGTTCCAGTTGGAGGTAGATGGCTTCTTTCACACCTCAAAGGGAAGGTTATCTGCGTGCGTACCAACTTGAGGGCGCAAATTCGCACCTTCGATGGCGTCTGGCACTTTGTGGGAGTGTTCTCTTCACAGATGAATCCCAGGTTTCACTGTGCTAAGCAGATGGCAGACGGCATATATGGCATCATGTGGGCGAGCGGTTTGCTAATGCCAGTGTTGTAATGGTGCCATTGTAATGGGGCCGTTATTGATGGCAGGAATGCATAGGGATATGGTGACGTGATTCTGAGACCCATCGTCATACATCCGCCGCCATGACGCCTTGTTGCAGCATGATGACGCTAGACCCTATGTAGCAAAGATCTGTTCAAAATCTCTGAAAGCTGGAAACATCCCAGTGCTTGCATTGCCTGTATACTCACTAGACATGTCACCCACTGAGCATGTTTGGGATGCTTTAGAAAGGCATGTACCACAACATGGTCCAGCTCCTGCCGATGTCCAGCAACTTCGCACAGCCATTGAGGAGTGGACCAACAATCCACATGCCACAATCAACAACTTTATCAATTCTATGTAAACGGTCACACCACATACTGACTGATTATTTGAGATATCTGTGACCAATTCCTAATAAATGTCAAAATGTTCTAATACGCTGGCGATAATCGTAGCCAGGGGCATGATGTTTTTGAGTTGTCCACCCGTCCAAACATTTGTCCATCTGTCCCATTCAAGAAAACCTCAAGGGAATTTCTTTAAATTTGGCACAAACTCAAGGATGAACTACTTAGATTTTGGTGGTCAAAGGTCAAGGTCACTGTGACCCGTCCGTCTTATTCTCATGAATGCAATGTCACAAGAAGGCCTTGAGTTAGTGCCCTCAAATTTAGTACAAACTTCTAATGGGCATAAGAATAAACTGATTAGAATTTTACTGGTCAAAGGTCAAGGTCACTGTGACCCCGTCTGTCTTATTCTCTTGAATGCAATGTCTCAAGAAGGCCTTGAGTGAGTGTCCTCAAATTTAGTTCCAACTTCTAATGGGCTTAAGAATAAACTGATTAGAATTTTACTGGTCAAAGGTCAAAGTCACTGTGACCCCGCAAAACATGTTTTAGGCCATAACTCAAGAGTACATATGCTAATTATGACAACATTGCACACAAATGTTGAATAGGATGTTATGATGAAGTGATATGTTTTATCCAAAGGTCAGAGGTTAACTTCACTGTGACATCATAATGTTCTGCAAAAAAAAAAAAAAACACTTTTCTGGCCATTACTCAGCAATATGTCTCGGGAGACCTTTGCTCGGATACTGAATTATTGACAGCTATCTTGGGTGCCCACCTTGAAACTGTGCTGATTGTTTAGATCTAAAAGTGGCCTTTTATTTCACTATCTCAAGGCACACCTGTGTAGTAGTAATGCTGTTTAATCAGTGTCTTGATGTGCCATACGTGTCAGGTGGCTGGATTAATGTGGCAAAGGTACAAGTGCTAACTCAAAAAGATTTTAACAAATTTGTATTTTTAGAGAGATAAGCTTTTTGCATAATATTGTCTTTAGATATGAGAGGGTGTCACACTCTTGTCTTTTAAAAGTCTTTACAAAGTTTTCTAGTGTATGGTAGGTATAATGAAATATGGGAGCAAAAACAAAAGTTTAGTGTTTATATTTTTGTTCAGTGTCAGTCCCTTCCAAAGCGTGGGATGATGACACCAGAGAGCAGGGTTTGCATCCCAACTCCTGTGTGCCATTGCTCACAAATAGAATAAATAAATAGAGAGGTTCAAGAGGCAGATACAAATATCTGTGTCACTTCTAATGCAGTATTTAGACAGGCAGACAGTCAGGTAGATTCGCTGGCCCTCAGAGGTGCATCCCAGGGGACAAAGCTTCTTAAAGCGAATGACATTTGCTTCCAACATGGTTGCCTGCCCTCCCTACATGTCTTGTTTCTCTATCGAGTTCGAGCTGTCCCCTCAGGCGGGGCCAACACCTCGTCGCTATTCTTCTAACATCAGCACAGATAAATACTGCCAGCCGCAGACACACAGGGCCAGTCTCTCTCTCTCACACACACAAACTCACACACACATTGACCTCAGAGGTTCAATCAATAAACCACCCACAGCACTTTTCCAAAGCAAAAGAGACACCGTGGAGCTGTCGGTGTGTGTGTCTGTGTGTGTGTTTAGTTACCGCTCTCCAAAACAAACAAGGCAATCTATAAGACCATTAGTGATATTGCATTACTCTCCCTTGGAATGCACAGCTTCATACATCTCAGCACGCATTATCTGTTTGCACAAAACAATCCGTTCTTAACACCGAGGCTACAAAGAGAGAATCTCAGTGTTTTGTTCAAGTGTTTGACCCTTCCTTGGAAAAGAACATCGCCTCCTATTTATCACACACCAAGCTGGAGATGAAGAAGATCATGAAGAGGTCGACTCTGAATGAGGACTACACAAAAGAATATGATAGAAGAGTTTTCTAGAGTAATGACTGCCAGATACTGGTATCATATCAAAGTAGAAGACTTAAAGTGATAGTTCAGGTTTTTGGACATGAAGTTGTGTGAAACGCTGACCATCTGTAGCTCTGATGTGACGGTGTCACTACTCTCAACGAGCCTCCTGCTCTAAGAAATTGCCCGTAGCTTACCGGAGAAAAAGTAGTTCTGAAGATGTACGGGGGACACGTAACCAAAAGGTTTTAAGCTACAAAAAAGTATGCATGTGTTTTGTTAGACTATTTCAATAATTTTAAAACATCCCTGCATTACGTCAGACCTTGCTATCAATTGGGACTATTTTCAAGACAGCACGCCAACAGAAATCAATCAGACAGTTCATCACCACGCCGTGCAGGTGCGCAGGATAGCACCGGCTAACGAAAACTTCATCGGCTGTTTCCAACAGAGAACCAGTAGTCACCACCAGTTGTTGAAAAATGCAAGTCTTACAGAAATCTCCAAATGTCAAATTTTGATACCAAATCACAGTATGGATTTTTCGTTTTCTCAGTCATTGTCGACGCAAAGGCACGCAGACGCGAACGCATTGGGACGCATCGAGACGCGTTGGCCACCATGATGCATGCTTGCGTCTCAAAATGTGCTGTCCATTTTTTTGATACACAACGCAGCGACACGTGTAATACCATGTGTTGCCAGCGGGGGTGATAATGCAAACAACGTACTTGAAATTAACCACTTTATGTTATTCACAGAAGAAGCAGGTATGAAATATGGCGGGCGGTGAGGAAAAACTCGTACAGGCACATATGACAGTTCTAGTACTAGCTAGCTACAGCAGTACTAGCTAGCCAAACTGTACCGGTGACTCTGCTACCCCCTATTGTACGAGCGATGTATTGCATTTCAAGTGTCGCCCACGTCGCTTGAGTTCAATGTGTTGACTATGAAAGGAAGTGTGTTGCTCGGGTCGTGTGCGTCTACTATGAAACAGCCCTTAGTGTCTTAATCTGGTGTTTTGCAGGACTTTTTGACCAATTTTATCAATTCTCGAGTGTTCAAAAATTTAGCACCAAACTTGCGTAACAAATGGTTTACCAACCCCAAAATAGCTGCAACAACTTATGAGACATAATCAAGCATGTGGATGACCATCGTATACACCCATCATAATGTTCAAGGCCCCTGAACACTCTAAACCTTCAAAGTTTGAATAGGTGCCAAACCAAAACACAATGTTTATTACATATTTATGAGTAGGAAAACTTTTAGATGATGTGTAATGCTTCTCTGTGGAATATACTGCAGCCCTGTTATCTCCCCCTAAAGCTCCCCTGTCCCCCCTAAAAATGAAAATGGGTCTATGGAAGGGAGCCTGGCAGATGAAGAGGTTAACTGCATTTTTATATTGTGTGTAAACTAGTCGTAATGGACAAAATAAGCAATAAACACTGAAAGTAGTATTGGGAAACTGGCTAAATATGTAGCTATTTCCTGATATAATTGTACACACATCATGGCGATATACCAGTGGAGATTTACAGATAATAAACCCATGCCTCAATCTACTCAGTAACTTAGGAGTCAGAATCATTTTCTACATCCTTAAGAAAATTCATATTGATGGTCTGCAGCACGTTGTACCCCGATATGGCTGATGAAACATATTTCATGATGCTTTTACAGTTCAGATAGAACCTCAATAGCTGAACTTCCCCTTTAGCGCTGCATTTGGGTACAATTTTCCCAAACAGTGTGGTTTCTAAGTGACTGTGATCCGGGTGACTGGACACATTCCTTCTGTGGTTTTCCCTCAAGCCTAATGTGGACCAAAAGTGATCAAATCTCCAGTAAACATCTATCAGAGCGCTTTGCTTTGCTCAGACGGCACGCAAATCCAATTGTTTTTTTATAGCTGGTCATAAAGGCTGGTTTGTCCACTTTACAAGCGTTCGCATTGGACTTGTGTTGGGAAAATATAATCTTTTGCTGCCATTACTGTATTGGTTGTCTTGGTAACAATGCATGAGTACATGCTGACTAAGATTCTCTGACTAGAAACGCCAACTGAATGTTTGGATTTTTTGGGATTTATTGGTGGCAGACTGTTGTTTCTCTGTTGATGTTTTAGTCAGATCAGGTTATTATTTTCTCACAGTTGAGCCAAACAAGTTGAAGCACAGCTTGAAATTTTGTCGTCACACCAAAATATAGAGCTGTAATGAATGACTGTGCTTTGAGGTTCTGTTTACAGATCACAATGCTGCACCTGGAATACCTGCTCCCCATAATTAGTCAGCTTCTCTTCCTGGAATCACAGGGGGGGGGGGGTGATGTAACATCATGATACAGTGATAAAAGTGCTTGTTTGTAGCCACAGTTTGATTTGTTGAACTTGACTCTTGGAGCTGTGGCGACTGCTCTCCTGACACCGCTCCCCCAGTTTATGAATTCTCCACGAGGACACATCGATCCACTTGTGCTTGTAGGCCAGACATCGACTCCCAGCTTCAGCTAATCAAAGAGCCAATTAATGCAGGCAGCAGTATGCACACGGAGCTGCAGCGTTAATCAATGGCATACTAAGCTGCACCGGCACTGACTTTGTGAACTAGATGAGACAAATAGTGTCAGCTATTATGTCGTTGGGAATGATCTCATCTAAATTACCTTTGGTTGGTATTCAGGAGGCCTTTATTATTGTATTCTCCTCTATTGATCATCACAGATCAGCTTTTGTTGACTCGGAACAGCCACGAAACTGCAAACTGAAACTCTGATCTACTGGCCCTTTGCATATTTTCACTGGCACAACAATGACAGTGACTTTCCTTTAGTTATAGAAATACAAAACTGTACAAACCCTTTGAAGTCGTTGTTGTCAATGTGCTCATTTAATCATAAATGTCATCTATATTTAGGACAGAGAAAGGTTAACAAGCACGTGCTCAATTAAATATTAAAAGTCTTGTGCCTCTTACACGAGGGATTTTAGTCTGAAACGGAAAAAGGAAGTGCTGAATTAAAAATAAATATTCATATATTTTTCAGTCTTTGACATATAGTTCATATATTGACGTTAAAATTGTAGTGGATGTTGTAATTTTTCAGTGAAGATGATTAGGTAGAGGTGTTCGGGGTCTAAGTTTGTCACATGGAAAAAATAGGCAATACTCTGGGCTATATGGTTTTTAACATGGGCAAAACAAGATGTTCCACAATGCACATGTGCTGCTCAGGCATTTAGGTTCTTATTTGTGTTGTGAGAGCATGTAAAGGCATTTGGAGAGCTTTGTAAATGTCAAAAATGCTATAGCAGAGTACTTTATGTTAGCAGCTAAATTAAAATAGTAGCCTATAGAGTGTGCCAGTAAACCCGGAACTCCGTTAGCGCTTTTAGCACTTCTGGTTCTCTCGTCTAAAAGTCAATACGTTTTTTGAATGGGATTTTGGTAAAATGCCTCAAATAAGGTCTGTGGTTAACAAAAGCTTAAGTGAGTTTCAGGTTTTGTTCTACGACATAAAACACGTCAGTAAATACCCTACTTGTGAATTTTGAAGCTTTTACGTGTCGTAAAAAAGGCAGTTGCTAACAAGTTGCTCAATACGACTACAAACCCTGTCGGGGACATTAAACGTCATCACCCCCGAACAGGCGAGAGTACTGGCAGTCCGCCATTACAGCTTCTTATTTAGCTTAAACAGTCCGATTCCCCATTATACAATGTTTTAAAATAAAGCGGCCGAAATCAGTTGAAAGCTTAGTCGCGGTGACGTCAAGAGTCATGTGACCGTGGAGTAGTCATGTAGTCTGTTAAAGCCTAACGTTAGCTTTTTACTTCTGGCGATCGCATTTAAGCTTCAAATGCAGTATGAAAGGTGTTCATATGTGAAGATTATCTCGCTGAACAAAACCTGTAAGTATCATAAACTTGTGTTAGCCACAGAGCTTATTTTCTGACATAATCCAAAACGCATGGCAAAAATCACATTCACTTTCTCTTCCGGGAACCAGCGCGATGCTAAACTTCCGGGTTTTGACGTCAGCCCTGGCACACTCTATTGCTAGCTTGGAAATCCAAACTCAAATCTAGAGAGATTTTGAGCAGCTTCTTTTTAATATAACTTTATGTTGGTGTAATAGGCCACATTTTGTTAAATGAAGGTTTTGTGGTTACCTGTTGTATTTGGTAAAGAAAAGAAAAATGAAGTATTAAAACATAATTGTCTGTGATATTAATAAGTAATTTGTCGGTAATTTGTAGGTCATGGTAATCGTAAGTGCTAATATTGTAGGCAACTGGACTTGCTTGCGTTCTTCGTTCGAGAAACGCAAGCAAGTCCAGTTGCCAAGGATATTAGCACTTACGATTAATGGGTAATGATTAATAGTTATTAATGTGTAGGCTTAATTGTGGTCGGCCCCGCTGAATCTCACTCCAAGGTTTTTTGAAAGGCTGACAGCCCTGAGACTGATTTGCTGCCAATGGCCTGTCTTGCCAATTAACTTGCCCAGCATAAACGTTTCCTGGCCCTGGGCCATTAGTTATGTCAAACCCGGGTCTTCACCTTAGTCAGGGTCCTATTGGGGCAGCATCCTATTGCATTACACACAATAAGGGTAAAGCAATTGAGACACATGTAAATAATGATTGATCAAGACCCCAGTTTCACTTTAAGCATACCAGTTTCTAGTGTTGGCATTTTGAGTTACGGGGAAAATGAATCAATACATGCAGTTTTCTTTCTGCACACTCCTCACGGAGCCTTCTTGAAAACTATTTTTGTCCAGTACATTTTAGGCCACGTGGATTGAACAGATGGATGCTTCAGTAGCACATTGGTGCCGCTGAAGTCTTGCATCTGGTGTGAATATACCGTCGAGCCATGTTTAGACAGACAACAGCGCTGTGTTTAAAAAACAAACAAAAAAAAAAAACACAACCACTCAATCATTGAACTGGGACAGTTGAGTTGGCTCAACAGGGGTGCCAATGCGAGAGGTTCCAACAAAGACATGCAAAAAAAAAGTTAAACTCAGCTCAGATTTTTATTTGACTCCCATGATACTTAACCCATCTGCTTCCAGCTGGCTACCTGAGGCTGTTGCTATGTGTCATGACTTTATATCCCTGTAATAAATACACACATGTCAAATAGAAGGTAATCTGCATGAGAAACAATGGAAAACTTATGAGAATTATTCGCTTATCGTGATCAAATATACCCACACAGACGTGATCACTGTAAGCGGATTCCACTGTAATTCAATGTAGAGTCAGGGCAACACGTTCAAGTGCACATTCTTGGTAGATTACTTTGTAACATGAACACTGTATTTCTGCTCTACCTGGTGACTGCGGTGACTTTCCAGAGTTGTGAAATACTGTCTTACTGTATTACTTTCGTTGTGTGGTGTTTTGGCTTCTGATTCAAACCTTTTGTCCTACTGCTCAGTTCAGCCATCCTGGATTGTATTTAATGTCTCAGTGGTACCAGAAACAACATGGCCCCAACACAGCTCCTTTCATTGCTTCAGCACAGGACTGGTTTCTGTCTGAATGCTTTCATAGTAAAACTATATCCTCAACTTGGTTGCCTTATGAGATACAAAGTTCATACAATGTTTTAGCAAAGAGATCTAGTTTGCGAAGACGTCAGTAAGTTAAGCTAAGTACAAGGACGCACTATCAATGTGTCCAGGGACGACCCTTTTTTGTTACCTGATAATGCTGTATTGTGGACAACAAATCTGTGTCCAAATCATAGAAGTAAACAAAAGATATCTCTGAAACAAATCCACCAGGCACCATTTTCTTACTGTTTATATATCTATCTTGTACAGACAAGCTTCCGTGGTCATTGTACACAGTTTTCATTTCAACAATCAAGCTTATAAATCTGATATTGGTTAATAACTTCATATCGGCACTGATTGATGATGTATTTACTGATGCCGATGATTTACTGTCCAGGCGACGCACCATGATGAGAAAGTAATTTCACCAGCGCCTCCATTTTCTTGCTGTCTGCATATATCTTGTGCAAGACGAGATCCTTTCATTTTGTCAAAGTCTCCATGACTGAAAGGAAAATGTAAGAACTTTTGAATAATATCCTGTTTATATTTTTATGGACTGAATCACACTTTTAAACTCTATTATACAATATTATACATTTACAAAATGTCGATCTAAATATGAATAGAGGTGTTTTAAAGGTCCAGTGTGTAGGATTTAAGGGGATATATTCGCAGGAATTGAATATAATATAACAAGTGTGTTTTCTTTAGTGTATATTCACCTGAAAATTAGAGATGTACCGATACCGATTCCAATCCCTGAACCTTAGGTATCTGCTGATACCGAGTACCGATCCGATACCAGCATGTAAAATAAAAATGGATGGGACATGGATTGTTGTATGTCTCAACTCCTAAAACTCTGTGTAAAATATTAAGAAATAAATACATAATAGTAGAATGAATGCCATAAAACTTTTATTTATTATTATTGTTATCCAGTGTTGACACAGATCAAGAGACAGGTTAAAGTGCAGCCACACAATTTGGTAAAAAAGACATTTTAAAGGCTACAGTAGAATGCTTTTTAAACTCCGCTCCATTTCCGTTTCGTTTGCCTATAGCGTGCGTATGCGTAATGAGGCATTACTTGGTATCAGATTGGTCATAGGCTGTACTCGCCGATACCCGATATCGCATTTTAGGCAGTATCGGAGGCATTTCCGATACTGGTATCGGTAAAACTCTACTGAAAATAAGAATTGTTGTTTTCCTTACCTTAGAATGAGCCGTTTATATCTACATAAGGAGAAGGTCCTCATTTATGGAGTACCATGTTGTACTGCCATGCTTCTACAGTAGCCCAGAGCAGACGAACCAAACACTGGCTCTAGTTAGGGCCATTTGTGTTTCAGCATCAGCCACCATAGTTAGAAACACATCTGTGATGAGCAGCGTCAGAAAAACACTGAATGTTTTTAATGGTGTAAATCACTGGATCCATTTGTTTTTAGAGGAAGAGACCTCTGCTGGTAGTTTGGCAACTGTTACAAACCTCCTGAGTGTCTGAATTTAAAGTTATCAGAGAAAAAAGGTGAGCGCACATTAGCATGTGGTGGCCTACTGTAGGTGCCTGTCTCTGGCATGCCAAACAGCTTCGGCGAGAAACTCATCTGCAGCATGAACCTGTTTTATTCAGTGTTTTGTTACTGGTTTAAATGACCGGGTCCATTTGTTGTGGAGAGAAAGAGACCTCTGCGGATAATTCGGCTCCTGGTAAAAACCTCCTGAACTTTGAACACTAAAGGAGTTCTAACTGGGAGAAGTTTCAGCTGGTTGCAATCCGCAGTCCTCACTGCAATATGCCTCTATATTCCCATGAATCATACACACTGGAACTTTAAAAAATGTATTGACATTCTTACTTACTAACCGTCTAAGATTACAATTCGTCAAACACCTGCCAACCCTCTCAAATGACCGCATGTGGCTGCCAGGGAAACAGAGCCTAAGAGGGTATGTTTTAACCTGAATGATAACCCCTTGTAATTGTTCATGCCACAGCTTATCAGAAACATTTGGAATTTGATTTGCTATAGCATGAACTGTGCTGCAAAAAGGAGTTTGAAAAGCTTCTTCTTAGTGCAGCGCTTAGGGCTGATCAAGAGATAACTCCTGAAATATTATATTGTATCCTCTTCTATTCAGTATGATTGTCATTCTGCGTGGGAGTTCTTGTAGCTGCAGTGCTATCTATACAAGGTTCCCAGCACTTTAACAATAATAAGACCCCACTATTGTCCTGTAGTGGCTGGCACAAGCACACAATGTATTGAGAGAAGTTGGATTGCCAACACAGTCAAAGCTGCAGCGGAGCCAAAGCTGTGTGTTTAGCAGAAGCGGAACAGAGCAGGGCACTTGACTAGTTCACGGTCCATCTCATCACCAAGTGTCTTTGGCTCTCAGGCTTTGTCATTGTGCAGATAAACATTCAAGTGCCATGTTTGGTCACCCCAAGAACAAACCAGCCCATTCATACAGTCCAGTACCCCGAGGGTGGATGAAAGGGGTCATTGCAAATAAAATTCCTCGACTTGCATTTAGAACTCCCCCTACTTCTCTCCAAAATCTCCCCCCTCTGTCCTTTCTGTCTATTCAAAAGCATTTTCTTGAGCTTTGGTGTAAGACAAGGAGGTGGCGAGGAGCCAGAGTTGGGCTGCTGGGGAGCTGAAACACGAATGCCAAGCTCTCGGGTCCTCAGCAGAGAGATGGGATTTTATAGCTGGAATGTGAGGGGGTTTGGCTAGGCATGAAAAAGATTGGACACATTGGCAGTCTCTGATGCCAAGGCCTCCTAGCTCGAAACCCTGCTGGGCTCCAAATATGGCAAAGAGGGTGTTAAAACTGAAAATAATTTGAGCATACTGCACGTAGTTAAGGCTTCAGAAGGGATTTTTGTATTGTGTAAAGTCATTAAAATATTCAAATCAACTGTCCTTTTTCATAACATAGACGAGATTGAATGTGTGGTCACTTGGCGTACAGTTTGATTGTGGTCTCTGGCAACCAGAATACAAGAATCTAAATGGTTGCCTTCAATTCCACAAATACTGCAGCTTTTAGTTCACTATCTAGCCATCTTTGGCTTTCTCCAACACCTTTACACCTCACTGTGACAAGCCAGGAACTCTCATCTATGCTCCGGGTTAGTGTCACGTCTCCGAACCTCCCTCCACACACCGTTTCACTTCATTTTAGCTCAGTGCCAGTAGCTCCAGGTACGCAACTGTCACATCCTGCTGCATTCAGCAGCACCTCCCTCTCTCAACATGTCAGCACTGATAAGGGAATGGAGTGTGCGGAATCCATAATGGGGGAAAGGGAGGGACCGGGGATGTTATGAACTGCGAATACGTCCATGACCACAGCCGTAATGGCTACCTCAAACGGTTTCTGTCGGCTCGGCTGGAAGTGAATAATGGAGCATTTCATCCATCTTGAAGCAAAAGGTCAATGCACTACCGGGACTCCTGAAAACCTAATCTACAAAAGATAAGCATCATTTAAAGTGCCTCGGGCCTTATGAATAAAGCAAAACAATTCCTCAAGAAAACTCATATTGCGCCTGTCATGTAAAAACCTCATAAGTAAGTCAAATCTACTGTGGGTTATTCCTTAAAAACATCCTCACGTTCTTTTATCTGCCTCACATACCCATTTCAAAATAAGATGAAACATAAATCTCCATCAATCTGACAGACAAGGTTGTTTTTTTCCGAGTTTGTGGGTCGGAAAATGACATTTCTACGAAACAAAATCATCAAAGGTATGTTTTTTTTTGCACTCAAGTAAGTTGTAGATTCACACTGCTCAGTCAGCCATAGCGAAATCCCACTGACAGCTGCTAAATGCATTTTACATCATGATTCAATATTTAGAGCTGTGTGCCGGCCTTTAACGAACCAATCACTTTGCAGGAAAACAACGCTACAGTCCGAAAACACGTGACGTTTAAAGCAGGCGATTACAAATATAACCTGCTAAATGGTGGCGTAGGTACGCACGCATGGTCACTATAAACCTCTGTGCTCAGCATGCAGCTTAGTTAAGTTGTCTATAATTGATAAGTGAGTATATACACTGTGTATTATTCATCGGCCATGTCAGTTGCAATTCACTTCAGACACATTGCTTTGCAGTGAGGCATGGGAGAGTGTTTAATGTTGGAACCTCGGAAATTCATGCAGACCTGAAGGAGTTTAAACTACTTATCATATGAAGTTGAAGTGTACTTTTTAATCTTTGCAGAGAGCTAGTACATATTTGCATGCATTAAAAGTCAGCAGTACAAAGCAGGGGAGGAACTTTAATGAATCCTCAGTTCGGAGGCGTCTGAGAATACAGACAGAGCTGAATAATTTCACAATAAACATCAATATATTACAATATAATGAGAAACCTACCCCTGTGCCAATCAAAGTTGCTTTTGTAGGAGTTTGGAGCGTGCTTGTGCATTTAAATAATTGCTTGCATTATTTAGCATCGGCAACTTTTGACAGCTCGTGGAACAAAGCTAGTGGACTTTAAAGTTTCTGTCCTGATGTCTTCTAGACTCTTGTGTTTTATTTTGGAGTAAAAAGTCCATCCTTATAATTTAAAAGTACTCTGAGGTCACCACAAAGACAAACAAAGCCAACAAACGAGGCCTATTATACTGACAAGCGGAAGATTTAGCTTCATGACACATCCAGTTCAAACGTGGAACATTGGCTTCCATAATACGGACATGAGTCCAAACAAGCAATTTGTCCATTGGCTCACGTACAAGGAGAACACAGAATAAATTGGATAGTATGTCAGTATAAATAAACAAATGCCCTCTGGGTACTTGCAGGGTACAGCTAACAAGCGAGTGGTAAAACATAAACATGGCACTCTGTAAATTTAACATACGGCAAAGAGCAGACAGTGGCACCCCCAGGAATTTTTGATACGGGTGGCCAGATGAGGCCACTAAAAGTCTCGGGGTGGCGCGCCAGAACCAAAAGCCACAGCTTAACTGCAGGAATTCGGTTATGCTGTTGAAGTATATACAGTAGGCTGGTTGAAAGCTATGTCAATGTGGAGAGTTAAGGAACCACATATAGATAGTAAATATTACGAATTATCTGATTTGCACAGACAAATACCAGTGCAGGTAAATGTGAGGCAGTACTTTCAATATAACACCATCATTTGGGGAGTAATAATGCACTGACATGAGTTGTATTTATATATAGGTTCAAAATTCAATAGATTTTTTCAATAATATAAAATATTGTTTTTGTAACTAGACAGATAAATGAAGAAAAGAGCAACTGAATGAATCCGTGTACAACGGGCTTGAGACGCGCCTTCGTTGAGGACTTGGCTCAGATTCCGGAGTTACTTCTTATCCTGAAGCCTCGGTAAGGAATCTGATCCCGTTTTGGTCCGGCGTTGGGAACCTAAGAGTAACTAAGGTGTGTTTTATTGTAATTAAATGCTGCAGAGAAACGAGCAGGCAGGTTGTCTTAGATTGAAGGTGACTTTAATTAAAGTATTAGAACGCCTTAAACCATGAAAAAAAGTTATTTGTCGTATGTTTGCAAATATAATCTGGACTTTGAGTTCGGAAATAGTGCAAAATATTAAAAATTTTGTAGATCAAATGGTAATTTGGTCATCCGGCATAACAGGAAATACATGTTCGGGTCAGGTAGGGGTTGGGGAGACTCATGGGTACCTATAGAACCTACTTTCATTCAGATAACTTCCAAGAATCCAAGGGACCCCTTTTGAAAATGGCCGTGCCAACACAACTTCGGAGTGTTATTTAGCTCCCTTCCCAAAAAGCTATGCAGTTATGGCTGGTCCCAATGGATGCCAGGTTGCTAATGAGCACCCAAAGATGAACGGCAACAGCTTCTTAAAGACAGTAATGTCGACCTTGAGTTATTTTCCTCAGAGAGGGTGCCGGGGGAGGGCCGGCAGTTTTAATTGGCCACCCCTCATCACCCCTGGGGGCACTACTGAGAACAGAACCCTCAATTTCAGCTGGTTGTATAAGGCAGTTGTAAAATACTTGAACACATATTGGCTATGGTCTAGGTAATTCAACCCCCGTGAATACTATACAGCTACAAATGTACTGCAACCAGATTAAGTTAATGTGCAGTGGCTTTATGTTGGCAAATATAACTTTGAATTATGTATAACCACTGATTGGTATTAGTAATAAGGCATTTAGGTCCCCAATGTACTGTTATTGTATTATATATACACAACACAGAAGTTCTTTTGCATTCATCTCGTCATCTACTACAAAGATAATGCAGACCTATATAATAAAGCATTGTGAGTCCATTGTTACTGAATACAAAGCCAACCAGAAGTGAACAACACATGCAGCGAATCAAGTTTAAAACTCAAGACAAAGCTGCGCCCAGACAATGACAGCAGCAGACACGTGCATTCAGCTCCCACGCCTGGACCACATGGAGCAATCAAGCCCCCTAAACAACCCCCACCCCACCTCATCCCGACCCACTCCACCCCCTCCGACGTACGACATCCCATTGTGCATGTGCTACAAGGAAGGGGGAAAAAAAAAAAAAAAAAAGACCCGAAACCTATTGCGTCTAAAGGAATGGTCCCAATGAAAGTGAATTAAGCAACAAAGGAGGCACTTACATTCAAGAGCCTCACATGGTCCTCCGACAGAAAAGAAGAGAAGCGTGCAGTGATTCCAGGCTGAGAAAACAACAGTGAGTAACCTTGAACAGAGAGAGGGAGAGAAAGTGGAGGGGGAAAGAGAGAGAGTTAGAGAGATGGAAAAGAAAGGTGAGAGAGGACGCAGATTGATGCATCCACACACCCAGCGTACTCGCAAATCAAAACACTTAGGATCTTTTCTTGCATCTCCCCTCCTCCTCCTCCTCCTGTTCAGCCCCCCCCCCTCAACCCGTGCCTTTGGGTTTTACTTGTCATGTGTTCAGGCTCAGGCAAGCGTGAAGCGGACTGAGGAAACCAGCGCTGCAAGTGCTTTGTCCAGCGGTTGGGAAACAACTATATTACGTGGAACATTGAGCTTTCTTGGACCCTTCTGAGGGTTTGATCCAGAGCAGATGGATGGTGAGGCAGGAGACGGAATCCAGCATCTTGGCTCGTCTGTCACACCTTCCTGGGACCTCATCCTGAAAACAAAAAAGAAAAAAGTCTTGTCTCCGGTGGAAAATGTAGATAAATCCGAGGCATGTGTCCAGTTTCCAAAAACAGTTGGCTGCAACTTTACATCTCGGCATAGTCAGTCCCAACAAGGATTATGAAAGTCCCAAACTGCAGACACACTGCCTCATTTCAATTAAATGAAAGACACTTGCTGTACATCCATTTGCTGATTACACAAAATATTACGCTCCACAGATTTATTTTTTTCTTTCAGTTAAAGAGCTGATGCAAACTGCCTCCGTTTTTTCGTAATGTTTGCAGTTTTTCACAGCTTTGACTTGCTTTTAACTTTCAGTGGTTGTCACCCAAGGGAACAGAAGCACAGAGCGGCGGGATCAGCAGATGTTTTCATATTCAAACTACACAGTTTAACTCAAAGCGCTTCGGGCTGAAACTGAGATTTTACAGTCTAATATGAAATATTTGATTTGTCAAGAGCTGGAGTGAGCATACTATTGCAAGAATATCAAACAATTATAAATCCTTGATAACTTTTTCAGCATGCTAACATGATCACAGTGAAGATGCTAATATGCTAGTACTGTAACACAGTGACGTCCCAGTAAAAATAAAAGAAAAAATCCTGGTTTTCATGGCACTATCCCTTCAGGAAATGCAGTGATGTCTCAGTAAAACACAGCTGCCTTTCATGGCACTATCCCTGCTGGAAAAACAGTGACGGTTAGCTAAAGACGAGCGAAGTTTGGTGCCTAAAAAGCCACTGGAAACGCAGCAATGACTTCCTAAAAACAGCTGGTTTTGTTGTTTTTGTCTCAAACAGTGGTCTGTGGCAGTCTGCAGCTTTGTAGGCATCTTACTAAAGGCTAGTTCACCCCACAAAATGTGTCGCGGAGATTATCGTAATCTCTTGAGTATTCATACCTGCCGATGTGTGTTTCTGTCATTGGGAGTCTCGCCAACTGCGTTACGACCTGTGTGTGCACACCACAGTCTCCGACAGAGCCCCAGATAATGCAGTGACATCACCAAACTTGGAGACGACACATCGTAAAGACATGGCTATTCTTCCCAGTGTTGAGTCAGGTCTGCCTCCAGGGCCTGGGTTCAAACACAACGTGCTCCCCGTGATCCTGTGGACGCCGCTATTGTTGTTGCTTGCCGGCTTGTCCTCCTCACATTTCCTCCGTCCTCCTGCGTGCTGACGTGGGATGTATCCTGCCTCTCATTGGCTGATGCCCTTTGTCAAAATTCTCCAGTTTTCTAGCACGCCAGATATCCAGTCCCATTCGCAGACGAGGGGGCAACTCGCTCGTAGGCATGTTCCCACGTGAGGACTCGTTGGCATCTGCAGCACTTTAAAACAGTTACAATGATGTAACATGTCAATAACAATCATTTACCAACCCTGCTATATGGTGGCTGATTTCAGTCAGAGGCAAAGAGCCTGTTTATACGGTTCTGTATATTTCTGAAAATGGGTTTTCATCTTTGCGTTTGCATCATTTACACGTAACCGGCGTTTTTCTCGATGAAAACGGAGATTTTCAAAAACAGCTTCCAAAGTGAAAGTTTTAAAAAATATCCGTTTCTATGGAGACATGTAAACAGGATAGACGGAGATTTTGGAAAACGATGACGTTGCAACCCAGTTTGCACACGCCCATTAGGTGCCTGGGAACCACAACAACAATGGCGGATATATGCCGGGTTGTTAACATTTTGTTAGCACTTTTGGAACTACGTACGAGCTTACAAATGAACTTAGCACTGCTGCATCAACATCACCGCTACATCAGCGCACAAAAACGTCTGCTGTGCCTAATATTAGCAAGTGCATAGCAGCTAACTATGCTACATAAGGTTAAAATGTAGTTTATCAATGTTTTTATCGCTAGCGCCAAGAGAAAAACAAATCACTCTGCATGTGCAGAACGTTCTTCTGTGGTGTTTGACATATGGTGTATCACCACCTACTGGCCTGGCATGCTAATTTCAGCAAAAGCTGCCATTTTTGCGTTTCTGAGTAAACAGGGATACTGATTGTGTAAACCTGGATTTTTTTTTATACAGGATAAATAAAATCTGTTTTTATTTGTAGTGGTATCCGGTAAATTTTTAACCAATTTGGGGGCATTTTCGTCTGCTATTCCTCCCTAAAGTTGCTTCTCACTGCCAATAGCTGCTTTTCAAATCTCCCGTGGTGGGTTGCACACATAACATGCCATCAAAACGTCACACCCGTTCTGGGTCTCAATCGTACCTTATATACAGATCAGAGAGGCATCATAAGGGCGGATATTCCCACCTTGAACAGGCAGTGTGAAAGGGCCGAATGTCAGCCCATGAACTATGTCACTTTGCATGGTTTGCAGAAATGCACAATGCCAGCTTTGTCTTCTGGCAACTCTGCTGTATAATAAGGGTTGAAATATAGTGTGTGGGCAGATTTGCTTGACTGACAGGTGTCTCAGACTATTGCACTCAACCGTGGCATTTACCCCATCTCAGCCTCACCCAACACTGGGCTTATTTTGGTAGCTCCAGCAAAGATGGCGAGAACAGATAAACCCAAATCCAAGCTTCAAAACATTTAAACCTCAAAAATGTCAAAACTTCAAAACATCTCCCTGCAGTCTGTGGCAGAAAGCTTTTTTTTTTTTTTGGCTCACACTGCCCTTGCTCTGATGTCTCCGACGACAAGAGGCCTGAAGCTGAAAATCAAACTGCAGGTCAGTTTGCAGATTTATCCACACAAACCAAGCTAATGACATGAAATAAAACACAAATCCAATGACGAGGGCGCTTTTCTTTCTGCTTTGCATCATTTAGCAGTCATTACACAGCCAGCACAATGTGTCTGGAGAGGAATGCATATGGTTAAATCACACAGATTAACCCATTTACCCATATTGTGCTTGAGGAAAGCAATTTGGACCCCCCCTGCTGACAGTGGTTAGGATTTGAATGACCTAAGCTGCTCTAGCAGCCCCTAACAACATGATCAGCAGCTAAGTCGAGCTCCACCAGGGACCATAAGACCTGCTGATGAAGGCAGACATGCCTAATCATCTGCTTCAGCGCTAGTGGGAGAAAAACAGATTAAAGTGAATATTGAATGCTTTTATGAGACTTTTTTTTTCATAATATAAAGATTACAGAGGATGTAGAGCTGAATTTCATGTCTGTATCATCTCTCCATCGTGCCTATGGACATGTTCGGAGATAATCTTGAGATGTGCCGGCTTGCGAGGGAAGTGGTAGGATAATCTTACAAGCCACCCAGAAGAAACCCTTTGGTTTTCCATGTGTGTTATCTTGGTTAGATTGTGCATGTGCATCCATTTTTGTGTTTCTGCTGAAAGGGTAAGTTACCAAAACGGCCCTCTTGTTGCACATTGCTTTGATAAGGGCTGTTCTCGAGCACTATAAACAACGTTAAAAGAGCATGAGTGATCATTGAAGGCGGAATAGACGCTGTACAGTGGAGCTCCCATGAGACACTCAAAGACATTTCAAAGCTGTATTGCTTTTGTGTTTGTGTGGGTTGCAGCTGTCCAATGTCTCCCCTGAGCTCAAAGATCAGTCCTAATATGTTCCATGCCAACCTCTGGCACTTTTTAATGCCTTCATCCTTTCTTTGTCGCAATGGAACATATTACAAAAGACCTGTTGTGTCTTACATTACTTCAACCTAGAGGTGAGTGGGGCATTTCAGTGTACCAGCTGTCAGGTTGTTGTACTTAAAACTTTCGTCCAGTTCTGGGTTCAGTTGGAAAAACCTCCGGCAAATGTACTTTTCAAACTGAACAAGATGTTTTTGTAAGAATATATGTGCCACGCCAGATATTTTGTTACTCAAAACCATCTGAGAAACTGTCATTGGAACTGTGTGGGAAAGGGAATGCACTTAATACTTGGCAGGTGATTGGATGACCCATCTGTCTTTCACCATCCATCACGGGCTAGTTTCAACCTATCAGATGGAGCAGAGTCAGAGGGTAAATGTAACCCAAGAAGAGCCCAGTTCTGATACCACACATGCTAATGCAGCATCGACGTTAGCCTCTTTATGAGTCGCCATTGTTGTTTTGCTCGAACAGTCGCCTCTCTGTGTCCTCACACACACCTAAACTATGCCTGTAGCTTCCAGCGTCTCGTCACAGGATGCCGATTGGTCCGCTCTACTGGTGGTTTGGACATGAACGCATTACTTGAAACCCGACATGATGGAGTTTCATGTTGAAGAGCAGAGATTAAGAACTTTGGCGCCATCTATCGTAAGCAACTGACATTGGTACCGTCATTGTCTGGTTGTCGTGGTCGTCCTGTGTTGTGTGTTTTCTTTCTCTTCCTGCGTCTTCTTCCTCGTCTTTTGTTCTAATTGGCGGTTGGCAACCAGCTAGTCACATTACCGCCACCTAGCCGAGTGGAGTGTGCAATAGAATTCCGGCTGATGCCCCCGCAGCGCGATGCTTTCTGTGTGTGTTGGGGGCGGCACTTGGCTTGTGCCGTGATGTGACGCCGCTGGTGTGTTTTGGACTTAAGTGGGAGGTGGAGGGGATGGTGGACAATGAAGCCAAGGCAAGACAGCTGCCAAGGGGCGCTATCAATGGCACGGACCAAAATGCCTCGGGACGCAATTGGATAGACTTACAACCAATAAGAGCAACAAAACATGACCTACAACCAATCAGAGCAGCGTAACATGTCACATCGCGTTGGTGCTAGGTCTGTTCTCAAGCAGGGAAAAATTGGCGGCCTGGTCACAAACTTTCTCAAATTACAGCCAAACAGTACACTAAAATGAGTTTCTGAAAACATGTAAGACAAGAAATAGGCAATACAGTAACAGAATTAACCCTAACTCTAACCCTAACCAGATTTGTCTGGCTCCCAGGCTAATCGGCACCATAACCAGATGTTTAAGGCCAAAACATGATTTTTTTCCTAACCATAACCAGGTGGTTTTCGTGTCTAAATCTTACCAGATGCGAAACATAAAACATAAAACACATCTGCTACATAGTGACATACAAATGTTACATACACGTGATTTGCAGAAACCTACAGTGCCATGGCAGCAAGGTAATGTCTGCGAGGCATCTAGGTAAGCTAGCAGTTAAGACGCAATCCATCTAATTGCAGCGTCCCTGGTCTGATTACATGTCTACATCTCTACACCTAGATAACAAGTGTTGGCTGCACTAACCCTCCACAGCTTCCCTGACTGTGGCTCATTAATGCAGCCTCAGGGCTGTAGCTTCAGTTGAGGACACTGAGGTTAGTCCTCTGTATTTCAGGGGTGAGGGTTCTTTAAGGTTTGCTTTCTACAATTAAAAGCTACACTGACTTGGTATCCCTAAAATTCTGGCCCTGTGCTACTTGTTACCAAGGCAGAGAGGAACTCCTGTTGTACTGCGCCAAAACATGGATCAAATTCTTATTCTTCTACAATCTGATAAAATAAACATTTCCTTTTTGCGTCATCGCTGTATTGACTTTCAAACTCCGCGGCCACCAAGTAAAAGTTCCTGCCACACAGCCAACCACATCTCCTGTAATCAGGCATTCATGTTGTTACAGATGGTGTAATGGGCCTCGTCCACTCAGCCTTTCAAAAGCCTTGTGTTCTCACATTTTGCCAACTTAGTGTGAACATGGTCTGAAGGGCAAAACACATTTCTTGTCCAAATAAAAGTTGAAACAGAAGCTCTGCCACATTAACTGCCACTAGACATGAAGAAGAAACTTGAAAGCAAAAAACAAGGAAGCTGCAGATTAATTACTTCTTAAGTGACTTCTGTGCACCCAAGTGTTACAGTTACCTTGCTGCCTCGAGGTGCAAACCTGCCCTCATACAGCAGGAGTTCGGTTTATAACCTCCAAAGTACTGCACATCAAAGAGAAAAATTAATGGGATCAATATGTTCCGAGTTTATTTCAGTACCGGCACACTCTGCGCAGACATTCCAGCTGTGTACTGTATACAGTCTGAAAGTGAAACAAACAGGTCAAGGCTGCTTTTACGTGAGCATCAGCAGTTTTCCTCTGCTGAATCTCCACAGGCAGGAGGTCAGCACGGTACCAGAAGGGAATCACTGACACACATCCACCGTCTGTTGACCTATTTAGCCCATCTGTACAGTCAGAAAAATAGTTTAAAAAAGCACTTACTGGTATGTGGGGGCAATATAAACATGCCATACAGGTCACTGTTGTTACCATAATGTCCTAGTTACACTGTAAAAGCTTACAAGTTGTTCTTACCACTAAAAAAGTACAGTGAACTGATTGCCTTGCAAAAAGGTAAGCAACTATAACTATTAATGATGACTTAATATCTCATTGTTAAATTTACTTTAAGGCTATTTGTTACAGTTATTTATACTTGAAAATGACAAGTCAATGAAGCTGTTCTTTCCAAGTGTTCACAACTTAAGACAGAGTTAGTCTGACTTAAGTGAATATTTGTTTGGAATTTCGGAAAGTGATTGCCTTAGATAAATAAATGAGCACAATAAAGAAGATTATTATTTCTTTTTTAATTTGAACTAAATCCCATTCTGAGTATCTTAAAACAAGGCTAGTGATTGTGGAAACAAATTACCATATAACTTTAATTGAAATCCATTTACTAGCTCGGGGCGGCTACAAATTGTGACAAATAAAGCCCTGTCTCAATTAGAAGCCTGGTCTGGTTGCCAAACAGCTCTTTTTTTTTTTCAAAGAAATTCAGTAACACTTTACTTGAAGTTATCTACATAAGAGTGACATGACACTGTCATGAACCTGTCATGAACATTATGTACATGTCTTAAACGTTTATGACTGCTGTCATTAAGGGTCATTACGTTTTTGTAGTGACAAGTTGACATTGTTTGGGTTGTCTTGATTATGACAACTTGACATTAATCAAAGTGACATTACCAGAATTTGTCTTTGCCATGACAAGTTGACATTGTTTGGGTTGTCTTGATTATGACAACTTGACATTAATCAAAGTGACATTACCAGAAATTGTGTTTGTCATGACAAGTTGACATTGTTTGGGTTGTCTTGATTATGACAACTTGACATTAATCAAAGTGACATTACCAGAAGTTGTCTTTGTCATGACAAGTTTACATTACATATGTTTGGGATGTCCTTATTATGAGGTCAAAGAATTTATTCATTACACTGTCATAATGGTGTCATGACAGCCAGTTTTGTTTCGTGTCCTGCCAGACATCTATCTGACCGAGTGTTAGAGTTGATCTGTAACCTTGGACATCTAATTATAGTAATCATTATGTCAACTTGTCATAAACACAAAAGAGGTGCATTTCTTGTTCATGTCAACTTGTCATGACAAAGACAACTTCTGGTAATGTCATCCTGGTTAATGTCAAGTTGTCATAATCAAGACAACCCAAACAAATTTAATGTCAACTTGTCATTACAAAAACCGAATGACAAACATTTATGACATGTACATAATGTTCATGACAGGTTCAGGACCGTGTCATGTCATAGTTATGACAGTGTCATGTCACCCTTATGTAGATACCGTCAAGTAAAGTGTTACCAGAAATTCTTCAGATATAGCTGGCTACCTCAAATTATGTGTCCATTCCTTGATTACCCTGTAAGTTATTCACATCCCTGTAGTCCATAAAGGTCCTCACATCAAAAGAATAAAACATGTTTTTCATAAAAAAATAATCCAAGATGTGAGTATTGTATTGTATATGTTTCAACAGGATAAAATGGTGTTGTGTCGGTATGCCAGGTGCCATAATCGTCAAGTGTTGTTGGAGCTGTTGGAGCTAGATTAAAAGAATGATTCATAATTGATATATTATCTGAGGCCCGATTTTTATACAAGTAAAACTTGATTGTATTTCCCATCTTTACCAAGCAACTGTTTTGTGTTAAAGGAATTAAAGGCCTGTCCCATATAAGCGCCTGTCCCTAATATAGGCCCATTGATTTCAATGATAAGCAAATAATAGCCCGAGCTATTATTTGAAGTTTTACAGTATACATTCAAAAAAGATCCACTTTAAAACGTTTTTAATCTAAACATAATCAGATTAATTTTTTTCTCTCTGACTTATCTGAAGATTTTTAACAGGGCTCCATCACTCAGTTTTATCACAAACACCAATATTTGATCAAGCCTCAGCCAACTTAGAAGTTAAGTGAAACATTCATCAAACTATACGAGCTGTGATAAACAAAACAACACTAAAGCGGTTAACATTGTACTATATCCTCCTGAGACCTGAGCTTTTGTTTGGTATTTATTTTAATTTCTCCTAGCTACTTCGGATGAATAGGATCTGATAAGTACAAAAAACGAATCATTGTCAACGCTAATAAAGTCCCGATATCCTTAAACAAGATGATAATAAAGTCCGAGTGTCCTCAATCAAGCTAATGATAAATTCCCAATATTTTCTCGTGAGTACTTTTTAATTGAATGCGTATTAGCTTCTTACCGTTTCCAAAATTTGCACAATGTGTTGGCATATTAAACTACAAACGTTATTAATTATGAAGTTTGAACCATAAAATGTGATCAGGCTTTGGACCTTGTCCACTTTTGTTTTTATTTGGATTCGTATACTGTGGTTTTACTACCACTAGATGGCACAAAAAAGTGTCAACGAACGAGGACAACAGGTCTAAGTAAAGCAGAATGAAGCATAAAATGCAGTAAACCCCAAATGTAATGTCCTCATATGAGCACACAGGGTCTCAGGAGGATATATCTAGCTATATATCTGTATGGTGGTTCATACTGGCTGTATTTCTCCTAAAACTTAGAAAGAGCAACTTATTGATGAGTTTACAAAATTAAGTAAACACAACCTTAGACTAATCGTTATATTTACTTTTTCAAGGCAATCAGTTTCCCAGACTTTTTAAAGTAAGATAATCTTGCCAGATATTACTGCCAGACAGTAAAGAGACAGTAAAGAGAGAAAATGATGGTGAGAGGTGGCGACGTTATATAACTTTAAAACTAAAAAACTAAAACTAAGTTTTTCACTGGGAGTAATTTGTTTCAATTTTCCACAGGTTTTATGAGTCTGGGTTTTAATGGGGAAATTTTATGATAACAATGTTTATTGTTTACTTTCTTACAGCAAAAATAGAGGCAATTATTGCGACACTGACATATGGCGCTTTTCTGCCCTTGGGGCATGAAGATACTAATTTGTTATTGTCATATACATTTACAGTAAAATATGGAAGGGTTATATTATGCACTGCCACTGAGTCATTTCATAAATATTTCACATACTGAAACATCTGAGCCATTAACAAGAAATATTCCTTTCCTTTTGATGAGCCAGACTGCAGAGCCATCGGAGCGTCATAGCTGGGGGGCACTCGGTGCAATAAAGGAAGTCAAAAGGGAAATTAAATGTTTGTTAATACATATTTCTGAAGAACTGTGGGAACAAAGACGGAGATGTTTTACATATTATGTTCAAACAAGGCAGATGGACAGTGATCAACAACAGAGATAAACAAACTCCAATGTTTCACTCTTTCCCACAAGGGGTGTCTTTAAATAACTCAAAGGAATCGGCACGAGTCAAAGGGCATGATGACGCAAAGCACAGAAGACACAATGTCTCCAGGGACTAATCATCAGAAAAGGACAAATGAGACAAAGATATTTAACCGTCTCTGTTGCCTGTAGCCGTTGTAATCATGCATGGGTGACCTATTTGCTCTTAGTGGTGCAATATGTCCAAGTTTATCGTATTATGCTGAAAACCCTATGAAGCCAATGACACAATATTTTGTAATGTGAAACCCTGGAGGTTTTCACAGAAGGTTATTTACTTCAAAGCCATATATTTTGACCTATAAATACCCATTTCGCTCGACTACCAAAACAAAAGGGTAAAAAGAAGTCCAGTGGAGCTGAATATATAAGCAAGCAGACAATAATGCAGGTTCTGAGCTAGGGTTGGGCAGGTTTAAGCAAAACATTGGACCTTAATACCAAATGTCACCACTAGGTGTCGCACTTGAGTCAGCAGCCACTCCCGTGTGGAACATAACAACACATTCCCACGCCAACCTCGTCACATATCGACGTTTTGTTCATGGACTTTCGACGTCCACTTACGACGTGCAAGGTATCCTGGGTGCGTTGGTTGCTGACGTTCTGGGACACCATGTCAAGTTCTCTACTTTCAAGATACACTTCCGTTTTCACAGGAAATTAAACAAATTGACATTTTTCTTCCTTCAACAACAATCACACTTGGTTGTGTTTAGGAGCAACTAGAGGAAGTGGTAGGTTTAGGAAAAAAGAACAGGGTTTGGCTTTAGGATCTTACGGGACGCGAACACCGCTCTCTTGGATGAAGGTCGGACTTTCATAGCCTTAACTTTCGTCTTTTCCCGCCGCGTTTCCCCCTGACACTGTCCAGCACCCTTAAACTATATTATTTTAGTTAGTTTCTGGCACTGCAAGTCACTGCCCAAGCGACAAATTTCAATGACTTTGGAGTAAGACCGGGCTCGGTATCTCTTGTCTTGTCACCCAAAAATGTTCTAGTAATCAAACACAATGTGCGCCACTCTTCCCCTCTCCTCAATGTTGCCAGCTTCAGCTCTCAAGTCAATGCTATCACATCACATTTGAGATCAGCCTTGGTTGATTGGGATGTGTAACGTTTGTGTTTTTCCTGTCTTGGGTGCAATGATTCAATTGAATCTCGAACCTTAAAGCTTGAAATTCAGCCCGACGTATTTGGTACCTATGGGAACTTTGGGATCTCCACTGGAATTTAAAGCACATGTCTGTGGGTTTGAACAATGTGTGGTTGCACAGCATGAGTTTGTAGTGAGTGGGCTACTGGCAGATCTGTTTATGGTTTAATTTAATATAGATTATAACAGGCTTCATTGCTGCCACCATAGAGCAAGTTGTGTGCAGAGAGAGGCTGTGTTGTATCCTGACCTCTCCGTGTCCTGGATGTCTTGGCATTCTTGCTCGCCCCTCATGTTCCAGTGCATTTTTTTCTTCCCCAGCACTGTAATGCAACACCACAACAGAAACTGGCATTTACACTCTGCCTCTCCATGCCCAGTCTTCTGTGGCTTTTCCACTTGCCATATTACTCTGCATGCATCTGCCGCTTCCTGAAGCCTTCCACGACTTGGGGCGATGCCGCGGGGCTTTGGAACATGCGTAGGGGGAAGGGCAAACATGTCACGACCGCTTACTCCTCTGTGCCAGCTTCTCGTGCCTGACTCCCTTGACCCAAGGACCGCTTTTAATTATCCTATATGTGCTGTGCTAACAGTAGGCAGCGAGTCTCAGCTGTGAGGAGCAAACAAGCGAGCTGACCTGGAAAAAGAATGCCTTTACTCTGACGGGCCCAGAGGGTTTAAAGGGCACTATATAGGAGAGTGGCTGGCAGGGCTGAAAGCATTGGCAATATCGCTCACATCAGACCTGGTTGTGTTTGTTTACCCTGTACTGCTGTTTTGAAACTCATGTGCAGGAACACTGATGCTAGCCTTGACATATGACAGTAGCTGTGGTGCAGTTTTGCTTTTTGCCGAAGCATTTCCTTTATACAAAATCCAGATATTATAATAGTAAGTGAAGGACTCAGAGGACACTTAAAGACCTTTGAGCATCCCCATAGCTCTCATTCTCATTAGATAAGGGATTGAACGCTTGCAAGGCTCTGTTTTACAGGGCTATATCCTACTGCTTCCTCCTCCGAGCGTGCGTGGTAATTTAATTAAGTCCACTGACTTTTCCAAAGGGCAACTGCAAGAACCAACACAATTAATAAAATGGGTGACTCCTCTGCTCTTTGTTGCTCTTTGTTCCCCTTTCCTCATTTGAGTGGCTCAGCACAATCCCCTCACGGCCCCTCAACTTGATTTGCATTTAGAAAAGTCAAATCTAGCCTGTAATTATTCATAAACTTTAAGTACAAAGTAAATAGCACATGAAGAATTGGGCAAGTGGAGTTCTGACAAAACTCTTCTAGGAATTTATACGAGTGTGAGAATCATTTGTATGCAAGACGCAGCACCTGGAAGTGACTAAGCTGAGTTGCATTTTCGACAATGTTTGCATTAAAAAGTCCTTATTTGCCGATTTGTGTGACTTCAGTTTGATCTACATTTTGACAAGTGATGGTGTCAATGCTGGCGTGCGAGACTGGCGCTCCAATACATCCACATTCCTCCGGGAGTCTTCTTATCCTTCTCAAATGTCAGCGTTTAACTGATGATGTCGCTTCCAAAATGGTCGCTCCTCTTTGGGATTTCTCTCTGAAACTGAGGGTTATTAGCAGGCTGTGCCGTGGCTCATAGATGGCTCAGGGGTCCCATAGGACAGTTCAAAGTGTAACGAGGTTAATTAGCAAGAATCACGACCTAGACTAAAGAAAACTGCTCGTAATATAATATACAGTGGAAAATGTGTGGGTAATTTATAACTTGTTAATTTAAGATTTCAGACAAAGAACTATAGATGTCAGACAATATAGTTTTATTAATCTAAAGTGGGATTAGACTGAAATTGGTTTTTAAGGCCACTGCCAATATACTTTAGTGAGTTACTTTGATGAAAGTCATTCTTTTTGTGCTGTGTCTTCAAATTTTGCCATTTAAAACTCTCAGATCAAACCCAGATCCGATGAATATGACACATTCACTTTCACAAATGTATAGTTTTTGTGAGAAATGTGCATTTAATCTGTGCGTTATCCATCATATCAGACATGAATTATTGCACTAAACGCTGGAACAAAACGTGAAAGGACATTTGGGTTTGATCCACGGGCAGACCAGGATAAAATCCACCCTTCATACTGGACACATATGTGTGACATTCACGGCAAAGATCTCGTGTGATTCTCTGCCAAAGCTGAACAGCTGTCCAACTTGCTGATACACCAAAAGACGTGTCATGTAAAGTCAAATTTGGAGCTCGACATGCAAAGAATATTATGAAAATGTGGAGATACCAGATCTGGATCTCCATGAAAAAGGTTTAAAGAAATCATGCAGACAGTCGGGGTACAAAAAAATGAGCAACTCATTTATTCAGCATAATCCGGAGAGAAATCCCTGCCCATATGCCCCACACACACACACACACACTAGTCCACAAGGGTGTTTTGAGGATACATTGGTCATGCAGTCACAAGCAGAAGGTCAGCGTCTAGAGGACCGCCCCCCATGGCGGTGGAGAAAAAGGTTCTAGGGTCAAACACACACAGACACAAATAACTGGTGTGCGTCGTGTGTCGTCAGTTATTAACACAAATATATATTATTAAATCTGTGCGTAGTCCTAGTTGCCGCACATCATCATTTTGTTTCTTCTGCCTGCACACGTGTGTCACAGTTGACACACATCCTGAGAGGATTACTGCTCTCCCAGCCTCGCAGTGCACCAACATCTGCTTTCCATTGCATGTCTTGAATTTTGTATCTCCTCTCACCTGCTTTTAGCGTACAGTCAGCCGCGCAGCTTTGCAAACACACTGTACATATGGCACGTGTGTGTTCCTGTATATCTGTGAATTTTTAATGCTGCAGCGTGTGAGGAGGTCACTCGTGCGCTTATGAATTTCAATTCCAAATTTAGAATTACAGCAGTCGTTTTTCTTTAAGCTCGTCAATCAGCCTTTGGGAAGTTTATAAATCTGAGCTGCGGGATTAGTTCAGAATTTTCTTGCAGAATATTTGCAGATATAATCATTATTTGTATTCTACATATGCACCTTTTGATTTTAACCCCTCCATGTTTGTGTGGTAAAAAACATAAAGGTGTTCTGTTATCTCATAGCATAAATAGCATTTCTATATTTGCGTTATCATCCGCCTCTTAATTCCCAATTGAGATCATGTTGAGAGCTTTTCAAATAAAAAGGCAAACCACAGCATCCACTTCCCTTCATGTATATTTCATGCTCTCTGATTCGTCTACTGTATTTCTACATCTGTATAAGTCCATATTTTTACTTTTACCAAGCAGGTCCTCTGAACAATGCAGCCTTTGGCTCTTAGGAAGCATTAAGGTCTGTCAGATGAATCGGAAAAATCACGCTTGGAGAGGGAATGAAAAGCTCTCAAAAGCCACATGAAATCTTAAACACTTTTTCAGCGCCGTTTTTCTTCTCTCTCTCTTTTTATTCAGCGAATGCTGGACAAAGGTCTCGCTCAGTGGGCGCACAACACTTGAGTCCTTTTTTGTAGCTTGTTTGGCTTGGTTTTGAATCGGGTGAGAAACGTTGACTGTCAACACGGCGAGATTGGTTTTGTCATCTAAAAAGTGTGAAACCTGTGAATATGCATGGTTTTATGAATAAGCTGGAGATTGTAGTGTCACACTGATGCCTTTGAGAAATTAATTTGAAGTCAATTTTTTTTTTCTTTAAAAGGCACTTCAATAACGTTAAAGTCCAAGTCCACTCGTGCAAACCTTGCACTTGCAGAGATAAGAATCCCACTTTGCTGTCACATGATTCTCTACCTTAATTTTCCACCCATCTTCACTCCTGTGCTGGAAAATAATAATGTTTCCTTTTAATGGTGTCTTACCTACTTTATTTCAACTTTTGAATTCCATGTATCATATCAACGTTTGGTGACATTGTCAGTGGGAGGTAGTGGGAAAGTTGGATGGCGTGACACCTTGATGAGCTGGCTGCCAAGCTGCAGACCACTGTTTGTGACAAACAAACACCAAAACCAGTTGTGTTTTGAGGTGTTTGTTTAGAAAGGCATAGGTGCCACCAGAACCAGATATTTTTAGCAAGGCACTGGCAGCATTTCCTGCCATGATTGTGCTACCAAATGGGGTGTTTTCAGTAAGGCACTGGCGGTTTACCAGCCTTGATTTGAGCACCGAAACTGGGTGGTTTTAGTGAGACATTGGTGGTATTTCCAGCTTTGAGTGGGCCATCTAAAATGGGTGGTTATAAGCGAGGCATTGGCAGCATTTGTGCTGCAATTGTGCTACCAAACGGGCTGTTTTTTAGCAAGGTATTGGTGCCATTTCCAGCCTTGATAGTGCCACCAGAACCAGATATTTTTAGCAAGGTATTGGCAGCATTTCCTGCCATGATTGTGCTACCAAATGGGATGTTTTCAGTAAGGCACTGGCAGTATTACCAGCCTTGATTTGAGCACCGAAACTAGGTGGTTTTAGTGAGACATTGGTGGTATTTCCAGCTTTGATTGGGTCATCTAAAATGAGGGGTTATAAGCGAGGCATCGGCAGCATTTGTGCTGCAATTGTGCTACCAAACAGGATGTTATTTAACAAGGCATTGGAAGCATTTCCAGCCTTGATTGTGCCACCAAACCAAGTGTGTTTTACTGAGGCATTGGTGGCATTTCTTAGCCATGGATTTGCCACCAAAACTTGCTGTTTTTTTCAAAGCGTCAGTGGTATTTCGAGCCTTGGTTGTGCCAACAAAACTGGATGTTTTTTAACAAGGGATCAGTGGCATTACCAGCCTTGATCGTGCCATCGATGGCATTTCCAGCTGTAATTGTGCCCTGAGAAAAAACAGGTATTTTAAGTGGTTTTTGTGCCTAAACATAATCATATCTTAACCAATGTGTTGTAGAAATGTAAAGTTTCGACATATCAGCTATATAATAACGTAAAAATGGTACATATTGTTGGTTTGTAGAAACATTTGATGACATTTATTCTGGCGATTGGGCTGAGAAAATAATCTGAGCTCAGTAGCTCAGTTGGTAGACAAATCAAATCTGATTCTAGTCCGTCTATCCTATCCTTTTTCCTGTCAATCTGCATGAACTGACCTGAGAAGGTACATAGTAAGACTGCTCCGAACATGCCGTTCTTGTACTCAAGCTCCACACCATCAGCTTTAAGCAGTTGAATTGTAAATCCTTTGGAATACCTAAAAATATCTTTAAAACATGCTGGCGGGTCATGCATAGGGCAATTTATGCAAACCTGTCCTAAAATTAGTTCCACCACTAAGTTTGCTGAAAATCCTCTTGCAAATGTCGATTTAATGAGCTTATATTTTGTGCTGTTGCCCCCGATATGGAAATGTCTTTGGCAGATGGTGCACCCAAACGCGTTGCACTTTCTCCAGGCATGCGGGTCCCGTACAACAGTGCAATATGCTGTTTCCACCGCTAATGAAGACGACACACACACATGCAAGGGCATGTTTGCATGTCTTCATGCCACAGGACAGAGGCGGCCTGTTTGAAGTCAATGCACAACTGAAGTCAATGTGGAATTAATGTTCAGATCTGTTTGTAAAGAGGCAAAACATGTGTTTGTTTCACTAAGCAGCAAAATACCATGCTCCTCTGAAGCATGGACCCACAGTGCAGAGGATGTCATGCAATGCTTTCCCCCTCAAACACTTCCAATCTGTGAGAGATGAAGGGAAAGAGAATACAGAACAACTGAAAGGTAAAATCTTTCAGAGAAACCTTCTATCAGTGATCAGACCAGCCTTTATGCTCATACGGACATAATCCTTTTTTGGGACTGGTCCTAATACAGGATTGGGATCTTTGGTTCTTTGGGCAAGACTCAAACAACCACACACACCGCGTTAGTCACTTTTTCCACTGTACTTCACGGAGCCTGTGGCTATCTGAAGCCATTTTCTGGCAAGTCTAAAGCCAAACAATCTTCATGTGCTCCAACTTTCCAGTAGTCTTCCTCCTGTCTACACATGTAGAGTCTTGAAGATGTGGGGAATATCGCTGAATTTCAGATGTTGCTTTTTGGCAACACTCTCTTATCTCTTTCTCACAAAACTCATATATCCAGAGCAGATATTTCCCAGCGTATTTGGTGGAGGTGGCACAGAAGTGAACACTGTGGCGTGAACAGCATGGAGAGTGTGAAATTGCTTTTCAAATATTGTGACATGACTGCCCTTTACATGACTAGAGCAGAGTTATCCTGTCTGATGATTCACACCATGGCAGGAGAGTGGCATGGCTCTCGGGATGGTATGTTCCATGGATGAAAGATTTCCAGTGAAGTATGTTAGACATTCATGCACACCTCACAACTGTGACCCCTTCACTTTGCATCTACATCAGTGTTAATGTATCCAATACTTTGGTTTGTCAACAAGTACCTGAAAATCTAATGACAATAGCATGAGCAGTGACATTTGTTTAGTGCTAAATAGCAAATGTTAGCACGCTCACACCCTACACAAAGATGCAAACATGATGAGCATTAGATCTGATGTCAAGACTAGTTCAAAACCTGGTATATGCCAGGACCGTATGAAACACTAGAGGGCTTCGAATTTGAAACAGGAAGTAGCCACATTCACTCAGTCATGGACTTTGCCCAAAAATTTATATAAAATTCATGTCCCCGTGTGACTAGTGGAGACTGCGCAACCATTGGCCACTACTGAAGTTTCACAGATGATGATAATCGGTAAAACGTCCCATGGGCACAGATTAATCTAACGAACTGAGTAACTGGTTGACTTAAAGTTACAGGTTGTTGATAGGGAGGGGGCTACCACTCCAATCCCAATACCCCCCTTTGTCCACTACCCCTTGGCCCTCAAAATGAAGCAACGAGGTGTAGGGGTTGAAATCTTTCCCTAGGAATTGGGACACCACTCACTACGTAACTGCGTCGGTCACGTTCACGCATACGTAACTATTTTAAACAGGAAGCTGCGAGCCATCTACATTTACAACCGGCATCTACAAACATCTCATTCATCCTACCGATCGCGTTTGCCACATTCATGCTTCGTTTGATGAACGACAGACAACTTCTGCTAGGGGTCCATGTCATTGGTTCGACAGCCCATTGGTTCGACATCCCATTAGTCCGACTGTCCGCGGTGCTGAACAGCTCGCGGCGGGCGTATGGTGCGCCGCGACCGGCTTGAGGTGAAGCAGGCTCACGGCTTATGTGTTTGTCACTTTCTTTTTCATTTTAACCCACATCATGATCTTTTCCTGACCCTAACCAAGTGGTTTTTGTGCCTAAATCTAACCAGACCTTAACCACAGGGCATCATGATGATTTCTGAACGGACTTCGGAACAATGAGTTTAATATGGTCGGAACAATGGGCTGTCGAACCAATGGGCTGTCGAACCAATGGGCAGTTCCCTTCTGCTAGCTAGATAGCGAGCTAACCAGCTAACATTACGAGGCAGCATAGTTATACTAGCTGGCGTGTTATCGTAATGTGAAAAATCTGACAATTTTGCAGAACAGGACAGATGACAGACGCCAGATAGTGCGAGCTAGCTAGCTAGCTAACGAGCCGGTAACGTTAGCTATGTATGAACTTTTTTCCCCGTCTCTTGCTTGGTGGTAGCCATGGCAACGTCTACCCCTCACTGGCAAGTCAGCATCTGAAATCCCTCGCTCCGAAGGGCTAGTTTCATACCCACTACCCCTCGTTATGCCCCCTACCCCTACACGCAAAAAGGAATTGGGACACCACTACCCCTCGCGGGAATGCGCAAATGTAGGGGTAGGACCAAGGGGGGGGGGGGATTTGGGACAGGCCCTTACTTTCACTTCTCCTCATATTGATTGCAGCAACCAGTGGCCATTATAACAAATATTCAATAACAGTACTTATTTATAAGGTGGACTTTTTTCTCCGCCCAAAACTGCTATTTCAACCTGGGCTAGCTTGTTGATTTTACCATGCTTTTATCCTTTCAACGTTTCAGAGGTTAAAGAAATTGAACTGAACAAAGTTGCATGCTTACGTAAGTTGTGACAAGAGTGTGTGTATGTTGTTAAAATTAAATTAAGTTGTCAAATTTCACTTCACAACTGGGCTATCATGCTACATTGGTTACAAAAATAGGAATACAGAAGCATTAAGCTGTCAGCTTCCATAGTCGTGTCAACAGCTATTCATGTTTAAAGAACTCTGGCCAATAGGGAAACACCAACACTTTCGTCATCACTCACTCAAACCAACACTTTGGCCAAAAAATGATTCGGTTGGTTAGTTGATAACACTTAAAATAAATGTTTTTGGCATAAAAAAAATATAATAATACTTTGTTAGTTAACATGTTTTAGTCAGTTTACAACATATTTTAAGAAGTTGGTCAAAATTTAAAAATATATATTTTTGATATTTTTGAGTAGGATGGAACTAAAATAAATAAGTTAGAGTATCTTAAATAAAGCAGTTTGACCACTAAATATTAACACAACTTTTGGATAAATATTGAATTGGCTCAATTTAAGTGAGTTTTTTAAGGTCAAAGCAAACCATATTGGTTAAGGTCCTTAACCAAATGAATTTTGTCAGATTATAAAAGACTCATGGAATGTACTCAATAATGCCAGAATTGGAACTACTTAAAAATATGCATGCAAATTGTTACCTTATTTTTTTAAGTTGAACCAATGGATTATTTTTTAGAGTGAATGCTGTGCTGACATTAGCATTTAACTCTGCCAACAGCCTGTCAATGCCCCTCACATGGCTGTAGACTCATAGTTTTTCCACAGCGCTGCTACCTAATTATGGTTTGATGTATCAGATCAAACTCAAAGTAAGCAGGAAAATATGTCTAATGTCTAATGTTTCTTCAATAGTGAGCTTTATGAGGCACGATTTAAAAACATGTAAACGTTCACTGTAACATTATCCAAAATGTTCCTTTTCAGCATGTGTAATTTAGTTAAGTAAAAGCTTCGACTATGACAGAAAATTACAAATTTGCATGAAATTGCACACTCTGTGGGCGTCCACAAAAACAGAATGTCTTTGTTAGTACTTTGAACAGACACAGAATGACACAGCAAATTGAGGTCCTGTGAAAAAAACAGGTTTGACACAAATTGTTGACAGATGTGACTTGAAACCGGTGGCTTTACCCTTTTGAACTCTGACCAGATGATCACTTTAGATTTCCATCAGCCACTGACAGAGTGAATGTTTGACATATTCAAAGCTACAGCGTCATATGATTTTGGTCATGGTAAACAATGAGACAGTCGCGCTCTGTCAGGGAAATGGAAAGGACTGGACGCTGATGCGGTCGTATCTGACGTGGTGAAAGACCGCAGATGTGGACCGACACACCCTGCTCTAACCACACAGTGGATATTTCCACTCACAGAGGACATGGAGCGTTTTGACTCAACTACTTTAGGCAAAATAAAAAGTAAAGTAGTGGGATTTTATTTGACATTGATCATACAACTTTGGCTTTGATGCATAAAGGGAATAAATAATGCAGCAGTGTTCTTGTAAAGGTATTGCAAGCAGAGGTTTTCTAAAAGCAACTGGGTGCAAAGACAGTGCCTTTAGCAAACTGGGTCTTTATACAGCAGGGCAACATACTCAGCTCTGCTTTCCTGTCATTCATTGTCCAAGGACGAAATCCTGTCCTCTGGAATATGGCGAGATATATTTAAAAAGCCTGTGCCACCCTCCATCAGCCTTGAACACCCCTTTAATTCCTTATAAGCTGCATAATTCAGGTATGACTGGAGTCAACACTTTATCGTCCAGGTTCCTTTGAGAGCTACTATCCAAGGCCACACGGGTCTGTTTTTATAAAGCTGTAAAAGAGAATACAAGCAGAGGTATGAGGTGAGATGCTTCTTGAAGCCACAGGCTGTATTTGATGATGACTTTAATATCAGAATTTAGAGTAGATGTGTTCTGCTCCCGTGCTGCTGAAGTCAGCGCCTGCTGCTCACTCCTGCTACAATCTTGTCTCGTTGACGGAGAGCTGTAAATTGTCATTTTTATGGTGCTGTGCATAGCGTTTTAATGCCAAGACATTAATTCTGAGACATTTGTAAAATTGTTGTAAACAAATATCACCCTGGCCTAGAAGATCAGCAGCCATTAGTCATCTAGCTGGGTTCATTAATTGCTAAAAAGATTGCTTGCTCCAGCTGCAGAGTTTCAGCCGCACATTAGCCGACCTTGTCCTTACAAATCTGCTGCCAAAGGCTCTGGTCATTTATAGTCCTTGTTCTTAAAAAAAAAAAAAGGCACAAGTGTCATGTTTTAAACACAGCCAAAAGACTACTGCAATGCTAGTGCCCAGACTCACCAGGAAAGAAGGTTGTTGGATGGATGAAAATTTTAATTGAGTTTATTCTCGTTACAGGTGCCAGTTTAGCACATCGCTAACTCAACACCTTTGTCAACCTCAGGTGCACTAGCAAAGTTCCACCACACGAGCATGTTACTGTTACTCTTAACTGAAAGATCAGCTAAGTTATGGCAAATAAAGATAAACCCCTTTTACACTGCCAGATTTTCGGCGAATGTTGGGCCGTTTTGCCGGCAAGCTGCGAGCATTTAGACACACAGAGCCGGATTGGGAGGAGCTGTTGATGACTTGTGGGAGGAGCTGTTGATGACGCCACACATGCGAGCCACTGAAGGTGGATAAACAGGAAACAGCTGAGAGCAGGAATTAGCGAGCAGCTAGTAGCAAGAGGGAAACACAAACCTGACAGACACTGTAAAGATGAGCAACTGGGGAGACAAGGCCAACGTGTCAAATAATGAGGTTCGTGCATTTGGGAGTGAGCCCTGCAAGCTGTTTTGGATGGCTCTGTACGCTGTGTTTTACAGTCCTTTTTTTAAACAGTGTAGTCCGTGTGACGTTAATGCATGCCGGACTTACTTATATGGGCATGCCCAGGCATGCCGGCAGCACTCGGCAGCCCTTCGGAAGTTCTCGGGAGTGTGACCAATCACAGCGGAGTGGGCTCGGCAGGAGGTGAGGGCCGGGGGGTGGAGTAAATTACACAGACGGTTTTCGAGGGATGCAGGAAATACAAGGAAGCAGTGCAGCGAGAGGCACAGCGTCCTGAAGATCTACAAAGCTTTGTGTGCAGGTAATCGTGTGTAGTTGCTCTATAGGAGTCCAGAAATCAAATACAAAGGCCCAAAAATGAGTAGCCCAAAATAGGTCCTCTTTAAGGTCAGACAACAGAAATATTTGGTTAAAGGGTAAGTTTGGCATTTTTTCCAACCTGGACCTTATCTTCCTATTTTTTGTGTCCAAGTGACTGATGGGAACAAAGAGCAAGACATGAGAGGTGAAACTAGACGAGACCAAACTTAATACCTTGATTGAAATGACAGTAGAGCAGGCAACACAAACAAACAAAAACAAAAAAAGCGACCGCTGCAGCCGGCAGCCGCCAACCTAGCTGCAGTGTAACCTCTTGGGGCAATAGCACATCGTAAATTTATGTCCACTAAAAGTGTTTGTTTTGGCCACTGAATGGCTCATATGCCTGACAATATATGGAAGGGATCCCTACAGAGATAGACCTTTTTGTTTAACCAGAAACCTCCCTGAAATTGATAGCACCAAAGCCACCAGACTACATTTAAATAAATGATCATTTATCATCAAACGCACTTTATTCAAAGTCAATGGAAAGAAAGTAAAATTCACAGAAAGCCGTGTTGGTTCATCTTTCCATTGCTCCAGCAATCACCAACTTTGGTTTGGTTAAAAAATACACACTTAATTCACACAGTTAGATGTGAAAATATGGTGGCTTTATACGTGCTAAAATTACAATTATTTGAATGGAGTCTGGTGGGTTTGGTCATGGTGATTTCAGGGCTTGTTTCTAGCCAAACAAAAATGATCTTACATGCCTTGAGTGGTGACATTGCAGCCTGTTTTGTAGCTGCCAGCTGCAGCAAAAACATGGGAAAATGGGAACATTGGAAAACACTGAACTTACCCTCTAATGTCAGAGAAAGATGGTGGTTACTGTCTGTCAGGCTACTGTACTTCCAGCATTGGCACTGCATATTGGCAGTGGACACAGACCATGCCCTGCGGATTAACTCAATAAGTCTGACCTGTTGGTGGCACTGGTTGCAAAGTCAGAGGATCACCAGGACTGGCTGACCAACTTTGCCATCTCGATTGCCACGCCACTTACTGTGGCTAAAAATAACAGCAGAGGATCATATAAGAGATCATATCCCACAGGGGAAAACCCCATGTAAAGCGAGACGTGCCATAACCAAAAAAGCTCCACCGTAGATTACAAGCTTCTGTGGCTCCCATGCCGTACAGTTAAGTAATTCATGAGGAACCCTTTTCTTCTCTTCAGTGAGAACGTGCAGGAGGACATTTGGAGAAAAAGGAAAAATTACAAGGAATAGTGGAGGTTGGAAAAGACGGAGAAAAGAAGATGGAAAAAGTCAACGACAGAGCTCAGCAATGAAATATTAATATGCCCACTGTGTATGGCATGGGCATCTCTGCACTTTTCTGTCAGACTCATTTCCCGTTGTAAAAGAAAATAGAGGCATGCTTATATTACACAAACCCAAATTTTTACAGCAGGCATGTACATTTTTGTGCAGTTTCCTCAGGCTTCATAAACACACGGCCCGGCTGGCTGCGGGACAATGAAAATGTCAGTAAGTTTCCCTTCCAAAGAAAAGCAAAGGCAGACACTTCCCCCTGGAAACCAGTCGCGAATTCAGCAGCCGTGTGCTGGAATGTTTTGTGATTGCCTGATTTTTCTGATATGCTGGGCACAGTGTGGGAGGAATGGGATGACATGTAGGAGGAATGTATTGAGTAGCAGAAATAGAGGATCAGCGAGAGCCAAATGCTTATATGACTGGTACAGCTAACTTTGTTATCAGTGTCTCTTTTCGCATGTTTGTCTTTTTACAGTCTTATAACGTCAGAATATGTAAGTTGTAAACTCTGAAAATGAAAGGGAAGGAAAGGAAAAGCAGCAGCACAGAAAATGGCTTTAGAAAGTATCCCGTAAAAAAAGAGGAGAGGCTCTCCAGGAGGAGAAAGGAGGTGTAGCAGAGCGAGGTAACGCCACGCTAAAAGAGGAGCAGAAGTGACAGCCAGGTTCTCATATCCTATAATTATAGCACCACCATCACTTCTCCTCTCTTCACCTCCTGTCCGCTCATTCCTCCTTTTTAACCCCCATCCTCTCCACAATCCCCATCTCTGCCTCCCCTCATACATTCTCTCTCTCCTTCCCTCCACTCTTGCCCTGTCATCTGTCATTTCCATACCACTCTTACTCTCGCCTTCCCCCTGTTCCTCCTGGAGAGATCTGGGCCACTTTGTGCTCACCCATGGGAATGGCTCGGCTGTTAGCTCACCCAGCAGGGTAAGTCCATCTCCAGACTGCAAGAGGGCCGCTGTTTTGTCACACACAACTGCTCTAGCAAGGCAGAAATCGAACTGAATCCAGCCTGAGAGGTGCTGTTAACTCAGGGACTGCAGCCTCTCGGCTGTTTTGCTAGTTTTCAAGGTGCTATGTGTCACTATATACTGTATAATATTACATTGCCAGCTTATTCTTAATAATACCTATTAAAACAACACAATAAAAGACCATATACAGTAGAATTAAACATGAATAAGACAGTACAATAAAGGTAATGTGCAGTATTTCAAAGAAATTTACTCCATAAATTGATGCAGAAAAGGCAAAATCAGTGCATTAAAATTCACTAGAATCCAGGAAATAAAGTGTTGTTGTTCAAAATCGTTTCATTTGTCCTTCCCCCATGTTTTAACACCTGTGCCCATGGCCACACCTAGGTAATACAAATGCAGTCGAGTCATGTTGGATGTTCCAAGTAAATGTGTACCCATATATTATGTAAAATATCTTTTTTCCATTGACTTGCATCAAATATTCGCCCTAATTACTGTCTACGTTTATTCTGGTATCTTGCCCCTCTTTCGGTGCCAGTTATGCAGCCATTCTGCCAAGGGCTGAGAAACCTGTCTGGAAATAAAAGGCCCCTTGTGATTTGACTATGTCCAACAATATTGGAGACAAAAACCAAACTGATCAAACTTAGATCAACACATGAACCCAGTCCCTGTAATTCTAAGGTATGAGGTACTTCCACAGTGGAGAATATGTATGAGACGGACTGCAGAGTGTTTTTTTTAATTTGAGAAAACAATCTATGGTGGGTCATATCACTTTGTTCATTGGCAAATGGAGTCCCCGGGCCGTATTCACAAACATTCTGAGAGTACTCTAAGAGACCTCCTACCTTAGACTAAAAACTTTTAGGAAGAAGTCTCTTGACTGATGGTCTCAAAATTATCATGGCTATAGCTTTGCCTAAAATCAGTAGTACTAGGTACTTTTCCAGTTTTTGGAGGCACTGGAGAGGATGTTTGTATGTCTTTTAGATGTTTTTTTATGCTGTTGTTTATATGGACCAATCTGAGTCTGAAATAAAGTTTGAATTAAATTGAATTGAATCTTAGCTTAGGAGTGATTTAGGAAAGTTCTAAGAGCAACTCTGAGCAAGGAAGGGACAGAAAGTTTTATCTTACTGAGGAGGTGTGGTTGACCCTGTTGCTAGGTGTGATTCTTTTAACAGATGTGATTGGTTGTCACAGACACACCCTTTTGTGAGCCTGAAAGGTGTGGACACCCAGTGGAAATGAAATGAACTGCATCACAATATGAGCTTGACAGTGTTGTCATTGTTAGTGTGATCATTTTGTGTTTAGAGACCGTTTCTCCGACCTCTTTGTGTTTCCACCATTTTCTCCTCTGCTGAGGAAACTCTTTAGCCTCTTGAAAGTCCTCCTCCCTGCTCCTCACAGTTTTTCACCTTAGGAGCTCTTTTAAGGTCTAAGATGCTTTGTGAATAACTTTTATCTTTACACGGACCTAGTCTTAACTTTAAGGGGAAATTCTAAGAAAAACCCTTGCCCTCCCGTGTCCCCCATCAGTACTTATTTTGGACGAAGAAAATATGTAGGGTAGCCAACGGCAAGAGACGAATAATTGTTTGATCCTGTTTGAATTGTGCCATGAATCGCACATATGTTTGTCAATTTAAAAGATCATTTTGCAAGTCAAGAGAGTTGCAGTCTGTCGTAGGTTAGTTGTAGTACCATTTAGTTTTGTGTAAAACCACAATGCGTCACCAACACTAGCTAGCTAGCTAGTAACCGAGTAGGACAGTGTGAAATAGGGAGAGAGAGTGAGTGGGGGGGACGACATGCAGCAAAGGGCCGCAAGCCGGAGTCGAACTCGCAACCGCTGCAGCGAGACATCACCTCTATACATGGGACGTTGCCACTATCCACTACGCTACCGACGCCCCCGTAATTACATATTTTACTGTCAAATAGTTCAACAGTTTTACAACAGACTGCGACTTTCCTGACTTGCAATTCATGGCACCATTCAAACAGGAACCAAAAATTGTCCTCGTCATTAGCTATCGCACATTTTTACTGATTTATTTTTCGGAAATAAGATCTCACAGTGGCCCACTGAAAGAGAAGCCTGGAGCTTTTGATCACCATGCTGCACTGAAAGCAAATTTCATCAACCTCAGTCATGTCAAAAAAGGTTGATAAATGATTAATCAGATGCCTCAGGAGTGGGTCTTTTCTAATGTTTCTCAACAGTTGCCTTTACATCCAGGCTTTTGTGCCACAAAGCAGTTCCACTAAATCTGGTCCAGCTTAGATGCAACACAGAGGCTTGTGTCGAGTATCAGTTTTGTTGCATCCGTAGCATTTCACATTCCTAGTGTGTCAGTCTTGGCTAATGTGGTTTATGTCTTGTTTTGAAGTGTTGAAGACCCAAAATCAGAGCTGAAGCTCGCTTACCTAACCTGAAGTGTGTCCGTCTATACAGAAAAGAAAAGGGAAAAGCATCGTTCGCATCCTACAAGCCAGCCAACATCCACACAACAACTTTTAAGTGGTGAATCAATATTTCACAAAGTCTCCTGTGCTGCGCCCTGGGCTGCAGAGGGCCTTCACCAAACAATAGGATCCTGACCTGCATTATTCATCCCTCACTCATTCACTCCTCTCTGACTCAGACACAGGACACACAGGGGAATTCAACTTTCCCAAACTAAACTTCAGATAAGAAAACCTTTCAAAACATCTGCCCTCTCCATTCTCGAATCTCTGTGGTATTTCGAGTTGCCCCGTACCATCCCTAATAATGTTAACCACGTTGAATAATGCATCGCTGATTCATATCTCAGTCGGGCCATGCCAAAAGCCCCTCAATTTGACCGAATGTCAATGAGTTAAGCAAACAAAATTTATTGGGATTTTTTTTTTTACAATCTATAGTAATTTCAATTATTTAATTTCCAGATGATGAAACATGGCATGAACCCAGGTTGCATCACATTGTATCAAAAATGTGTAAAAATCCATCTAACATCAGTAATAGATACAGATCTATATTTAGAAGTACTCCAATCATCATTAAATCTAACTTTGGGGACTCAATAAGCGTAACTTGGTTATTACAAAATGACTCAAATACTGGCAGCAGATTTTTAATGAACTTGACATTTAATGCTTCATGGCTTTAAGTAGGTTTCCCCTAATGTCTTTTCATAACGTGTAATTAGGCACGGACTTTAAATAATGTGTGCGTGCAAAGGTTCCTAACAGAGGAGATGAGGATAACTCAGCCTCAATCAGTGTATTATCTCTGCTCCAGACCATTACTGAAGCCGGCTACCTAATGGCCTCCGAATTAGATGTGGAGCTGATTGCACATTGATTATAAGTGAATGAGGGCAGGGGATGTAGATGGCAACAACCAAAGTGACTTTAAAGAGCACAGAGAGACGCCAGAGGAGGGTTTTGTAAATGCAAAGATGAGTCAGGATGTATCTCACCCTTCAAGGCTGTCACAAAACTTCTCCTAATCTTACAGTGCTTCTTGTAAAAGTGAGGCTGAGCCAGAATTAAAGCACCTAACTTGTCTCTGGAGGTCTCAACCTTAAACTGGTTCAGTCAAAGATAGAAGCGCGGGAACACACACAGTCCCAAATGCACCTTCACACCTGAGCAGCGCTAAAATCTTTCCACTGATCACCGTTTTGTGTGATAGGAAGGTGAAACAACTGCATATAAGCACTGAATTCATTTCTTTGTACAGTTAATGAACTATAATATGACTATTTGCATTTAAAGAGTTCTTGGTATATCAATATCTGATGTGCTGAGGTTGTCATTGCTTAAAAAAGACAGCATTTGTCATTTGTTGAAATATTTAAAGCAGCATTTTTTCATGGTTACCTGATAAGTGAGCTCTTGTAGTTGTGTGAGAAATGTGCCTGATGATGTCATCAGGGTTATCTCTGTTTGGGTATGGGGACTGCATAATGGAAACTAACTTTGGTCAAGACTAAAATCCCTCAAAAACTGTCTGCCCCGACGTCTGGTCCCCAGAATGAACCATAGGCTGTGAAAATAGTGGGCGTGGCTACCGTGATGTCACCCATTGGGTTGTGAACTTTCATTTTGATGCTTCAAATTCGGCATTTCAGCCATTGTCATCTTGGTTTTTGGAGGCAGAAGTGACATATTTGGGCGAGAGGCTGGAGCTGTGGAGGAGCGAAGCCGAAGACACTATTGGTAGACAGCATGTCATTCAAAGCAACCTGCACTTACTTATGCGTAACTTTAAGCCTTAATAAAATGTAAACCGGTGAGTTATATTAAAATCCACCCCCTGTACAGTTGTCATGAACAGGAAAATCAGCTATAGAGACCAAAAACTTTTTTGTATCAGGCTGTAAACATGTTTATTTCTGCTGTAAAGTTAGGCATTTTAACATGGGGGTCTATGGGGATTGACTTGCTTTTGGAGCCACCCTCAAGTGGCCATTAGAGGAACTGCAGTTTTTGGTTTCCATGTTGGCTTCATATTTCAGCCCAAGAGGCTGCTACTTGGGACTGAAGGGGGCAATGTTTGTGCACATCCCTTAAATCTGAGATTCAAACACAAACCAGATTCGGTACTTCACTAATACAAAAGCCAATCGCTGTTTGACTTCGACACAACACCTGCAGAGAAACCTGAATCTTCCCGCGCAGAGCCGATGTGTCAGTATAGAGTGCAGAGTTTGTATTAGAATGGTGAAATTGTTGACGGCAAACATGGTAGAGTATGCAGTTTTTGGATGTTGACCGCACCCTGGAGCTTCCTTCCACTATTTATGTCAGCCGCTGCCGTTACAAGCTAACAAACAGCATAAACACATAAAAGATGCTAACTATGTCTGTATGTCTGCTAGTCGCCAATTTTGCTAGTGCACAAATTTCGACAGGGTAGTGTTGTCTCAAACCAAACACGGCCGTTGTGCACTTACCGGAAATGACAACCACAAATTAGCTAGTTAGCAAACTAGCATTAGCATTCGCGTTATCGTTCATGGTACCAAATCATTACAGACTGCTAAATTAACTCAACAAACATACTGCTGGCTTATACCTGACAACAGTATAGTGGTGCTTAGTGCAAAAAACACATGTATAACTTACATTTGTACAATGCAGCGACGTTCACGGCTGCACAGTCCTCGGCCGTTATTTCCAGTTTGAAAAGTGGTCTCTCCCCTTCCGCTACGTAGCCAAGATGGCGACCATTGAGGTTGAGAAGTGTCCATAGTTCCACACTCAACTTTTTGACCGTTTTGAGTGCACCATCTGGGTACTCATAGTGTACTGCATTTTTCCATGCGTCTCAGTGTGAACGCACTTATGCACTCAAAATATTATTGAGTGTGCTATGCTGAGAGAGGATGGAGGGAAACAGGGAAGCATGGGATGAAAAAGGAAGGAAAGAAAGATTGAAAGAACGATGTCATGGAGGAACCATTTCACTGCTAAACCTGCTGAGGCATCAACATTCCCCCTTCACTCCCTCTCACCCTCATTGCAATGCAAACCCACTACAGCAAGAGCGACACCTGATAAGTCCTTCAGTTGCTGGTGAATGATCTACTCGGTTGCCTGAGGCTATGAACAGGTATCACTCCTGAGAAATCAAACTCCTCTAGCGCCAAAGGGAAACCAAGAGGAAGTGGCGGTACTGTTGCATCAACATGGCACCGGTCCACGCTTTCTCTTACTGCGACTGAGTCCTGCTTTAAAAGCCAGCAGGTGAAAGTGAGGTGAAGTGACCTCGGTGGAGCTCTCTTTGGACAGCGGTATCGCGAGACGCTGTGGGAATCGAAAACAGCTGTGATGATGTGCCAGAGACCGACTACAGACGGGATCTTCTCACTATCACAGCTCTGCACACAGCACAGCCGAGGATTCAACAGAAACCAGCTGGCAGCCACGCTTAGAGGCTCATCGGTTAAAAGCGCACTTAGATGCTCAGTTCATCCAGATTTTCAAAAGGTCTTTTTGGAGACTCAAAAAAATCTGCCTGCAACCGACCAAAAAAAGCTCAAAGAAATGTTTGTAGAAATCCACCTCTTAAAAACACACACACAGTCACTGGAGCTAAAATCCTTTAAAAGTAATATTTAAGGTTTATAAATGATGATACTCCTGTTCATTTACATCACCACACATTTTAAACTGTGCTGATTTGGCTGACTAATTTAACAGCCCTGAAAAGGTTACTCTTCATCTGCGATTTATAATTCAAATGTTTTATTCAGCTACGATAATTTATTCAAGTAAGTTTATGAATGACTAACAAAGATCCCTCACATTCTCTCTCCCACACACACATGGCTCCAGTATGAATCACCATGCAGACACACATTTACAGGATATGGAGTGAAATTACAGTCTTCAAGGACAGCAGAGTTTCAGTGTGATATCCGTCACATCTGGCTTTTAAGATCCTCTGCGTATGTCCTTATGTTATACAGGTAGTTCACATGTGTGGAGCTTGTCCAGATGACCAGAGTTTGTCTCATCACAGACCTCAAATTAATTTGTGACTTTTGACTTTTAAACTGTAACCAAATCTTTCCCTAAGAAAACAACAACCAAGTTAGCAAATAAAACCAGGTGTTTAAGATGTCTAACCTTAATCTTAAAGTGAGCCTATGTAACTTTAATCAATCTTATTAGCTCACAGGTGTAATCAACATTGAAAATGCATATAGGCTATATGTCTAGTGTTGGGCAGTTATGCATTACATTAATAATATTACTCCGGTCTGAAACACCTCACCTACTACAACTGACAGCACAACAACATGGCCCGACACTAGCTAAACAACCACGTGATCCATTTACGTTGCTACGAGCAGTGAGACCCACGATGATGTCATAAAATGTCGCAACTTCCTGTTTAAATTGGCCGTATGCGTTCCCGTTTGCGTTTGTACCATTTACGACCTAAACGTAAACAAAGATGGATGCCTCCAAGAAAGCAGTCGTCGCTATTGCAGTCGCGGAGTATCAAGATCTTCATCTCGAACGTAGTAAGCCTTTGTCATTAGCACTGCTAGCTACTTTCAGCACGACATTCCACGCACAACAAGACATCATAAAGTATTCCCATAAGGCGTTATAATGTGTTCGAGTAATTAAAATGAAGACTCAAATTTGCTAAACAGTAAAAATAATAGTAAAGAGCATAACCACTTACGGTAAACATAGGGCGCAGCCATCTTTCCTTTCGTCAGTCTTTCGAAATTCGTAGTCCTCTGAGTTCGTACGAGAACGCTACTGGTAGAACCGCTTCAAAGAGGCGTGGCATGAAGTGTCGCTGCGTAATTTTGCACAGCTCCCTGTCCTTCCTACCATCTTACTAGCGGTAATATCTATATAGAATGGCCCATAATAGTGCAGAGCTGCAGGCTACAAGCAGCAAAGACCTAATGAAGCTTGTGGCTGGATATGTGGTGCGCGACATGTCGCCTATCTCCACAATCAATGTTTCCTCATACAACTGTTTGTATGATATCTAACAAATTAGCACCCAGTGAATTAGTGCCCTTATCGGTTAGGTTAGGTTTAGGAAAGTAATCATGGTTGGGCGTCATTTGTCCTTAATGTTCAGTTACATAGGTTAGGTGTAGGAAAGTAAAGTTACATAGGTTTAGGAAAAGAAACATGGTGACAACGTACCTTAAAATTATTCAACGTTTAATTTGTTTCATACCGGACACAAACACGGTCTCCTGGAGAAAGTCCTGTGTTTGTTTGACCCATCCACCACCTCAACCAGCGTCCTTACCCATACTTGCGCTCTTTATATTACTTCCTTCTTTACTCACAGGCAAAAGAAAACCCCCAGGCAAAAAACTAAAGTTGCAAGCTATCTAGATTCAGCTACACTAGTCAGAGATTACCCGGACATACTCTCAGAGGCCAATTACCAATTTTGTAGGATTTAACAGAAAAGTAATATAACAGCAAGTGTAATGACCTTCATTTACAGGAAGAAAGAAGCAATAATATCACTAAAAAGAGTACAGTTACAAGTAATAAATTTGTTTGAGTAACGAGCGCAACACTGCATATGTCACCAATTTCTAGTAATATATATTCCAGGGTTTTATCATTTATCATCGCCTTTTTCCAGTGACATCTGTAGTGCTTCCACTTTCTACTTAAATGAACTGACTGCTCATTGGTTGCACCTGTGCCTTGTATATTTAAATGGCCTGGAAGCATGTGTCTGTAGGCACTGAAGGGGGGAGGGTTGTTTGCAACATTTTTTTCCATCATGCAAAAGCGAGATCAGAATCAATGGCAATAGAAATGGGTTGCATGACGAGACCAGTGCCCGCCAGCACAGAAAACAACGAAGCATGACCTTGTTAGAAACCCAGCTGAATGGAAATAACAAATTGACCATGGCAGTTTATCTGTCAGCATCTCCTATAGAACATAGCCATGTGGTTTAATTGATTGGCCCATTACGTTCTATAAGTATGCACTGCTGAGAAAGGCTGTGTGTGGGTGTTGATGTGTGTGTGTGAACATGTGTATAGCATGCCAGCATGCTCCTGAGGGCAGATCACTTCATGGCATGGTTGGTTGGACAGTGTCCTCCTGTCACATGGCTACAGTAGTCACACTCGTGAATGAACACATACTGGGAGGAATAAAGCTGAAGTGTCCTGAGGTCTGACACCACATAACCATGTGTGGCTTTAGTCAGAGGACATTTTGACAGTCCATTTTTGTTTTGTTATTGTCCCATTATTTTTCAAGTTGTGACATTTGAGTACCATTTGTTATCCCAGTCATCTTGACTCATCTGCTCTTTGGAAAAACAGACATCGTTAGCTCATAGTATTTGGCTTCTGATGCTTTTTCCCATCTGTGGTGGCACTTAACTCTTGATTGGCACACTAAGTTCAACCAGCATTCAATTTTGGGTCAAAGTCTCTCACCCACACAGAAGCAACACATGCCTGAAACCCTCCACCAATGAGGTCATAGGTCAGATCCCATTTTTTTTTAATCATTTTTTTCTCAAGTTTGACGCATATCTATCTCAAAAGCTTCAGTAGATTACAAATTTCCTGATAATTTAGTTGAAAGTTTGGCTGCAGGCCAAGGCCAAGGTGGTGGGTTTTTGTACACATCAAGGATGGTTTCAAGAGATTCTTCAGACTTGGCAACATTCTTATCTCCTAATGCCAAAGACTCACAAGAAAAGACCAAAACCAATAATGAATTTAACCTTCCAACAAGTCTTGTGAGATGGAATTTGGAGCTGGACCAACACATTATTGGTTTTGGTCTTTGCTGGAAGAACATTTCAGAATATCAGCAGTCTTAAAGAGACAATTAACCTCCACAATCAGAAATACATGTATTTTCCTCTTACCTGTGGTGCTATTTATCAGTTGGATTGTTTTGATGTGAGTTGGCAAGTACTGGAGATATTGACTTTGGATATATCTGCCTTTTTCCCCAATGTAATGGAGCTAGATAACGCTGGGCTTGTGGTGTTTAGAGCACTGAGAAATACATTTTAAAAACTCAACACCAGTGTCTCTTTCTTGTCTTTTCTCTTTTTTAATTGTGGGGTGAATCGTGCTGATATTCGAAAATGTTCTTCCTGCAAAGACCAGGACCAACACGAGCCCTTTTTAAATAGGAACTGTGCAAATTTGCAGGAAAGCCCAATCAGTCTTCTTTCAGCATTGGCTGTATAAAAACAAAATCGGGGAGTGCAGCAAAATACCGCCTACCTACTTTTGTTTATACAGAAAGCGCCTTTTTCGGGGCAATGTGGGGCGTGAGCAAGTAACAAAACGTGTAGCTCAGCGTGTGACGTAAACAGTGACGTGGGAGGGAAGCCGTGGCTGGTCAGTCCTTCGGCGATTCTCTCGTAAGTTGGCCAGTTCTTCAAGGTCTCCATCATCTGACGGTCAATGGCATCTTCGTTTGCGAGGGCAAGGAGGGCGCGCAATTCCATGTCTCCCCAGTTGCTCATCTTTACAGTGTCTGTCAGGTTTGCGTTTCCCTCTTGCTACTAGCTGCTCGCTAATTCCTGCTATCAGCTGTTTCCTGTTAGTCCAACAACAGTGGGTCACATGTGCGGCGTCATCAACAGCTCCTCCCATTGCGGAAGGGCACCTAGGTCTTTTTAAACCAAAAGGGTTCTGCCAATATGACTACCCTACGAGGCACTCGCAGCTTGCCGACAAAACGGCCCAACATTTGCAGAAAATCTGGCAGTGTAAAAGGGGCTACTGTGTTAACCCGTCTTACAATACTTGTACTTCCACAGGCTGTCATGTACCACACAGCCCCAGTTCCATACTTGTTAGTAGGTTAAACTCATTGCTGGTTTGGGTCTTTTCGTGTGATTTATTGGCATTAAAAGACAGAAATTGTCGCTAAATCTGAATAATCCCTTTAAATCATTGATCTGTACATATACTCATCACCTTGTCCTTGGCCTGCAGCTAAACTTTCAACTAAATTTCCTGAAAATCTGTACTTAACTGTAGCTTTGAATTGGATATACCCTGCAAACTTGAAAAAATGGACAAAAAATATGATTTGGGGTGGACTTTCCCTTTAATCTTCTGTCATTGTGATTATTGAACTCACTTGAATGAAAGCAGACATATTTCCTTCAGTTTTTGAAGCTCATCCAGTTACTTAGAACATTTTTTGGATAGTGGCCTCGGTGGAGGTGAGTGATCTCAGAGTTCCTTTAAGGGAATATGTAACTGAGAAATGTACTTATAAAGCTTAACCTTCTCTTTGCCGTCATTGATGCATGAGAGAAAATGCGCTGCATACATGAAACAGTGATGTGATTTATTCAACAATGATTTGCAGATGGGTTAATCCAGGTCAGGAACCTTTTTCAGGTTTCCTAACGTTTCTATCTCCAGGCCACTTTTTGGAAAGCAACACACGATGAGAATGAGTCGACTGTGCCTGCTAATGAGGACCTCGTGGGTACGAATTCCTTTCAGGTTGAGTGTATGTGTGTGTACGACCATGTGTTTTCTGCATGTGTTGACAAAAAACAGTATTCGTGCACACGCTGCTCTCACTGTGGTGCGCATAAAACATGCACTACCTCACATGGCCCTCCAAAAATGTGATAAAACAAACTGAAATCTTGTTTACTGACATGCATGAATTCCTAACTCCCTCCAGGAGTGGGTCTGAACCATTGTACTGGCAATTACAAGTGTCTCTTTGTGGATGAGTTCATGCATACCTATTTGTGCATGTGTATTTTTCTGGCAAATTGTCTTTTAGCTTGGCCAACTGGATAACGTTACTCCGGGCCAAGTCATTAGCCACTGAAATAAAGCAGCTTTGTTTTGTTGTCATGGTCCACAAAATTCTATTTAAAATCAGGCTCGCTTCCAGAAGCCGACAAAAACGGGGGACAAAAGAAAATAGAAGAGGCGCACTCAGAGTACAGTATCTGAAACAAACTGCCTCTCCGTTTTCCACTGATCACAATTAATCAGAACCTCCTCGAGCAGAACGTGACATGCTCATTTCAGACATCACTGGCACACAGCACACAGCAAATGCTTTAATTGGTGTTGTGAGGGATGGACGCCGGAATGAGAGCGCATTTCCTCAGATAAATAGCAGAGGGAGCAGAGTGGAAAGGGGGTGGAAGAAAAATGCAACTAATATAAAGGTCCTCGGTTTGCTCTGTGCAGCGTGCATCAGATCGGGAGATCCAAGAAGAGATTCTAATTACTTTCCAAAGTTTCCAGACTTCGAGTTGATCTGAACTCTGATAAGCTGCGAGTGAGAGAAATCAAATTTATTCTCATTATTCCCTGAGACCATCCTCGCAGAAGGCAAGTGTTCATACTGCACGTTGCCTCTATTTCAATTATAAGCTCGCTCCCATCTGTCAGTCACACACTCTCTTAGTCTCTGTCCCCTCACACACAGAGGTAGAAACCCAAATGCTCATCCATTACCTCTCCCGATGTGTGTAATGGTCTGCTAGCAGCTAATTCCTCTTCTCTCGGGGTCTATGAGGGCTGAGGAGAATTGAAACCAGAAGCCATGAAATCTTTTTAATCTTCCCTCTATTCTCTCTCCCTCACAAAACCACAGCATCACCATACTTTGTAAAACTTTGTTATACCTGTATTTGTCACCTCGTTTTATGTAACTCTTTCTTCATCAGTTGTGTCGTTTGAGAGAGAGAAATGGGTTTTTATTTGACCTTGATCTCAAACTTTGCTTCAAAAAGGCAACCAAAGCTCTGGACTGACCTCTAGTGGTGCAACTGGGGAGTTACAACCACCACATCCAGCACTAAATTCAGTTTTCTGAGCTGGATTTTCTTTCCAGCACATTTAATGAAGCACAGTTGCTCAAGATGCTCCGTTTAGCTGCCAAAAAATCAAGCAAACACAAACATTAATTGAGTTAATAGTGTACAATGGAGCACATACAGTACAGTGGACCACCACAGCAGCTGCAGGAGGGCCTTGGGTTGTAGTTCCTGGAGTTCCCCTGCAGGACTGTGACACAGTTTTTCCAAAAGAAGCTCTATTATTTGGTGTGTTGTAATGCTGAGCTGGTTTGTTCCCATCTTGGGCCATTACTACATTTGCACCAGAACAGCTTTGTGTTTATTAGCATTCACCTTTTGCTGTTAGAAGTTGGATGTCATCTTCTCTGTTGGAGGCACAGACTTGTTGTTATAAGGCCTGAGCCCTGCATGTAATGTTCTGCCTTTCTGAGAGATGACTCATCTGACCATCTGACATTTCTCCATCACTCACTCGACCACTGTCCCTATTCTTTGCACCACTTCACTCCCACGCATGTCCTCTTCAGGTGTAATAAGGGGATTTATGCACTATAAGCTCCAACCGCCGTCAGGTTTCTGAAGGTGAGACTTTGAAAGCGCCTGCTCACGCCTCACTCACGCTGACATTTACAGTCGAGTGACTCAGAGATTTCGCTCTGTTTGTCCTTGCATCTGAAGCCAGAGGCTCAGCCGTCAGGGTTACGGGGCGAGGATGACATCTTTCTCTCAGACTCCAAGGCTTACAATGCTTTTGTCACTGATCTGCTAACTGGCGGAGGAGCCGTCATGTCTGAATCTCCTTTTCTTTCCCTTACCTCTTAACTATGAGCAGTCTCTACTCTGTATCTCGCTTTGATCTCCGCTTGAAGCAAAAAGCTGCCATAATAATGGAGACGAGACACACATAGAGAAGCAGCAGGAACTCTGAATAGTTCTTTGAAATATACGAGTTTGTGTTCCCTCCTCAGTCTCAAATCAAAAAGTGAGTTTAACTTTTATGGAAGAAAATCTTGATCAGTTAGAGCACTGTGAGTGAGTAAGCGAGAGAGCTCTGTGAATCTGTAAGTGGACCGCCAAGGCAAAGATTATACTGCTGTAACCGCGCACCACACAAACAAAAATGGTCGGCCACCCACCAGCAAAAAATGTCCCAGCTATCCCCAGAACCAACTCTGCACTGCAGGCAGATACACCCAGGAGTTAGGATACTTGAGGGCTCTTTAGGGAGACAGTACAGGTTGATGTAGTTACTTCTAAATAATACACATCACCATAAAACTTCCCCAGTTGATTACTTACATTAAGACAATTTTCTTCCCGAAAATTTGGCTTTAAATATGCAAATGAGGTTCAAAATTCTAAGAAAATACTGCCGATAGCCATAAAAATCCTTTTTTTTTTGGCCATATTTTTAGGAAGAAAAGTTCTGTAAGTTAGGCTATGAATAATACATGAACAAACCACTCCATAAAAACCACCAGAGCAGAGATAGGAATATTACTGGAGAATTTGGTGTTTGTAGGTGCTACTGAAGTGGAGATTTCTGGCTCAGAGTATGTAGAAGAACAAAATGGCCTTGAACAGATATGTACTGTAAAATCCCACACAATTTTAGACCAAAAGCAACACTCTACAGGGGAATATGGTACCATGAAACCTCTGTAGTTGATTGCGTACATCAAGACAATTATTTTTTGTATTACAAGTTATCTGAAATGTTAAATTGGATATGAAAAAAAAGGCATTATCTTGTTAAATATTGGCTTTTTGCATACATTCCCAGAGAGGAAATCTAAACTAAAGTAAAGACCTCAACACCTCTATTTTGGATGTCGTCTTCTTCTCTCCACTGGTCTGAAGGAAGACATGTTATGAGAGCAAAACAGCCCGAAATGTCAAAATTGACCATGACATGAACAAAACTGTTTTCATCTGTTGTCTCTCCTTTAAAGTAAGTGGTGACCTTTGACTTCAGAAGTAATGGCAGCATCCCCCTGAGAAGGAAATACAACTTTAAGACATGGCTTCATGTCTGTAAGAAGGACAAGACTCAAAGATTGAACTAGAAAGCGACTTTGAACATTGTGTGATAGATGATGGACAGGTCAGTTTCAGGATGTCACAATATCTGATCTGATTTCTGTCACACAGCTTGCATGGAAACACCTCATGACGACATACAGTGTAGTTATATTCTGATATGTTACGTAGCTGTATGCATGTCTAGTCGTACTATGACATAATATTCTATGGCAAACTGTTGGGCCACTGTGCAATGATGTATTATGCTAAGACTGTACTATCAAACTAGCTGCAACTATGAGATTATATTAAGCAGCAACACCTGAGGCTAAAAACTCACCTGTTTAAATCTTATTAAGGCTTAAAGCGATACATAATTTAGGGTGTGGCCTCTTTGAGTAAAACGTGGGTGCTGTCCATTGACAAGTCTCTGTCATGGTGACAACATGGGTCGTAATCATGGCATAACCCCAGGTTGCTATAAGTATAGGCATTGCCATAGCTGTTACTATTTCAGTGTGTTTTCACTGACCCTCTAAAGATTTGGATATTTTTAGTTTTGCTGTTGTTGTTGTTGTTTTTTTTGTAACTTTATTTAACTAGTATCATAACAATACATTAATCATACACAATCTGAATATTTTCTTTTTCCTTCTAGCACATTGTAATTTGGTTTGGTAGCAAGAATTAGAATTAGCATCAGTGTTCATCACAGTTAACCATAGCTGTAAATGGCAGCATGCTAACCAAGCTAGCAGCTAGCATTAGGGGTACGTCCACACTCTTGTCCAAGTATGGTAATTTCTGTCTCCAAACATCCAAGATGACGATGGCCAAAATGCAAAACTAGAGGCTTCAAAATGGGTGTCCAATATTTTATACAGTCTATAGATTGTGTATTATCCTACTAGGTCTATATGACATATTGTGCTGTGACCGTAGACTGTATAGAAATAAGTGAGCTAGTGTTTTGAAACCTTGCATGTGTTATTTTGGCTTCGCCATCTTGGTTTTTTGGGGCCAGAAGTGACCATATTTAGATGAAATGGTGGAGCTATAGTGGACGCTAGGGCTGCAACTAACAGTTATTTTCATTGTCGACTAATCTGTCGATTAATCTCAAGGTAACCTGGCCCTAATGCATACCCTGCTTTATCGTCCATTTCACTGTAAATGGGACCATAATTTATAAAATGAACATCATGCCACATTGAAGAGTTGATAGTAACAGCTGAGACCATAAACTCATCAGGAAAATATTTACTGGGGGAATAAATCAAAAGAAAAGTAGGGTCATTTTTACATTTTATACAGCTGGACCTCTTTTTACAACCAGTGGAATCGCCCCCAGCTGGACATCAGAAGGAATGCAGCTTTCAAGCACTTCTGCATTGGCTTCACATGTCAGACCCGGCGGATACATCCACTATTTATATCCAGCCTAAGGCTGTGGTGCACAGCTTTCACTTCCATTTTCTGTCTCCAAACAGGGTCAATCATTCCCCCAAAGCACTGAGTTCAACAGCAGGCGTAAACTTTATCATATTTAATTCCACTGTAGCATATTGATGACACGCAGTACAAAAGCAATTACCAGACATTCCATTACAACTTGGACCCAGTAAACCCCACCAAAAATACCAACAATAAACACCATAACACTAAGTTTCTCTTAGTTTCATAGTGAAGTCAACAAGACAAACATGGTCTTGGTTTGGGGAGACAAAGCTAGGACCATTGGGATTATTCTTTCCATCTTTTTTTTTTTTTCTTTTTCTCTTCTTGAATAAAAATTGATATACTGTATTTATATATTACAACACTCGACAGAAAACAAAGTAATACAAAATCTTCACAAAATATGAGCCTTGAGCAACGCATGGAGAAACAACTTTCAAGAGCAAGACCTATGGCACGTTTATTCCCTCACGGATTTACACATTTCACAAAAAGGTGCTTATAATCACAAGCTAACTAATTCTAAACTGAGCACACATTGATCCCATGGAAACAGTGAACTGTGGGAAGCAGCAACATGCTCATACACATGGGCTGACAATAGATGGCACCATAGGCCCGACCACAGTCCTTCCACTTCTTTCACTTGTGTGGCTTTCTTCCAGTGACTTCTCAAAGTCACTTCCTTGCAAATCAAAGGGGGAAAAAGTTTATATATTGCTGACGTGGCTTCAAATATGACACCATATCTTGAGAAAATGTGAAATATTTGCCAGCAAATACCCACTTGACTGTGACATTTGAGAGGATTTGGACATTTGGTTGTGGGTGTATGCAAAACGGTTTTGATTCCCCATCTGCATTAGCAACAATACTGCAAATGAAATGAGACATGAACAAACTTTATTCTCTCTAGCACCTCAGTAGGAACACTGCAGTATCATTAAATCTCTGTGAATTTTAATGATTCTTAAAAAACTGCCTCAAGCCTCTGACAGGTAATGAGTGCGCACCCCGTATTCAGTCTAGCATGGGAGGTATAATAAAATGGATCAGTCATGTGAATGGATTTACTGCTGATATCATCATTCACCACCATAATCATAGCTTTCTGATCAGGTTGTGATCTTAGCAAATGTCATACTTTCAGTGGAAATACAGTGAACTTCCAACACGGAAAGTTCCAGGCTGGAGTTAGGTCAAAGAATTCATCCAAATAATTCTCAAGGTTTGGCCATTTTTGGATACCAAATAGAATGTATAACGTCATAAATCAAATTACAATTTACACATACGTTTTTTTTTTTATTGCAGTTTGGGCTGGGCGATATTGAGAAAATCAAACATTGCGATAGTTTTGACCAAATACCCCAATATCAACATTGCGACAACGTCATTTTTGCTTAATAATTATCAGTAATGTGGATATAGTGACTAAGTGGGTAAAGGCGAAAGATAGAACAGCTAGAACAGTCTGGTAAGTTCACGAAAATCACAGACACCATGACGTCACCCACTGAGTTTGGCATTTTGGGTTGTCTCCACCATCTTGTCCAAATACGCTCAATTCTTGCTCCAAAAATCCAAGATGGTGATGGCAAATGCTAGCTGCTAGCTTGGTTAGGATGGTTCGTTTACAGTTATGGTTGACCGTAACGATGCTAATGCTATTTTTTTTTGCTAGTTTTGCTGAAAAACTAGCTTAAAACCATTAAAGCAAAATTAAGTTATCCCAAAAACTAAACAACAGACTCCTTAGAGGGGATTTAAGAACAACTAAACACTGAACAAGACTTTTTGGTTACACTTTATTTGAAGGTATCTACATAAGAGTCATATGACACTGTCATAATTATGACATGACACTGTCATGAACCTGTCATAAACATTATGTACATGTCATAAACGTGACTGCTATGACTGCCGTCATTAAGTGTCATTCGGTTTTTGTAATGACAAGTTGACATTGTTTGGGTTGTCTTGATTATGACAACTTGACATTAACATAAAGACAACTTCTGGTAATGTCACCCTGGTTAATGTCAAGTTGTCATTATAAGAACACCCCAAACAAATTTAATGTCAACTTGTCATGACAAAGACAACTTCTGGTAATGTCACTTTAATTAATGTCAAGTTGTCATAATCAAGACAACCCAAACAATGTCAACTTGTCATTACAATAACCGAATGACACTCAATGACAGCAGTCATAAACGTTTACGACATGTACATAATGCTTGGTTCATGACCGTGTCATGTTATGACAGTGTTATGTCACTCTTATGTAGATAACTTCAAGTAAAGTGTTACCAACTTTTTTTGGTGTTACACACTCAAATAGTGACAGCTACGGCGACGCCTATACTCTGTGAATCTGGCATTACGCCATATTTACATACCCTAACCAATGTTGTTGCCATGGTAGCGATTTGTCAAGGGACCTCACCCACCTGTCACTCAGAGTGGCCATGCCCTTATAAAGTGCTGTACTGTTGGGTATTTTAGTAATGGGGTCCTGGAGCCAGCCTCTAGTGGCCATTCGAGGAACTGCCGTTTTTAGCACTTCGGCGTTGGCTTTCTTTAAAACCAGGAAAGACTGTATATGATATCCAAAATCTAAAAGGATATCTGGTCTCATATCACAATCAATATAATATTAATATATTGCCCAGCCCTATTTGCAGCATTTGTATGCACACACTATGCTGTATTATGAATAGTTGGACATGTGATCTTCACACCATTCTGATGAAGACATCATGCGTATGTCTAAAATTGAACCTTCTTACTCTTCCTACCAAACCTGCCAGTGTCACAAGCTCTTGAGTTTTTTTTTCCAAAACAACTGGGTAAAATGAACACAACTGTACGATAAATATCCTGAAGTAAAAAAAAAAAAAAAAATAGACTTTGGCACATCGTGGCGAGAGCACATAAGCAAACTTACAGCTTTACAATTAGGTCGAAGCATTTTTTGCCATAAATGAAGTCATCTACATTCAATATTGAAGACATAAACAGCAGTCCGACGAACACCAACATTTAGACTGCCAGTTAAAGGACTGACGTTCTTTTGGTAGGTTGGCAAATTACATACTTTACATGTCAATTTTTACATATATATTGTTTATGTATGTTGGTATATATACATCAAACATAATCTGATGTTGAAAAAAGTAATTTAACATTTGTGTGGCTGAACTACATTACCAGTACGCACACAAAAATTCTACATTTAGCAGCAGTTACTAACAGGTACATCGTAGTGTCTGTATGGTGAAAAGGTTTAAAAAAACAACAACTTTAAAATGATGAAATGAAAATGTAACTAAAGAAACAAATGTTTTCCTATTGATTTCTGTTGAGATATGAAGACCGAACTCCTGCTGAATAGAAAATATGGTCGTGGTAACATTCTGAGGAGCTGTGAAAGGATAGTTTTTTGAGGTATTTCTGGCGGGCATTTTTTTAATGCTCCCAAATCAAAACATAATGGGCTACACACAGAAGCAACGTCTGAACATCCATTCGAAACATGGAATACTAGTGGCTCTTGGATGTAAAAGTCTGTATAAGGCAGCAGCTGAACACGTAAACAACAACGCCATGGCGCTAAGATGCAGGAAAAGCACAGGGGGTTCATGGGAAGGGTAAAATTCATAGATGAACGGATGGAAGGCCTCTGAGAGAAAACATGAAATGAAGGTAGGGATAAGGAGTGATTGTCACTGGAGGGGTTTAGTCGTTTGAGCGAAATCTCTACAGAGATTAAGCTGGAGTTCATGGTTGGACATCACACCAGCGTTTCAGGCAGTGCGTCGGCATTGTCCGAAGACAGCAGCTGCCAGATCTGCCACCGGTCCCTCTGCCAGTCCTGCCACTCCGGGCTATGTGGCGACATTTGGTTCTCTGCTGTCGAGGCTGAGTTACTCTGCGCTGCACTCAGCCTCCCCTGCTGTAGAGGGGGCCGCTGAGCCGGTCCGAGCTGCGGTGAACTTTGCGAACTAGCCAGTCGATGGTGGGCGCTATAAGGGGGAGGAAAGCGGCTGTCGTTAAGCACAGCGGGGCCACCGTCACCAGTGTTCGCCCCGCCTTGAGGTCTGGAGGTCGGGTTGAGTCCATGCCCGCCTGCTCGATGTGTGCTGTTGAGGTGTGACGTGATGGAAGGGTTGGCGTTGAGCTGCAGCCGCGGTTGTCCCGCCTCCACGTGAGGGCTGGTGCACACTCTGGTCACCGGGGGGTGGGGTCTGCACTCGGTGATGCCAGACGCTGTCTGAGTCCGTTGAAGCAATGCCTTCTGCCTGCCGTCGCCGTGAAGTCCGTCAAGACCTTCCTGTGAGCTGCGGGAGCTTCCCTCTGATATGTTGCCATGGGAACCTAGAAACAAAACATCAACTACATTAGCGGAATTTATTAAAGATTAATGAAGAACTAGGGTTACGTACATAACTGGTTGATGCTTGACATAAAGGTACGGAAAAATCTTTATTGACAAACCTTTTGGCAGATCTTATTGTGTCTTTAATGAAAAGATAGAGAAATAAATAAAAACATGAGTTCTCTGTCGTTCCTTTTTTAAACAGAGTTCATTTAAGTACAACTTCCTTAGAATAATTTTCGCTGATTTAGATACATTTTCTGCAGAATTTGGCACTTTTGCAAATATTTTGTAAACCTTCGTGTTGCAGCCGTATCAGTGTACTCCTGAGTTTCTGCCCTCCCAGCTAGTTAATGAATTGAGTCAGTTGTTGATTAGATGACTAGAGATAAATAAGAAAACAGCAGGGCTCTGGTTTCTAATGACCAGCAACTATAATCACAGAAACTGCAGTGATTATGAGCCTAATGTGCTCAGTGCTGCGCCTTGTTTTAAGTGCCCTGCAGGTTTTCATTCCAGCTTTCTTTCCTCCCTGATAGTTAATAACCAGCACCAGTAGCTCAGCACTTACTGCTCTGGCTCTTTAACCATTAGGGATAAGATTTGGGCCTGGACTGACTGAAACAGTTTACCTGTGTATACTTGGTCCTTGAGCGCTGGTTTCAGCGTAGTGTGCCATGTCCCCCAAATGTTTGCATGTTCCTCTGATATGGCGTCTGAAGGAGGCAAAAGAGAGGTCAAATTCCTCTCAATACTCAGTTACACAGAAAGACAAAGCAAAGAGTAAAAACAGACTTGCTTATTAATTACCAGCCAAAAAGTTTCTATTTTAAATACACCAGCATTAAAAATTATAGAAAACCATGTCAACCATTGTGATGAAAAAAGCAAAACAAAGACATCCTGTGAGTCATTATGACTTATCACAACATACTGACTTAATATCTCAAAGTAATGAGAAACTATGCCTTAGTGTCTCAAAATACACCTAATTCGACTCAAATTAATGAGCCGGATTGGCGAGTTGATCCGAGGTGCCCAATTTTCCGCCTCGTAGGGTAGACATATTGGCGGAACCTTTTTAGTTTAAAAAGAACGAGGCGCCCTTCCGCAACGGGAGGGGCTGTTGATGACTTGTGGGAGGAGCTGTTGATGATGCCGCACGTGCGACTCACTGGCGGTGGATAAACAGGAAACAGCTGATAGCAGGAATTAGCGAGCAGCTAGTAGCAAGAGGGAAACACAAACCTGACAGACACTGTAAAGATGAGCAACTGGGGAGACAAGGAATTGCGCGCCCTCCTTGTCCTCGCAAACCAAGAGGCCATTAACCGTCAGATGACGGGGACGGTGAAGGACGGGCTAACTTATGAGAGAATAGCCGTCGCTTCCCTCCCACGTCACTGGTTACGTCACACGCTGAGCTACATGTTTTGTTACTTGCTCACGCCCCCCATTGCCCCGAAAAAGGCGCATTCTGTATGAACAAAAGTAGGTAGGCGGCATTTTGCTGCACTCATTATTTTAAGATGAATAAAAATGTTATTTTGAGAAAGTTTCTCATTATTTTTACAGCCTAATTAATTGTTTTGAGATTTATTTTTCATCACTGGCAGAAATGGGCTTCTATAGAAAATCAAAGCCAAATATGAGAGAAATTGTTGTATGGAAACAGAATCTACTAGAACCTGCGAAACTGTACATTTCTGGCATGAAAATCCAGAAGTCATAATCACTGTAGAGTTCACCTTTGGCCCCCCAAGTGTCGGCCCCAGGCTCCCTGCTCCAGCCAGCCACCTGCCCCACCAGAGTGTACTGTTCTGGGACCCGGAAGAGTGGCTCGCTGCCCGGGCTTCCCGGTTCCCCTCTCCTCTCACTCAGGATCGGGGAGTTGTTGTCATAAGGGGACACCTCGCCGCTGGACACCTTGTTGGAGTCGCTGGAGGAATGGCGCTCGCTCAGGGTGAAGGGCTCCTCCGGCTGCAACAGGTCGGGACTCCTGTGGTTGATTACACACAGAAATGAGGATGAAACGGGCAGAGAGGGAAACAACATTCCACATGCATGTGAACGCCTTGTGTGTTTACATGGGTGGAACTCACTGTGATGCTTTTCTTCTCAGAAGGTAGTCCACCACATCTGGATCCGTCTCCAGCAGATTCATCAAAACCTCGTTTTGCAGATCAGGAGGCACCTAAAAAATATAAAATAAATGAATAGTTTTTTCTCTTCCTTCTTACTCCTATGCCTGTTTTAGATCACATTTACAGAGCTAAGCTTTTAAGCTGCTTAAAACAACTATACAATTACTATATACTTACTACTTAAACATCATCAAACATAGATCTCTTAAAGAATTTCCTTCTTACCCACTAAGAAAACAACACAAAGAAACAATTAGACAGTTAAACGTTATGCATCTTTGCTTTGTTACCCTAAATTCCAGTGCATTTTGTTGTCAGATCTTCACCTTAACTTCATGCTTATCGAACACGTGGATTATAATGAAACAGTGCACACCGTCTGCGAATGATTCACATCCTCAGATGCTTTGAAGACATAAGCAGGTTACCAAACAGCTTCCAGATGTGATGTCATTCACAGAGCTTGAGCTGCCTACAAATCTGTTTTTACTCACTCAAACTGAGCAAGTCACTCACATCCACTACACGCAATTAATAGCTCTTCATTGGCTTAGTGCAGGAATGTACGCCTCGGGGGAACGGCAACGGCAGATTGCAAAACATTGCGGTGTACGGTTTCGGACCTGAAATGACCTGAACTGCCTGTTTGAGAATTCCAAGAACAGAAAGGAACAAAGGCAAGTGATGGGCCGGTAACCTGAGTGAAATTATCGCCTCTTAGGACACCACTTTTATTTTGTAAAGAACAACTTCAAGTATTGCATTGAAAAGTTCTTGATGTTATTGACGTCTAACTGGCAAGACGCTCTTGTTACATTTACTCAAAAGAATTCAGGTAGGCTTCTGGCCAAAAGCACTCCTCATCCATCTGTCATCTTGCACTCTATTTGTTTTTTCTCACTTCCTTTATTTGTATCTCTTCTTCTTCTCCACTAAAGTAGGCAGAGCTCTGTTTTCATTAACTAAGACAGAGCCATTGTCTGCTAAGCCAGCAGGGATTGTCTTCCTTTAAGCCTACGCAGGAATGTGAGAGAGAAATTGTGCATGAGTGAATGTAAGACCTGTGTGGGTTTAGCGGAGGAGTGGAACAATGAAAGGAGGAAGCAGTGGGGATGAAAGTTAGAAACACACACACACGCTCAGTGACTGACCATGAAGAGGGTTGGGTAGCTGGCGATCATCCTCTGCAGCACGGCGATGACAGCCGTGCTCTCCTCGGCCCGCGCTGAGCTCTGGACGCTGAACTCCTTGTCCGAGCTCTTCTGCTTGTGAAGCAGGTTGGGGCCAAAAATGGTGGCCAGGTTCAGAGCCGTCATCTTGTTCCCTGTGGTCTGTATTGGGAGAAATAGACCGCTTGGGTTAAGATGCACACAAGGTCAGCCATGTTGATGCCAGTTCATCAGGTACTTCGTCTGTAAGTCAGAGGATGCCTTATCCCATTTTTTCTAAATCTGACCTGCCAATTCTGATTTTCTTTTTCTTGTCTTTCATGAAAACTCAATTGTATGTTTCTAATAAAACACTGACCATAAAATAACTTTCGAATGACTGCTCTGCTGGCAGAACAGCCAGTCACTGTGATTCCTCTGAGCAGCACGCATTGGAATGAATGAAAACTTTTCTCCTTAATTTGTTGCCAGTTGCTTTTTGGAAATAAAGTTGCTAGGAGGGTCTTGAAAGTTGGCAACAAGGCCATATTTGACAACCTGGGAATGCAGCAACTCTGATCAATCCACTGATCAAGCTGGAAATCTTGAGATTCCAGGCTTGCCGGGCTTACACCAAAGGACTTATCAAGCAATTTCACTCTTGCAGCCAAATTTCGGATATCGGAATAAAATCAATTGAGTTTTACCTCAGTCTTTTTTTTCTGCTTAACATCCTGACAAAATCCAACATGTTTAATATTACCATAATCTTTTAGTTTTGGCTCATGCAAATACAGACTGTCAATGACCTGAACATAGTCGCCAACCAAGTTAAGTACTGGATCAGACTTTAACTTTTGATGGAAACTTAGAGAGCATTTTCAAGAGTGCCCATCATGTCCTGTTTTTAATCAGGACGCTGAAGAGCTTCGGTGTTGCCCAGCACATACTTGAAATAGCATACAGAAGCCATTTACATTAAAGCATGATACAGCAACCTGGGTGCAAGGAGTGAAAAAAAGCTCTCCGAGATCGTCAACATTGCAGGGAAGGTGATTGGCAAGTCACTCGAACAACTGGACAATATATTTGACAATGCTGTAAGCAGAAAGGCTATCTATCTGTCCATCTATCTGTCCATCTATTTATCTATCTATCCATCTATCGCTGTGCTCTCTCCAGCCAAAACAGGAAGCAGCAAATGGGGTAGACAGCAAACATGGAGGGGACTCCAGGGAGGCGCAAAAATGTAAACAAGTCTCTGATCTCTGGGACTAAGAGATAAAAGAGGAGAAACTAGTGAGGTGTGAAGTTAACAAGAGTCTGTTTTTAGTTCGCCGTGTATCCGATCTACCAACCAGCACTTTTTTTTCGTAAGAAGAAGCACATAACAGTGACAAGAGTCTACAGCCATGGCGGCGGCTCTGTAGAACCTGAAAAATACTGCAGAAATGACCTCACACTGTTTTGCTGCGATTACACGGTGCTTGGAGATACTTCCTCTCCCTCATGATTCTTCTTCTCTCCCCTTTCTCCTACAGTTCCCACTGTCCCCCACCCTCCATCCAACCACTTTCATTAAATTTCCTCACTTCTTCTTCCAACGTTCTGTCTCTTCTCATGCCCCCTTCTCCTTTCTTGTCACTTTACCAAAAGATAGATAAAGAGTGGCACATGGGGGATGTTAACACTAATAGTGTTGGAGTATATGACAGCTGACTCAGTCCCTACCAGGGCTAGGCGATGGTGTGCTTCCTGCGACACAATTAGCGCCTGAACTTACTCACCCTTCAAAGCTCGGACAACTTTTTTAGTCTGAAATTCGTTTTTGTGCTTCTCTCCCAGTTTCCTCCCTTTCCACTCCCAGTCCCAAAGGAGAGACGGGAGCCACAAGCAGCCAGAAGTATTGATGTGTTGTTCTCAGATACAGATACTGGAGCCATGGTGTCATGAAGGGGAAAAACACATACACACATCAACGTTTGCATCCCCTCTGGTGTATACACACAGAGACGACAAACCACAGCCAAAATACACTCTCTGCTTCTCTCTCACACTCGAAGAAAAGTGGAGAGTCATGTCCACACACATGCAGAGACACTGATACTTTTTTTTTACCTGACACACATACATGCATGAGTCCATAATCTGGGAATTAAAGAAAGCTAAAGGGAGTGTGGGACTGGGAAAGAACTTCCTCTATCCTGACCTCTACTCCACTTGTGTCTACTATCACAGAATCAAAACCAGGAGTTTCTGGTGATCATTCATGAAGCCCTTTGATTTCTAATGTAGACCCAAAAAAGTGCGCTAAGAATGGCAGGGAAAGAGATGACTGGTTTCTCTGTGTGCTCAAACGTAGATCAAAAATGAGCTCTGGGAAAATGGGGAACACGGGTCATGTGGTTGCCTCCCACTGGCTGATTTAAGAATTTGCCACATCACCACAACCTCTCGGGTTCAATACCAGCCTTGCTGCATGTCTTACCCACAGACTGAATAGAGCCACCATGAGATCACCAATTGGTTTGTAGACTCCCGTTTTGAAGCCTTGACCATACTTGCACACGAGGCTTAAACTAACCCTAATGCTAGCTGCTAGCTTGGTTAGCCCAGTACATTTATCGCTATGGTTAACTGTGATAACCAGGGCAGTTGCAATTTGCCCTTGAAAAAAATATCTGCCCTAAGGCCACAGTGGCCTTGATGCCCCGCCCGCACTGCCCCAGGTGATTTTGCGGTTTTCTCCTCGGCCTCTTTCCTGTCAACACGGCTTTGACATCTGTGTCTTTTGATGACATTCTGGATTCTTATTGGGCAACATTAAATGAGACGATGCGTACATAAACAGTGACAGTGTGACACCAATCTATCACCAGCCAACCAGGAGACTGCAGCAGGTGCGGTTGATTTGTTATGAATTTTCAAAGTTTTAAAATTTAGACACTTGCTGTAGTTCCACCATCAAGACTACTGACTTGTGTTTGCAACTGAGCAAATCTGTTTTTTGATATATTTCTGATATTTGCCAAACATCATCGACCTAGACTCCAAAAATTTTTGACATTTTTTTTCATGAACATTGAAAATTTATTGAGCAAGAATTTGCAAGTATATGTTTACAGTACCGTTTACAGTCAAACATCAAACATGGGCTCAATTTTTGATAAATCAAAAATCTGTGTAGCACTTTTATGGAGGACAGTCTGAAGGTGCTCTGTAGCAAGTTTGGTGTCAATTGAGCAAAAATTGTGGGAGGAGATAGGTTTAATAAGTTTTACAGATTTTGAAGAAAACAGAGTAATGGACTTAATAATTTGCAATAGGTTTAAATGTACAAACGTTTCTTCAGTATTGGGGCTACATTTTGGTTAAAGTTGTGAAGCTGTAGCACATATGGTTATTTTGTTATGAATTTTCAAGTTTTTAAACTTTACATGCTTGCTATAGCGCCACCATCAGGCCTATTGGCTTGTGTTTGCAGCTGAGACAACCTGGCATAGGACTGCACCTTTGTGCAAATAATAAAATGCATGAATGAAGTAAAAGTTTAAAATTTCTTGTTTGCTTGAGCTTGTTTTATTTATTCATTTCACAGTTAGTTATACATCCTTAGTGCTTAAATTAAATTCATTATGGACGTGGACTTAAAATCATTGTTTTATTTTATGGCCTTGCTGCTCTGGCTTTTGGCCTTTGTGCCCTCAAGACAACACATAAGGCGAAGTGGCCTTGCCCCTAAAATGACGAAATTCCAGGCCTGGTGATAACGCTAGTGCTTGAAACCACTAAAACAAAATGTAACATGACGTAGCAGAAAAATAAATATCCAAATTCGTCGATGGTCTTTTCGTACAACCAAACGCCGAGTAAGACTTGACTTGGTGAACTGAAAACACACTGAAATAAGGAATGCTACAGCTACACCTATACACTACGAATCTGAGGTTACGTCATGGTTATGTAACCTAACCAACATTGTTGCCGTGGTGGGGACTTGGTCAACAGATGGCACCCACCTGTCACTTACAGCTGCTGTAAAGTTGGGCATCTTAACATGGGGGTCTGTGAGGATTGACTCTAGGAGACTGCTTGATCATACCCGTGTCTCTAGCCTATATCCAATCCAAATGTATTATTGGAACACTTTTCACTTCTCACTTGCATTCTTCTTTCTTGTCAAAGCCCGGTGCCTACATTACCCACAGTGCATCTTGACTGCAGACAGTCTGATCAAAGATTCGAGCGTATTATGTGAAATCACTTGAGACAATTTATCAGATCACGCAGCTCCCTCTGGAGCCACCAAGGCCTTTATACAACTGTTTTTACACGTGTAGTAGCACTCTCTGAGACCTGAAAACATTCCACTCCACTGCTGTTTCAGGCCTAAAGAAATATGTGTGCATACCAGCCACACTAACTGATGCTATCACTTCTTTGGTAATTTCCTCCCAATGAGGCGGAAACACAATGCAAACACAAGGCTGCCCATAAGCTGTTTGCACGTGTTTGCACAGGACTCAAAGTGAGTACATTTGGACGTGTTCTTTTGCCTCGTGTTTTTGTTTTTCGCCACTTAATTCATGGTTTTAATGGACTTTTTGAGTCATATTTCCTGTTGATAAAAACTGGCACTCACCTCCTGTCCGTCTTTGTCGTGCCGGTCGTGGGCGTGGTCGGCCACGGTGGACAAAAACTCAAGGAGGCGGTGTAGGGTGTCACTGTTGCATGCTGGGAGCAGGTAGACCATTAGCTGAGTGACAGTCTGCTGTTCATCTGGATCCAACACTGCAACACAGATACGGATGGATTGAGTGGAGAGACAGAGGAAGAAAGGAGGCGAGGCAGAGAGGGGAAAAAAGGAAGATAAAGCTTACATGTGGTGTTGATGAACGCCGTGTAGAGCTCCTTGGTTAGAAGAGGGTCGGGCATGTCCCTGAGGAACTCCTTAAGCAGAGCAGCCACATCGTGAACGCTGTGCTCCTCATCCAGCTGAACGTCAATGCCGCGATCAAACTCCTCACGTAGCTGAAGGAGAAACAGAGGAAGACGGGGTTTCAGAAACATCCTCCACACATAACAATGCACATTATATTCTGGGTAGAGCACACACCCACATGCACTCACTTCCTGTTGGTCCTCAAAGTGACCTGGTCAACTCTGCAACTAGTTTTACCAGTACGTATCTTAATCTCTAGGATCTGACCTTTGGACGACTTCCAGAGAATTCGTCTATCGGCGCTGACGATGGATAGGGCTCTTTTCACACTCACAGTAAATTAAGCTAATAAATTCTCATTATACAAGCTGACAATGGTGGCAAATGCGTAAATGTTGACACTGGATTGTATCAACACAGACCAGTAGAGAATGCAAAGTGAATATTTATACTGAACACAAACCGTTTAATTTAGTGAGTTTATAATAAAGACGAGGTGTTATAAACACACACAGGGGTAGAGTGGTCCATCTAGCCACAATGAACACAGGACTATTATATTTAACGGAGCCAATACCAAGTGTCTTAATTGGAAAATGCGACATTCAGAATAAGGCCTAATTCAGAACATCCAAATGGAATATGCTCTTTACATGACCCATATGAAATCTGGAATAACACAGAACCTCTGCTCTTTTTACCTGAAGGTCAGGTTTGTATTTTATATTTCATTAAAATTTAATAACTCAAGCGTGGCATCCAACCTCGACTACAGTGTAGGTAACCCTGGATATCTACCTGAAGGTCAAAGATACTTGTGCCGCTTAGTGAATGAATAACCTCCTCTCTCTTCATAAACAGCCAGTGTGTCTGGTTTCCTGTCACTGCTACAAGTGTAAAACAGTGTTTTAAAAAGCATGGGAAAGATTATGTAAAAATGATGCAGCCCACACTGATTGAGCCGTGACGCTTAACCCTGATTTACGTAGTCTTTTGTCAAAGGCGATGGATAATGAGAGGTGTAGGAGTAAGGAGAATAACTGATTGCAAATTTGTGTGTGTTGAGCTGGTGAGATTTTATTTCCCTAGCTGACAGATACAGCGTTGGGACCAGCTCTGTTGGATTACTGTGCATGTATTTCGTAGAAAATTCAAGAAGAATGTGTGAATGTGTGTTCGCTTCGGCACTTGGCATTTTGGTTCATTGTGTTGCTTATCACACTATCTATTCTTAGAAAGGAGGTTTTGTTTGTTGCTGTTGACTTTCGTGGAATGTGTAAAGAGCATTTCACACAAAAAGTAATTTCATTTTCTGCAAAATTAGCCTTTGAGTTGTTATTTAGACACGTTGCTACCTCACCTGTCGGACTCTCTTCTTAGAGCTTCCCACTCTAAAGATCCCCACAGTCTGCAGACCTGAGTAGAGACAGAAAAAAAAGTCATTGACTAGAGAACAATAGCTGTCTGTAGCACCTGTGAGATGAATGAACATGCATGTTCGCCGCTCACCATATTTCTCGATGTGCTGACAGCAGCTGTCGACCACCCGGGGCACCTGACGGTAGATGGGATTGAGGCTCAGCCTCTTGTCCCGGTGCTTCTCCTTTTTACTTGGTGTTTCAGCCGGGAGAGAGAGCTGCAGGGCCTCCAGGAGGCGGGATTGATTGTCATCCAGGTCTGTGATGGAGTCCACTGACATGCCGCCCTGGAAGATTGATTGTGCATTTTATTCAGATAGGTTCAGCTGAATAAAACACCTGATCCCAGACTGGGGTTAAATGTCTTATTTTGTCTCACCCTCCTGCGTGCTCGGGGTGCAGCCTCAGGCGTGTTGGGTGATGTTGACTCATTGGCTGTCTCCGATGTGGAACTCAAAGAAGAGTTACTGCTGGATAACTCCTTATTGGACGGCCGTTTGGTGGCAAACTGCAGGAGGGACGATCCAAGAGTTAGTGGTTTACAAATGAGAAAGCAAAGATCTCAACTGAAGGAGAGACAGATAAATTCATATACCTGTAAAATGGACGAGACGAGGTCAGAGGAGTCCTTATGCTCCTCGCGCTGTGGAGGGTCCTGACGATAGCCATCCTGGCGCTGCCTATGCGTTCTGTCGTTAGCAATGACCTGGGAGAGCGCTATACTGAAGGCCTGGGGTATGCATTCTGGGAAAAAAGGAAGGTAAAGGGGATGAGCGTTCGAGGCTATTGAAGGCGCATTCCTGTAAAAGTTGCTCAAAGAGTTCGTCCTCCATGTATAAAATTACCCGAGTCTTCCATTCTGCTTTCACATCAGTGGGCCCATAGTGCAGGCGCATTGGAGGCTTTGCCAGCCGAGCAGCTAACTTCCAGTTTAGCCCTCTGCTAACTGGTATAGGAGTAAAATGATTTCATCATGCAGCTCTCATAGACTTTTGTTACTGGACTGAATGGATCAAATCCAGATCATCATTTCACAGAGGTTGTGACACTGAAAAAAATGGGTCTATGGGTCTAAAACGTCCTTTTTGGCCCAATCAAGTGGTGCAGGAATGAGTCCTAAAAGCCAAATATGAGTTAGCAATTTAGCACTCCAGGTTCCCTCAGCTTGAAATCAATGGGTGTTTGGGTAGATGCCTGAAATGTGGTCTGTTATTAAGAGACTCTGCAGCTTAATACGCCAGGAAATGACAGTCATACATTTTTAAGCCCTAATATGTCTTAAAAAAGACGGTTGCTAGCAAGAGGCTAAAAGAGACAATGGAAGGTTATAATTGCTGAAAACAGTTTTCAGCCTCTTTGTCATGGTGACAACGAAATCTTGAGACTGTGGTGTGGTTCGTTTATAGCCTAATGTTAGCGTTTTACTTCTGGCGGAGTGGTGTTAATTTGGAAAAATTACCTTGTGAAAGAAAGCGTGCAAGTATCATGAACTTTTGTTTACCACAGAGGTTATTTTCTGCAAGATTGTAATTGTAATTCCATGGTTTGGCCACTATGTCATATTAGCTTCAAAGCCCAGGGCTGTACCTGGGGGGGCCTGGGTGAGAGTAGTGATAAAGAAAGTTCAATAAAACTTTACTGGATAAAAACTGAACAACAAAAGCACCAAGTTAGCTGCAAGTAAAAATGAACGCTTTATTAGCAACTTCCAAAAATAGCTCTGTGAACTTCCAGCAGGAACATCAAACACATCTCCAATGAAACGCATTACTTCTGCTGAAGCTCATGCGATAAAAGCCTCACAACACATTTACTACGACTGTTAAAGCTCTTATAGCACTACTATAGTACATCTGTTTTCCAAAATAAGACATCACAGAAAGAAAGTTGGCAAGAAACCCTGGCTATGACAGACCACTAATTCTAGTGCATTTGACCAAAATAGCACAACTTTGATGACTCTCACCCACAAACAATGTCATGTTCTCCCGGCAGGCCATTTTTAGACGCTGCTCCGCACCGACACATTTCACTCATTTTAAATTATGACGAGAGGCAGTTTGTTTTGGCAAGAACTTGCAACAAGACGTACTCCAAATTGAGCAAGAGTTTATACAAAAATCTGGTGAAGCAAAACCGCCGCAATTAACTCGGGCAAATTTGTGTTGTGCTGCCGAGGGATGAAAGCACTTAAAGATACGCACAGAAAGATGATGTCATGCCGGGCCATCGCAGCCTATATATTCCATTACACAGAACCCCAAAGCCTGAGCCAGCAGCTGAGAAAAAGCAGCCCAGCTGTTCAGTAGATGTGTGTGTATTTATGTGTGTGTGGAAAAGAGGCAAAGGAAAACAGTGGAGAGAAATGCATTCCACAACCACAAGTGGAGGGCTGTGCTCATGAACAACATGACCACTAACACTGTGACACAACGAATTTGCTTTGCAGCCTCACAGGGCTTATGTAACACACACACACACACACACACACACACACAATCTGGATCACATAATGTACAGTGCTTCGCTAACGTAATGCACAGCCCTTCACAGTGCATCTAGGGCCAGACCACATTTATCAAGCCATGTCAGATTTTCATAAATCTACATTTTCCAGGCCTACAGTGCCATTCCTGGTTTTCAGCACCATTTTTCTTTCATACCGAGTTCTTATGCAGTGTGTTTTTATTAGCTGGATGCGTTCTAAGTCCATGCAGAAAGTCGGGAAAGTTTTTTTTAACGTGCCCAAAGTGCCAGATGATAGCTTTACCACACAGGACAATACAGCCAAAGTGCCAAGACGTATTTTAGAGATCAATTTGTAAAGCTTTACTTTGACTGACATCTTCCGTGATACTATCTGAGGTAAAAACCCATAAAGCACTCACAGCAGATTTTATCTACTCAGCTTTACTTGCAAATATAGTTTGACTGAGGTCTGGTCACAACAGCTCACATAGCTGTGGCTGCATTCTGCTTTGCTCTCTCACAGAGAAACGACTGAGCCTGCTTCAAAGAGAAACGCAGGGCTGGTATTCAGGGACCCTGGGAGAAAATTAAACTTAGAATCTCATTTGGCAGGTTGGACTACGGGTGCATCGGAGCCATCTGCTCTGGAGGGGTTGAGCCAAGCATGTAGTGGAGGGAAAACCTACGTACAGCCTTACCCTGACATGAACGTTAGGGACTTGTCTTAAAATGAATGTTGCTCTGGGAATAAGTTGTTCTGGTTGTTTGGCTCATATTAATCACCAGCTGGATTCACACTTGTCATTGAGGATACTGGATTCTGATTGGCTGAAGCATGGGCTTTTTTCAGACTATACAGCTGTGACATACTAGCAGCTTCATCATAAGGGAAACAGCTGTTACTGATGGAGTAAATAATGTTCATTCCAAGGTTGACAAAAATAGCAGTGACGAAAACTCAACATGAATAAACACATTTTTTATGACAGATCATGACAATCATGCAAACTGCACGAGTTACTTGGTTTTTAGATTCTTTCCTGGTTCTGCTTCTTTATGTCTACGAGCTGTTTATAAATACCTAGCTCAATTGCTTAAGTCATTCGATGTTACTTCGCTTTACTTAAAACCAGTAGTAAGCCCTTCCTAAGTCCCGCCCCTTTTCGCTCTCTGCTCCAGTAACAGTTGAGCAAGCTTGGACCACTGCAAAACCTTGGTCGATTTTTCCACGTTAAAAAGAGAACCTCATTTTAAAGATGGTTTGGAGGTGTGGCTGGGGACTGGGAAAGTGTAAAGGTACGTCTTGGCATGAGAGTTGGGGGCGCCACCTTGAGGTACACGCTCTGTTTCTTCTGTTACCAAAGTTTATGCACTTAATCCAAAAACAATAGTTAACACTATCCAGGTGTGTAACTGGAGATAGTAATCAGGGTCTGTAATCCAGCCTTGAGCTGCCATGTGGATCGATGTTGTTTATCGTGGTTAGTTGGACCAACTACCGCAGCATGACGTGAGCTTCACATTGTCTATAGTCACATCTTAATGTTACCATAACATAACTTAAAGCTAAAGTGTACCTGGGCTACTTTAAGCCATCATATCACCAATGTCAGGTTTGCTTCCTCCTTATTTTTATGGTAACATTACAGAGATTTTGACTTGATGACTTTGACTTGCTTGCGTTTCTTGAAGACGTTTCGCCTCTCATCCAAGCTTCTTCAGCTCTAAATGACTGGTACGAATTTGCAGGCTTTAAACCCCCATGTGACCCCTACGACTCTGCAAGGGTTCCCACCCACACAGGGTTTAAAGCCTGCAACTTCATACCAGTCATTTAGAACTGAAGAAGCTTCTTGGATGAGAGGCGAAATGTCTTCAAGAAACGCAAGCAAGTCCAGTTGCCTACGACATAGCACTTACAATTACCATGACCTGGATGACTGAGAATCTTCACCGACATTAGAGAGATTTGGAAAAAGAGGGAGAGGTTGGTTGCTGACACATTTTAAGATGACATGAATTGGCTGACGTTTCTTTGTTAATCACCTCTGTAAGGCCCCGAAGTAACTTTCTACAGCAAAGAGAGACGAACATTAGGTCAGCACCATGGTTTGTAATCTGTAATAAATACATAGAATACTTAACTGAACCTCAGAATGGGAAAATGTGACACATACCCGGCAGGGAAGGAGCAATGAAAGTCTGATAGCCTTGTCATCATTGGTCTGTACTTCCTTTTTTGTTAAGACTGACAGCCTCAATTTGTGCAGAGTATCTTTTTTTTTAATTATAAAAATTCTAAATAGTACAAAAACAAATTAAACTTTTGGTAGCCCGCTTTGGTAGTTTTTGCGACAATAAAAGTGTTTTCCTTTGAGAACATAATTGGCGAAAAAGGTAATAAATCACAATACATCACAATATACTTTATCCCAATACTCAGGATATTGATGCACCATGATAATATAGCACTATTTGTCAGTGATGTAAGAACTCAAAAAGAACTAAAGGATCAGCGTGAATTTGAAAAGAGAAGCCGAGTTTCTTTAGTCCTTCTCCACTCTGCAACTGTGCTCCTTTTGACTAAGATTCTCTTTCTGCCAAATATGCTTTGCTTAGTGCAGCAGAGTGGCTGCTTCTCAGAGCCAGTCCCCTTACAAGGAGTCCCTCCACTTAAGCTAAATATAAACTGTCAAAGCCCAGTAAACAGAAACTGTGTTTTCATAACCTCTCCGTTCACCTGCCTAAGGGGCGGGGACCACAGACTGGCCCTGTGTCTCACTGTCAGGAGAGCGAGACGTTAGAGTCGTGACGAATAAAAAGTGAAAGAGAGTGCGTGTTAAAAAGAACTTGGCGTACCTTTGTCTTTACTCTTCTCTTTTGCTAGCGAGTCCAACTTCCTCCTCAGGGACTTTTTCCTCTTCTGCCCATCTGTGCCGGGGAAAAAAAACAAGAAAATAAATCATCTGAAACAAATGGTTTCCATATCTGCTGCATCTTATCTCACTTATTATATCTAATAAGCTTATGTCAGGAATGCAGACATAAATTAACCACGGGGGAGGTGCTGTCTATGAACTCAAATCCATTTAGCTGAAACATCAGACAGGTTCAGCTACGGTATTAGCCAGCAGAAAAACATATTAAAGTGCTCATAGTTTTCATCTACACTGGCTAATATGTGTAAGGATCATAGTTTTGGATATGTTCTGCTGCAGCGCCATACATGTTTATGCTTCCTGGTTTTTGGGCTGCTTTAAAAAAAGGAAAGTCAGCTGTCAACATGATGAATGACTCTTGAAGTCGTTGATTAATGATCAGGGAAATCTGAACAACCGTGCTACATGCAACTTTAAAGTCTCCGAATCCTCGTTTCAGGCCAGGATGTCAGTTTGTGAAACCTCAGCAGCTTTTATTGCCGTCACTCGGTCACTCTGCCTTTAGGATTTTTGGTCATCAGATCATTGTGAACTCGTTCAGGGAGTCTTTGCTTTGATCTGCTAGTTGAGCAACCTCTGTTTGAACCCCCAGATGTTCCCTTGTGCTGTATCAAATGAGCCACTTGTAGGGTTTGGGACATTTTATCCAGCCCCAACAACACGCTCGATGGTACGTCAGCTAGCAGGTTCAGTTTCCCCATGTGTCCAACTGTCTCGGACCAATCTGAACAAGTTGCTGCTGTTCTTTGGTAATCCATTTATTGCCACTATGGTGATATACGAGAACCAAGCTGTAAAGTAAACCGCAGCTTGGAGTCAGAAGGACAAGAGGAGGAATCTTAGGGTGCAGGAGGTGGGAAACAGTGAGGAGAGGGTGTGAGATGGGAGAAAGAAAGCAGATGTTGGGATGGAGAACGAGGGCAGCGAGAGAGAGCGAGAGAGGAGAAGCAGAGATAGGAAATGGTTTGGATTTTTGACAGATGGCTCCGAAAGCCGTACGGAAATCCCCCGAACCTCCAAACCTCCCCGGTCCAACTTCCCAAGCAGTTGTGAAACTCTCTGATGAACCTTTGCTTCTTCTCTGTCTCATCACACCCTCGACCCATCCCTCTTTGTCTCCCTCGTCTCTATCTCTCTTTAATCTGTTTTCGGTTTTTGAAGAAACACTAGAAACATGACCCCGTGGCACTCGGATAAATATGAGAAACAGCAGGGCTGAAAGCACACATTAGCAGCGCTGAAATAGCGCGCACACACACACACACACAAAACTCTTACACACCAGTTGAAATATTTCCCTCGCTAGCACATGGCGGCCGTTAGGGGCTCTGGAATTCATAAGCAACACAGACAAGTACGTATTAAATCATGGTGGGGAGAGGTTTAACCTTCAGCTGGAATGCAAGGCCCTGGATAATCCACTGGCTGCACTATACTGCTGCTACAGCGGACACTCCACCCCTATATACTACTCTTTGAGCCATCATTTCTATCAATTGTGATCACTTTATAAGAAGGCAAAGTAAAAGCTGAGGTCTGGAAACAGGAACAGCAGTATAAAGGAGTCTGGTGGGACAAACACTGGCTGTAAACAAGACAACCATCTCGCCAGACTACCGACAGTACCACAAGTACAGCAGGTTTTTTCCTCCAAGCAAGTACTAATGTGGGGGTTTCATAACTTTACTTGAAGTTCAGTTTACTTCTCATTGTGCGTACTACTCACCCTGTGAAAACAGTTGTATAAATGTCCTCTGTGGCTGCAGAGAGCCCTGCAAAGTCTGAGAAAATAACCCTGATGATGTCATCTCAGTTTTGGCTTAAGACTTTACTGGGTTTTTTTTTAACAAGAAGCCTGCGCTTCAAACTGGGATCATGGATTTGTGCTGGGAAAGGGAAACCTAATGAAAGATATTATTGAGCTGCATTGTGGGAAATGTAGGATTCAGCATTTTTGGAGCTTTCTACGTTGTAAAAGTCAAGGTAATTTGGCCGCTGCTGCTTCCAGTACCTCTTGTCCAGTACTGAGGCTCAGTACCAGGACACTCCTTGCCTCTACTGCTCAGACCCTACCCCTCTGATTTGCGGGTTTACATATATGTCTAAAGTGTCCTAATTCTTGTTGGAACAGAGTGTTAGGGCTCCTCCAAACTGAGGTTTTTCAGTGACACACTTCAAAGAGTGTTAACCCTCATATGGTCCTTTTCTTTATAGCAAAACCCTTTTTAGACAGGAATTGTGCAAATTTGCAGGAAAGCTCAATCAGTCTTCTTTCAGCATTGGCAGTATAAAAACAAAATCGGGGAGTGCAGCAAAATGCCGCCTACCTACTATTGTTTATACAGATTGCGGCTTTTTCAGCTCAGCGTGTGACGTAACCAGTGACATGGGAGGGAAGCCACGGCTGGTCAGTCCTTCGGCGACTCTCTTGTGAGTCGGCCCGTTCTTCACCGTCCCCGTCATCTGACGGTTAATGGCCTCTTCGTTTGCGAGGACAAGGAGGGCGCGCAATTCCTTGTCTCCCCAGTTGATCATCTTTACAGTGTCTGTCAGGTTTGTGTTTCCCTCTTGCTACTAGCTGCTCGCTAATTCCTGCTATCAGCTGTTTCCTGTTTATCCACCGCCAGTGGCTCGCACGTGCGGCGTCATCAACAGCTCCTCCCACAAGTCATCAACAGCCCCTCCCGTTGCGGAAGGCCGCCTCGGTCTGTTTAAACTAAAAGGGTTCCGCCAATATGACTACCCTACGAGGCGGAAAATTGGGCACCTCGGATCAACTCGCCAATCCGGCTCTGTGTGTCTAAACACTCACAGCTTGCCGGCAAAACGACCCAACATTTGCGGAAAATCTGGCAGTGTAAAAGGGGCTAAACATAACAAAAAAGTCACTAGCTAGTAGTATACTGCAGTCTTGGTAGCTAACTACTTAGCCAGCCAACATTACATCGTTATTGCTAGTTTGTGCATGACAGCTCTACATTTTAACATATTTCCATGTCACTTTCCCCGCTTTGATGGCATAAGACGCCCGAAATTCAACTGAGGTCCAGCAGCAAAGTTGCTGCACTTGTTATCGCTCCTAAAAACTGGCAGGGTACAAGCACGGGTTGCTATTGTTTGCCTACAGAGCGCTGCTAGTGGCCTGGTAATGAAGCAATGTCCTTTTTTATTTGATGACTTGTTTGATTGATTGATAGTGTGAAGTCAAGTTGTCAATGAATCGCAAGCGTCCATGCTTTCCTGTCTCAATTATATAAATGCCATCTATGCCTGCTGATGACATATCAGGGTCTTGAAGGGTTGTCCCATTTTATAGGGGAAGCCCACTACCACTACCTTGAAACTCTGGTCTGAGGAGCAAAGAGACACTCATAAACTGGGGTAGGGGTAAAAATAAGAAATGAGACTGGGCCTAAATCTCTGGAGTACTCAATTAAAACCTGCCTGATTGTCTAACTGCTTGCATCATGTTGTATAGAACCAGAAATTCCCTTTCTATAAATATTAGTATTCTATCTGATTGCCCACATGTTCGCTTTCAGTTGAGTGGGATTCTGTATATTTTTCTTTTCTCTAAACTGTGTTGCATGTAGACATTTTTAGCATGGGCGGGCCCAATGGGAAACAAACCACACTCTCAACCAGTCTGAGTGTAGCGCTCTGCCCATTTCTGCTATATCTAGATTAATTTGTCTAATTTTGTCATTTTCCAAACCTTTACTTGCTTAATGGTTTGATTTACAAGACCCAAATACAGTTGTTTAGCTTTAAGATAGAGCCACAAGGACAAATACAGCCTACTTCTGCAGCATTTAGGACTTTTAATAGATCATGGGTGACTGCACTCAGCTTTGGCTGCAGCGGAAAGGGAGTCGCGTGTCTTCAAAAGGAGGGGGGGTCAAGAGATACCCCGTCAAACAGGAAGCACCCGATCCCGATGCAAAGTATGGTTTACATCCAAATTCATGTGTTGTCACAGCTTCCCCAAACACAGACTGTACATGACTTCCCTTAAATGCACTTGAAGGATGACAAGAGGATGTGGTCGGAGGCTCGAGCTTTGGCTTTACTTTATGGGACACTTGAAAGTAGCTGCGCAAGCAAACCCGCGTCAAGAATAGCAAACGAGTAGAGCATAGTTCCGGAGTCAATCACAGATGTGGTTCGTCACAGTTAACAAGTCACATACATGTCGGGGTCTTGCAAAGCTGATGCTATCTGGAGTGTGCCGAAGCAGTAATCCCACCAATCTGGAACTAAAACTTATGTAACCGTACATGCTCCCACCTTTTGGCATGGTGATCTGACACCCCAGATCATAGTCCTGGTGTAAACGGGTGTAGGCCACTTCCTGCAGCCTGGTCCTCTCCAGCTCCGACAGGCTCTGGATCGGGACTGGCATCAGACGCACGCTCCGCCCCGACAGGCTGCTCCAGGTGAAATCACCCTGAGGGAGACAAAAGTTAACACCATCAGAACATGTAACAGATAGATAGAATATAATATATAGTGAGGTTTCTCGTCACAGGATGAACTCCCCCTCACAGCACATTAATTTTCCCTGGACTTGATGCATGTGAAACAGAGTAAACCCTTGGCCTCTGCATTCTTTGAGTAGTACAAAATATTGGAAAGAATTTTTTTATGTGACTCTCATGGCTGATGAGCTTGGGAGTGGATTATATTAGAAAACATGTCGTACAACCAACAGTTGCAGTCCTTCAAAACACAAAACAAATCTGAAAAGTCGCCAACATGTGCGCAGTATGTTACTTGTACAACAGCAGAGCATGAGCCAAAGTTAATGTATAAAGTTAAAGTAGCCTCCACAGACAGATAAACAGAGACAGCAATGTGCGTCGGAAAAATGGAGCAAATGAGGACATGGAGTGGCCTTGCGCTGATGGCTTTACAATATGCCCTCCACACACAGCATTAAGGATGCATGGCACATGTGGAGGAGGAGATGTGGTTACTATGGGGGCCAGAGTGTATGGAGCAGTCTGAGTCATCGCAACTCCAGCCGTAGACAGGTTTACTTTGCTAAATCTGTGGTAAAGGTGGAGTTGAATTATAATGAATTGCTGGAAGCCCGGAGAGCGCTTTGGCTTTGATGAACATTTTGAGTCATCTGCATCTCTGGTCATGCATTCCTCTGTGTCTACTGAGAGAAGAGGTCAGGAAGAGGGAGAGGTTAAGACAGAGGGGGGAAGAGAAAGAGAGGAGACATTGCTGCAATTTATCTAATGCCTTATCCAGACAGATGGCTTACAAGTGTACTCTAATGTGTCTGTGTTTATACAGTCTTTATTTTGTGCTGCTGCAAGTGGAGATAAACCATTTTACATCAGTTTATATCTTTAAAAAAAAAATAGAATTTCTGCATGAGTGATGTTTTCTCTTCACGGCCTCTAGAAAAATGGGTTTCTCTGAGGCCTCGTCCACACGTACATGGGTATATTTATAACAAAACTCTTCCTATGAGTTTTGGCCTTTCGTCCACAAGCAAGCAGGCATTTTAGGTCACTGAATACTTGATGCCAGTATCAACACCAGTGCCCTTAAAGAGATACCAATACCAGTAGAGCACTTCATTCAATAGTTGATTCCAAAATCTGGACTGGATATCTGGCATGCTAGAAAACTGGAGAAGTGTGACACGACTGACAAAGAGCCTCAGCCAATGAGAGGCGGGATACGTCCCACGTCAGCACGCAGGAGGACGGAGGAAATGCGAGGAGGACAAGCCGCAGGGTTGCCAGGTCTGCTTCTTAGCTGTGACTTTGGGCTTGTTTTTTTAGTAAAGTCACTTACAAATATTGGTAGTCACGGGTTGCATTTTTTTGGGCTTGTTTCTAAAGTGGAGTTGCTTATTTGGGTTTGCTCTCGAAACGTCACCTTTTTCTTTATATATCTGTCGCTTCTTTTGGGCTTGTTTCCATAGCCCTGGTTGCTTGTTTCTCTCCCAAGATCTGGCAACACTGACAAGCAGGCAAGGTTTCATGAGTCGAGCTGTGTAGGTGTTGCCATGGGTTTTGGGACTGTTTAACAGCTTGGTGTTGGATGTTAGCAGCTGCTTGAACTGACCGTTATGGCAGCAACAGAAAGTTTGTTAATCTGCCAGGTAGCTTGGACTGTCTGGGATCAGACCCCAGTGCAAAAAAAAGTTTCAAATGCAGGCATTGTTTGATTGGAGATGTTTTACGGCTGCTTGGGATGGGGTTATTTCGATACCCGGCCCTACTGAAAACTGATCTTTTGTCAAATTCTGTCCAGACTGTGTGCCGTTTTCTCCTTCATGAGATGTCAATGGTGAACGTAACCAAAATAGTGCCGCTTCTAACCTTGCTAATCAAACTTTTTACATGTTTTTCACTTAAATGTACAGTTACTCTTGCACTATATTGAGTAACAGAGGTGTCGGGATGCATTTCAAAGGTCACTGCTGCAGGTAGCCTTCCGGTAATAGCTTTTTTCAGGCTTCTGATTGGCCAACATCATCTTCTTTGCATTGCTGTAGGATTAGGGTTATATCGACGCCTACTAGTTTTGCATGCTCTTGATGGCACTTCAAAATACCTGACCACAAATCACACTTTCAACATACCCGTGTCCGTACCCGTGACTTTACGTCTCTTTGCTTTTCATGATCTGGCCCCTATCAACAATATTTTCTTGAAGTCATTCCCCCTGCTGTCAGCTTTCTTGTTATTTGACTTCACTCAGTGCGGTGAAGCAACAGAGCCATCACTCAGCCATGGAGGGAAAACAAGATGTAGACACAGGCAACCTGGAGAGCCACCTGAGTGTGTGTGCATGTGCCTGTGTCACGAGTGCAGCGCAAAGCCAGCTGCACGTTGCCCCCTTTAATAGAGCATCTTATCCAGCACAGCTGTTTGTGTGTATGCCATTCCTTATCGCTGGCTGAGGAAACCCTTTTTCCTCCCGCTTGACCTCACACACAGTGTGAGGAGGGCACACACACATGCTTGTACACACACACGCACACACACACACACTGCAAAAGAAAAGACAAACAGTTGGAAAAGTAAAATAAGAGGCCTCTCCTCGGTCGAGCTGGTTCTGCCCAGCAGGATTTCTGAAGGGGATGGATGAGCTTCAGTTCTTAAGTGTCAACCTATGAAACCCGTGGAATGCTGACAGAAGAGCGAAGGGGGCCAGACTAAATCCTGGTATCACTGCTGGACTCTGGTAACAATGAGCTGAATGCCTGTGTGACCTGCAGGAGCACACATTCAGATTTACAAACCGAGACGTTCCAAAACCAACCCGCACTTTAACTTCTGACAAAGTAGATTCTTGTTGAATAGTGATCATGTTATACTCTTGTTCTCGTGTATGATTTGAAGGGCTTACACCACATCTGGAACCACTGTCACTATAGCACCAATATATTTCTTCACTAAATGTTCATTTTAAACTTTACCTGTGATGTTTTTAAAAGTGCACTTAGACTTGTCTTTATACACCGCATTTCAGTCTCATTTCTCTCTGTAGTGGCTTGCAACCCATCTAGCAAGCAGTGCATATCAATTGTGTTCAAAGCAGAGCTGTTGCACGTGTCAATTCTGCAGTTTCACACATTGAAATCAGCAGTACACTACAACGTGGTAGTTGTTGCAAGGCTTCTCTACACTGCCAGGACAACCGAATTGCCACAACAGTTGGCATTGTAAGGTTAATCCAATCATGGTCTGTTCATACGTTATTATTTTGCGAATAGGTCGAGATTTTACATTCCTTTAACTTTCGAAAACACAGTGGGTAAAGTGTGGTTAGGGTTAAGCACAAAACCACTAGGTTATGATAAGGAACAGATCATGTTTTGGCACAAACACCCGCTAGAAAAGCAGTGATTTCAAGGTAAAAAACAACCACTTTTCCTGGAAATATCTTGGCAGGAAACGCAGCAATGTCTTCATAAAAAACAACTGCTTTTCGAGGGCACAATCCCTGGTGGATACACAGCGATGCATCACCAAAAAACAACCAATTTTTTTATTTGCTGGTCTTGAAGAGTGGTCTGTAGCTTGGCAGGCATCCCACCTCGGTGCCATGCTATCCACCACCCCCGACACCACCTGATGACAAAGACAGCTACTCTTTAGAAACGTCATTATGATATGTGTGAAATGTGCAAATGTTAACGATGTCAGCAGGAAATGGAAATGCAGCAATGTTTTGGTAAAAAGACTAAAAACACAACAAGGGGCTGCTAAATAACGTCCACATTTGTTTGGCTATAAAGCCGCTAGAAACACAGCCATGACTCGCTAAAAAACAGCTGGTTTTGTTTGTTGTTGCTCTCGAACAGGGTTCTGCAACTTGGCAGGCAGCACACCAAGGTGACCATCTATCATCCCCTCCACCTCCTGATGACAAAGTCAGCTCATGTAATACGTCACTACAGTGCCAACATTTTCTTCTAGCAACTGGGCTGGCCAGGAACAACATTCTGACAGGGATATACAGATGTTTCTTTTTGACCTAAAAGTATCTCAAGTATAAAAACACCCACCATGTGTTATTGTTTTACTTGCAGAATGAATAGAACTTTCTCAGAGGCTGCTAATACCCCCAAATCTCAGAAATCTCCGGAAAAAAATGTATTAGCTACGACCCTGTTCAACACCACAGAAACAAAGGAAGAAGCCTTTGTCTATTTAGAGCCTCAGAGTGACAAAAATTACCCAAAGATGAAGATGAATATTGTGCTAGATTCAAACGTGTTCCAGAGTGTGTGGAAAGTTACCGATTTTATCTTTAAATAAACCCTTTTCCACTTCAGCACTCCATTTAATGGAACAAAAAACACCGATTTTGGATGTGTTTTGGCCTCCAAACACGTGGAGCCGACGGCCAAGTTTACCTCGTCAGACGTCCAAGCCTGGCCTTAACAGCAGCAGACACAAACACAGAAGCTGATTGCCATGGTGATAAGTCATTTGAAGTTCATGATGAAAAATTTTAAGAGTAGAGCTTCATGTTTTTTCTCATCCTCCCCGGTAAGAAAGCTGCTCTTATAACTCTTGAATTGACGATAGTAAGTAGCTGTTATAAACCATAGTAAATGCTAATTAGTTTGGCTCTATCAGTAGAGTTAACACAGATGACATAACCAGTCTCGTAATGTCATTGCTCAGATAGACATCAAAAATGTCATGACACAGTGCACGTTAACGCCGAATGCCTTTGGAACATGCAACCAAAGCATTCATTACCTCGGGACTCAGTGTGACGTAGGCGCTTAGTGAGATGTAACACTGTTTGAATAGCCTGTATAGAGACAAATCTGCCATGCAGCTACTGTCACAGTCCTTTACCTCCTGATGTTTGTCTCCAAAATATAGCTGGTTGCTATGCCTTTACACATTCTGCTTTCCCTCTGTATTTATTAGACCTATCGAAGCCCCCACAGATGTTGTTTGCTGGAATGGCTGAGCAGATCTAATCAGATAATCCCAACTTTAACAAATGGCATTTTCTGCCGGTTCGCTGCACTTAATGCAATTTTGCATTAGCAGAAATAAACCGCAATAAATCATAAATATGTTTTGCAGGGGAAGAGGGAAACAAAAGGATTAGACACGTGGGGTCAAAGAATGCAAAGAGCGATTTAGGCGTGCAGTTCGTCAAAGCCAAACAAAAGCTTGGTGAGACGTGAAGAGGCGTTTATTAAATGCTGCTTACTAGGGGGGCTTACAGTAAAGTGTTATGTATATGTAAAGCCTCAGTGCAAAGCTTCTAGTGTTGTCACTGTTGCTTTGTGCTCACATCTGACAGATGTTACACTGGAAAGATTAATGACTTTGCTGACTGGACTGGCACCGTGACGTTGGATGACTAATGCCGTTTGGCCATACAGTGCACTGCAGCATGTGGTTTCTGTTCTATTTTCGACAAAGGGACAATGGCACAAAAAAGCCACGGGCAAAGGAAAATGTCAGTTTCCATGGCAACGCATACACAGAAAATCAAAAAGGGCCGGGAAGTGAGAGAAGTATTACTATGGTAACGCACCTGGAGCACACACACGCAGGCACTTATTGCTGTGATGCACTGACTCAGTAATTTCCGAGTTAAGGTGAACAACATCATAGTGACGATCATCTTCCTCTCCTTTTTAACATTAATAATGTTCTTCATCACAGTTACACAGCATGTGTCTATGCTTGTGTATCAGAGCCACTTGATGTGACTTTCCTCTCTGAATCATTATTTTCCTGATGACTTATTGACAGCACCATGCCATACTGTAGCTAATAATAAACACCCCCCCCCTCAGTATCCCATAAAGTGGAGTCATCAGTGTGACCGTGAGTCGCACACACACACATTGACAAACTTGTGATATTATTGATCCCCATCTGGTCATACGCATGTGACCGACGGATGGAAGAGGGAGTAAGAGAAAACCATCCCTTCTCCTCAGATTAACATATGCATACACACGCTGCCTTCAAATGCTGTTGGACATTTCCTCATCACAACCAAATAAATAGAGACCACGTAGCAAATCCTCTTTTCAAGAAAAAAAAAGTATGCGATAAAGCCTTTAATCCACTGGCTCGAGCAATGAACAGGGTGAAAATCCTGCAAGACTCCAATGAGTTTTGACCTTAAAGATAGCTCGCAGGACAAATGCCAAGGCTGTGAGTTCAGGCTTTTCAGTGTGTGTCATTGTGAGCCTTTTTTTTTAATTTTGATATACTGCAGCAGGTTTTCACATAAAGCAATCCATTGCTGTGGTACTATATGGTGACAGTGACAGATGCATTGATCTGACTTTTTCTTCTAGTACTTAAAGAGGACCTATTATGGTCGTTTTCAGTTTCATACTTGGATCATTGCAGGTGGGGATTAACTGTAACGTAGTATAGCAGCACTTGCTACCATGAAAAATAACCAGTAAAAGCTTCTAGAACCAAAATCTTTACAACCGCACATGTTCCAACAGAAATATGATCCGAAATCAGGGAGAAATTAAAAACATCCCTTGTTCCCCTGAACATCCCTGATGTTAGCATGTAGCTACATGTAGCAGTGTATTGAAAAATCCCCAGTAAAAGCTTTGAAACCAAAATCTTCACAACTGGACATGGTTCAACAGGAATCTGATCTGAAATTGGGGAGAAATTGACAACATCTGCAACCAATATCAGGTTTCCCTGACGTTAGCATGCAGCTAAAAGTAGCAGTGTACTTGCAGCCAGGGAATGACTTTAATGGAGTATAAAGACACTTTCTACCGCAAAGCAAAACTCAGCTAAAGCTTTGAAACCAATATCTCTACAACCAGCCACCTTCCAGCAGGAATCTGATCTGAAATTGGGGAGAAACTGACAACATTGGCAACCAATATCACATGCTTCCCTGACATCAGCATGCAGCTAAAAGTAGCAGTGTACATGCAGCCAGGGGAATGACTTTAATGGAGTATAACAACACTTTCTATCAAAAAAAATCTCTGGTTAAAGCTTTGAAACCAAAATCTTTACAACAACACATGTTCCAGCAGGACTCTGATCTGAATTTGGGGAGAAATCAACAACACTGGCAACCAGGATTAAATGTTTCCCTGATGTGTAGCTACATGAAGCAGTGCAGGCTGTAACGTAAACACTTGGGGTAACGTCGCTGGAGCAGATAACCGTGAATGAAATCTCACATGAACTGACGTAAGCTTGTCTTGAAAGTATTCATAACTCTCCACGGACTCAGGTTTTTGCTCGCAGGAATTACTCTGACATGCATTTACCTCATTATTAAGGATTGCAGATGACAGATCTACCAGTGGGAGGAAAACACAGGTATTGACTTAAGGCATGGACGCTAGAGTGTCTCTGACTTCCAAATGTGTCTTCTACTACCACATCTGTGATGGCACAGTCATGCCGGCTGGCTTCGTATGAATTACAATCAAGAATGACGTGTGTGATGATATTCCAGGAAGGTACTAGAGGCCCAGGAAAGGATCACCTTAAGTGACTTCAGACACTTGAGGAACATTCCAAAATTCTTCACATCGCACTTATGGTTTGTTTTCTTCCCCTTTTGTGCTGCAGCTGGATTTAGAGTTTCTGTGCCACAACACTGATCCAGAGGAATGCACAAGTATTTTTCAACACATTTTTTTATGTCCTTTATAGGTTTGCTCCATGCATGTAATAGATTGCTTTCACTGACCTGAAACCTCCTCAAGGTCTACATCTGCTTGTAATTAGTGACCACCCTCAACTGTCAGCCAGTGCAGTTGCCATGTGTATGTGTGTGTGCATGTTTGTGCATGCATCTGTGACACAGTTAATGATTAATAGGCTTTTCCACCTGTTTTGGGTTGTCTTTGACAGTGCCTGAGGTGAAACCAAATTATGGATCCAGATTACACAACTTGCATAACCCAACGCGAAAGCAATCCAGCAGGATCGGGCTCATTGTTGGTTGTAAAATGTGGGGTTATCAGCCTTCAGTGTGGGAGGTCATGCAGGTGGAGTATTATGTGAGGCTATTATGGTTATAAATGCAATTATCATACCACCAATTCCAGTGCCAAGAAAAGGGCAGCTGCTGTGAGTTAGACATCACTGGTTGTGTCTATTTGCAGCTACGCCTGGACAATGTATGTGTAATACATCAATATTGTGATATGTGACTAGATAGATTGGCTGCATGACTAGAGAGCATGACAATGTGAAACATTCAAACGGTGCTCACATCAAGACAGCCAAACAAGCTGCAGACAAATTGGTCACATACAGTGGGCATGCAGCGTTATGCGTGCAACCCACTTTCTGGAGATTTAAAAAGCAGTTAGCAGTTAGCAGCTAACTCTGAGGGAGAACAGCAGCCAGAAATGTCCACAAATTGGGAAAACAATGAGGTCTAGGAGCTCCTTACCCTCTGATCAGAGGACTAGATCAGCCGTGATATACATTTTGGGATGTTTCTTTTGGCCGGGGTTAAAAGGGGATGCGCGGTAATATTGTAAAACATGCCATGTTTGCCAGGTGACGGGTAAACCAAAGCAGACGTTTTCGCAATATCCACTCTATCCAATTCCTGTTGACCGTTTGAGCACGTCATTGTTGGCTGTGTTGGTCTTTAACCTGGTAACAAGTTCCTTTTGACTAAAATGTGCTCTGCGACTCGATTCCCAGAAGTCACTCCCATGCGCAAAATCACAGCCTCCGCGGTTGTAAAAGAATCAGTGACATTTTTCTCTCTATTCAGGCTTCCGAAAGTCATACAGACTGACCAGGGGTCAAATTTCATGTTGCAAGTTTTTGCACGTCATGAAACAGCTTGACATCACTCATTGCTGGTCGAGTGCATGTCAACCAGGGAGTCAGGGGGCGGTTAAACGCTTTCACCAGACAAAATCCATGCTTTGCGCTTACTGTTTGGAGTTTAATACAGACTGGGATGGGGGTGTCCATCTCCTCCCCTCTGTTGTTGGACCTTCCAGCGCTGTTGTCCAAGGACAACTGAAAAATTCTGAAATGTCATCTAAACCTGATAAATGTTTTCCGCATTGTGTGGTCAGTTCAATTAAATCTCAACGTATCTCTGTTTTCAGATGCGCCGACTCGAAGCGATGTATTGCAGCATGACATCGGGGATGGCACGAACCTTCGCCCAGCAGGTAAACAGTGGGAGGAGGGGAGTGTTTCTCGCTCTAATAAGTCGAGGAAGCACACAAAAACTTTGCTGCACTGATTCAGACTAATGTGTAACTACTGTCATTAGAACAACATTGACTTTTGGTTTTACAAAGGGAACGAACTATAACCTCCCTGGTGAAAGTTGGGTTTTGTTTGACCCATTCACCTCCACTCCCTCCTGCTTTTACAGAGACTTTACCTCTCTTTACACGACATCAGTTGCACTCCATGTGAAGTATTGCCACAGATGGGTTTACATTAAAGTTAGCTGAAAGCTTGGTGCATTTCATAAAGACACCAAAGGGTGCCTTTGCCGTCAATATCACATGCCAAAGGGAGTAAGAAAGAGTCAGTATATGATGCCTCGGGAATGAGAACAAGCTTGGGGAGACCAAAATCCAAGTATTTTTTCTTGCTGTGTGGCAATTAAAGCAATATTTACATTATTACATACATAGGATCTGCCAAGAGTACGGCTGAGTATACTGTCATAAAACACACCTCCATAAAATCAGTAGAGAAAAAGTACACTCACAAATTAGCCAAGTTACACAATTCCCAGCCAGTTTCCTTCCCAGCATGCAGCAGATTACTATCAGTCCAAGGTTTTCATCAGAGAATCACATTCTGACAACAAAAGTAATGCTTTGCTTTGGCTTATTGTGGTGGGAATTTGTCTTATTTTCTAAGAGGAACCAAAATTGCAAAACTTGGCTGAGCATAACTGCCAAAACATTTGTGTTGATGTCCACCCTTGATAGTCTTGCAAAACTTATTCCAGCAATGCCGGCTATGGAAGTACTTTTTTAATTTGCTGTGGATCACATTATTCACCTGCCAGCAGAAGTCATGCATCTTTAACTTAGTTTTGTAATTCTGATTTGCAATGAATGTCAAAATATTAAAATGTTTCTGGCTGTGGGGGGGGCACCACACATTAGTGAGGAAATACAGGATTCAGCAATAAGCACAAGCACTAATATGTGGGTATCATCTTTCTCAGCATATTGATTTTAGTCTGCCTTTGCATTTAATGAGGGCTTTCTGGCTCAGTCGCAAGAATGAGCAATCGCGGAGTGTGTGCTCCAAATACGCCCCCCCCTCAATCACTGGCAGGCACATCTAAAGCCTCGGGCAAACTTCAAACATTTTAAAGACAGATTAATATGAAGGGCCCGCAGCAATAATGAGGCCCGACCTTGAAGACTTGGGATCTTGCGTAATGGTTACGTAAGCTGCAAAAGCAAAGAAAATCAGGTATTGTATCAACACTACAGTTGATACAGAAGGAGAAGTTGAGGTAATGTGTGTGTGTGTGTGTGTGTGTGTGGTATTGGCTCAAAGCAACGTGTGGATGGCAGTGCGACCACATATTACATCCAAAAAAATCTGTCAGCTGTCGTTGGCAGACTGGGTTTATGTCAGAGACGTTATACTCCTGTTTGCAACACTGAACTTTATGCATACTAAAACCAAGTATTTAGACAGCGTGTTTGTGTGCATATCTGCGCCGGAGAACAAATTTGAGACATCTGAAGTCTGTGTACAGGCTCTACTAACCTTCTCCCCAATTCTGGCCAAAATTACAACTCCTATTTGTGTCTCTTAGAAGTTGTCCTAACTTTCCATGGCATATTGGTCATACTGTGTTTGGTCTTTTGTCTCTGTGTTGCTGCATCTCGTCTTTCCACCAGTGATGCTCCACAGCTCTGTCGGTATACGTGTGAATTGTGGGAAGTGAAAATTCACAGCTCAAGTGTGAAGATCCACATTTAAATGTCCATAAAAATGCAGCTCCTGCCTGATAAGAACTTGTCATTTCTCCATGAAGAATGTCTTGAATAACACTAAACATGGTCCTGACGAGTGTTGTCATACAAAGACATGCCAGTGAGGTGAAGTACAGCTGAGTTCAACATGCTGGCAATTGGTCCTCGCCCCTACTTTGCCTTGCAAACCATTGATTTGTTTGTAGGGCGTGATTGGAAACATTCAGATTGCTTGGGAGGGTCCAGGAGCTGGACCACAAAATTCACTGTTTCAATTCTCTCTACATCCTGCTTTGTCTCCTTTCTGGTCTTTCTTCTGTATCCAAGGTAATTTGAGTGAGGTGGTTTCAAAATCCCCATTTTTGTCCGTCAGTTTTGACAGCCTCACACAGCTAGACCTATCTCTACACTTTTAGTGCAGTGCCAGCGCTGGAGAAAAGTCTGTCTGAACCTACCATAATTCTGTATTGAAGAAAAGAAAAATGCTCTGGGTTGTTTGTATGTCTTTGGGCAGCACTAAGCCCAGAATGCAGCCATGGTGTCCTTGTAAAATAGCATCATGCCTTGTTTTGATTGAATATTGGCACATAGGAAGGTGAGCCCTGGCAGTAAAATGGCTGAATCCCTACAACATTTAACACCACATAAAAGATTAAAGGATATATGTCAACTTTGTGACACAAATATGATTTGATCATTGGTTCCCTAGAGGTAAAGCCTGTTTATAATTTAGCTCTTGAGGAGCTCATTGGACTTGTTATAAAAGGTTCCTTAAGGAGGCTTCAGGATAAGAGAGTAACTCGGGAATCTGAGCCAAGTCCTCAACGAGTGCGCATCTCAAGCCTCTGAGAAGTAAAATGGTTAGAGCCACTGGAAACCCTTATTGCAAGATCCAAATCTTGACCAGAACTAGCCATTTTCAATGTGTAGGTTGCTAGCTTGGAGGTTGTTGTTGTTGTTACTGCTGCATAGCGACAGGGATTTTAAAAATGGTAACACACACAGAGTGGAAGGGGAAGAGAATGCTGTATATATACACAGTCTCAACACATTCTCACTCCCAACCCTTCAAATACCAACACTTGGTCAGTGGTCCTACTGGTCAAACTATGACTCTTTACAATAGGTAGCTGTCCGGCATCAGTTTTTGGATGCTCAGGAACGGTGTGTAAATATACACTTGTTACATGCACTTTTTCTTTTTTCTTTTCAAAATAAACTTCCATTTTGACAGGTAATGTGCAGTTTCTGCTTATTAAATGCAGATATTGTCTTTCAAAATAAACTTAAAAAAAAAAAAAATCTCCATTACTTGCTTAGCTTTAGGTAACAACAGTATGTGGTTGGGTTTCAGCAACAAAAGCATATGGTTAGATTTAGAAAAAAAAATGATGCTAACGTGATGTAACATCACGTGACATGCGGCAAACGTCCCTAACATACTATGCTTCATATGCTAGCCCACTACATTGTTATGAAAACAGTCTCCCAGGTGAAAGTCCCGAGTTTGTTTGACCGATTCACTCCCCTCCCACCTGTCCTATGCAAATTTTCTCGCTCTTTATCCTACAGCAGTTGTTCAGAGCGTGAGAAAATATCGCCGCCCAGTGCATGTCATACTGCCCTTCTTCTATGCCAAGGCCACTGACTAGGTGTCAGTATTTGACATGTTGGGAGTGAGACTGGGTTGACGATCTATATGCTGTGGGTCGGACTACTGGCTCCATAATGAAGATGAGGCTGCGTAAAGAAATGGCCTGGTAATCTTTTCTGCGCTGGGTTGCCCCAACCCTCTGGCAGAGGTTGCTGAAGCCTTATGCACACTGATATTAAGACAATACGACTGAATATGAATTCCAGATTTGGCAAGAACGAGTGAGTGAAAATACATTATGTCATAAAGGTTTTTAGCAGTTGTTTTAGGGTTAAATTAACAAACATGTACACAAATGAAGGAAATAGAATCAATGACTTGTGTGCTCCCACGTCTGCTTCCTTGCCCATATCTATTACCCATTGTCCTCCTCGGCTAATACGCCCTCCTTCATCTTGTTGGACACAAACACAGACACACATGAATCAAGCCCTGTTCAACTGTATACAAGTCTATAAATTCCCCTCCTTTCTCCCTCTTACCAGACTAGCCGGCTGAGCTAATGAAGCTGGTTAATCATTACTAATCCTGTATGGAGAGTAGAGCACTTTACCGATTGTTGTGTGTGCAGATTGGAAGGTGGTCGAGGGGATCATAGCATAAATAAGTAGAAAAATGTGTTGCGTGCTCCACTTGAACTGAGACAAACTGAGTGTGGCCTGATGGCAGCAGTGGAGACGGTCTGAGTAATCAGCACGCAGCCCTTGACCTGCATGCATGTGTGTGTTTATGCGAGTTCCTCCAGGCCTCCATCTGTGTTATGGAGTGATTTGAAACTCAAATTAAGGTCACAACTCAGCAGTAGCCCGAACCACTGCCAAACAGGACTGAGCAGATGACAATTGCAGTCTTTCAACCAGCAGAGGTGAGCATGATTTTCGTCACCAGACACTTACAGCTGGGAATTGGAAGGGATATTTGAAGGGAAAAATAAGTGCTTGAGTGTTTTATTCCTTTTGTAGTCGATGGGTTTATTCATCTTGTCATCACTCAGTGCAACTTGCTGCAACCCAGTTGGCAGAATAACTGTACACCAAGGATACATTACATTTGTACGTTAATATGTAGTGGATATTGAAACTTTACCTTTCTTTATGTTTCAACAACGCTTTGGTTAAGGTTTAGGAACAAAACCATTTGGCTATAGTTTGGAAAACATCATGTTTTGGCCTAAAATAGCCAGTTTTCGTTGGCACAACCCCAGCTGGAAACACAGTGGAAACAACCGCTTTCTTGGTACTATCCCAGGGGGAAACACGATGACATCTCAGTGACACACAGCAGCTTTTTGTGGCACTATCCCCAGTGGATACATAGCAAAGACTTGCTAAAAACACCCACATTTGGTGCCTAAAAAACCGCTGGAAAAGCAGTGACGACTCACCTAAAAACAACCAGTTTATTGTTTGTTGGTCTCAAAAAGCTTGGCCACCATCCCCTCCACCTCCAGATGAAAAAACGCACAACGCCAACATTTTCTTCTGGTGACAGGGCTGAGTAAAACTCCAGTCATTACGAACAAAAAAAAAAAAAAAACAATCAATGAAACTATACAGTGATGTAATGACTGGATCGTTTTTCTCTTTGTGTCCATTGCATGCAATACACAGAATTCCAAAACTGATTGGATGGAAAGATGGAAAGAATGATTGCTACCCCACCCTCCACCCCTTCCAGATTCCCCTATTCTCCACGCAGGCACCCTGCAGGAGTCTACTGACAAAAATAGGATCCCTCAATAGCTTTCCAATTGTGCATGTGTGTGTTGTATCTAATTACTGGTCTTAGTTGTGGTTGCTGCATACTTCATGCATGCTGTAAATGTTACCAGGCATTAATACAGTCATAAAATTCTTAAATATTACAGGGTTAGTGTCAGAAAATAGTGAATTAAAGCCGTCACAAGTTTCCAGAGCCCAATTAACATATTCAGATTGCTTCATCTGTCTGATCAACAGTCCAAAACCCAAATATATTCAGTTCGCTATTATGACACACAAAGAAACTAGTAATTATTTAAATTTAAGAGGCTGGAAAAAGTGAATTCTGGGGTTATTTTTGCTGTCAATTCATTTAATGTCAATGGACAATCATTTAATTGATAATCGTCTCTGCTTCAAATTCATTTGCAATGGACTAGAACTGTTGAATTCAGTATACGCCCATTAACACAGATACATATACAGCGTGTCGTGTGTTTGTGTGCGTGCACTTTATCTGTCAATCAGTCAAAATGGTCGTGTAAGTAGCCCCATGGGAAGTGCTTTCCCATCGAACCCTTTGGAGTCGGAGCGCTCCACTATGGCAGCACCGTGAGAACGGGCTCACACACACACACACATGCACACACATCACAGAAACCACTCCCAGAGAAATAATGTGCAACTCTATCAATCCTGGAATGTTAAATAGATAGATTCAAAGATTAGAACTGGCATCGCTGCCAAAAAGCCGTAACGCATCGGGCCTCTGAGTCATGCAGCGACTCGGCTTCTCTTACTCACCGCAACTGTGACAGTGCGACATACTTGGATACACACAATTGCCGTGATGGTTCCCCAAGTTTCCCCGCTCAATAACACACACCTCCAAAACACTTTCTGAGTCACAGAACTTTCTGACAATCAAATGTCAGAACGGAAAATGTACATGCAAACACAGTCGCACTAGAGACCCAGACAACTTCTCAACGTCCCATTACTTCCTGCCGTGCAGACAGACACATGACAGCTATGACGCTGGAAAACTGAGGGGAAGCCTTAAAAAGTGTGACCTCAACACTACAAATCAACTTAAGCTTGAATGTTTCCAAAGGTCTAAGGAGATGTCCTACAGCGCATAATAAATCCAAGAACTTCTGGCAATTATTTACAAATTCCAAGCAACTCGTGGCATCAATCTGTCATCTCTGAAACAGCTGTTTTCTTCTCTGCTCGTCGAATTTCACGACAAACCGGATTTCACACAGTGTGGCTGCAGACGTTTCAGTTGACGGGCTGTTTTGCAACCGTAGACCAGGCCTTTCTCCTTGCCTAAGAAGATTTCCTCACTGAAAACGTCCATGCAAATAAACGTTGCACGGAGGATGAGTTGGTATTTTTTGAGGAAGTGGGGTTACAACTGGCATTTAAGATAAGTCTGACTCCTGACTGGACCATTTCAGAAGCACATGCGTGGGTTTTCGAAGAGTGCTCTGGTTTCCTCCCACAGTCCAAAGACATGCAGGACAGGTTGATCTAATCATCTCTATCCAGGGTGTGCCCTGCCTCTCACCCCTCCACAACCCTCAATGATAATTGGGTAAAACTGACGGATATGTGGATTCTTGAACTGATACATACAGGAACTTCGACTGTTTCATCATAGTCATTTGTTCTCAAACACCTCCTATTATACCAGATCAGAGTGTGAGTGCATTTACTTAACACCTCAGTCTTTATTTTTCATGGATGTAAGCGTGTGCAAGATTATACGTTGATCCTATTAGAGAATAGTTAGTTTATTTTTCACCCCAGTGGCAAGAACATGAGCCGACAAAAGTACAGCACATTCCCTTGGTTTTTTCTCTCTGTGCTTCTTCCACCGTATCCATTTAACACAGCGGGATCAGAGCAAAGTCTCCATAAGACTCTTTATTTTCCACATGGATGCCAGATCCATCGCCCCCACCCCCCCCTCCTGCCAGTTAATCCTGAGCGGTAGTTAAAGAGCGGGGATTATAACCTGCTGGTCTGCTCCTCAGAATCCACATGATGTTGATGATGAAGATGACAGAGTTTAGGCAGAGCCGCAGTGACTTTATGGGACACGTGGCAGCGTTGACGCACAGCTTAAACGCAACGTGTGAACACGAGCAGCGCACATGTATGCTAAACTTGGATAAACATATGTGCAAAGAAAATCTTGCACTTTTATAGACAGCTGACCTTTAGGAAAGCTGCGTCCTTGTTCTCTGTGTCTTCGGCGACACATGACATGAATGTGATCAATGTGTTCCACTTTATTTGTGACCTCAGACAATTTAAGGGCCCCCTCTTATACCCCAGGGCACTTCCTGCAGGAGGAGGTGGAGCCTGAGCTGACTTTGTAGCTTCCGATGGAGATTGAGAGTCTTCCATGACTGGACTGGAATGTATGACCGGGCTGAGACACGGCAGATTTGCGCCCCTGGGGCCGCTGATGGCTGAACGAGCATGTTGTTCATGCTTGATATTTGTAAATGCACATCATGGGCTTGCATCTGGCCGAAGGCTCTTGTCACTGACTATCTCACCTTACTTACAAAGCGATGTGAACCATTAAAAAACAATGACCCACTGCGTTCAAGAGCAAACCCCTTCAGAAGTGATTAAATTAGTGTTTAAACCACCGGCCTTGTTTCAGTCCAGGAAGTTTTAGCCAAGTGTGACTTCCTGAAGACCGACGCCACACCCGTCAATGCTCCACGATGCTTTGTTCTCTCTGCACACTGGATGTGACACGGCGTGTGTGTATGTGCGCAGGCCTCCGTGCACGTGTAACACAGGTCACAGTCGGGTCAGCTGCTCTATTATTGATTTCCGGGCGGAAAGAGAATGGACACAGCGCTCCAGTGCCGCTGCCCTGCCCAGCACACCCACCAACCTTCAACTGACAAAAGTGTGTGTGTGTGTGTGTGTGTGTGAACACATGCCAGTAAAGAACGCTGTAAAGTGTTGACAATCACCACTAGGTGTAGAACACTTTAAACAGAGGCTGATATGTGCTAATGGGGTGTTTAATTACAATGGTAAACGACTTATCACCTTCCCACTGGCACTGCTGCGGGAGAGCGGACGCAACTCAAACAAAGTCAGTTTCTCACTGGGTCTGTTAAGTGTAGGTTTGATTAGTGGTGAGAGCTGGGAGACTAGATCCACAAAGCTTGTACCACATAGGTTTCAACAAGATCCAGCGCTGAGACATGATGACAACGAGCAACCAAAATTTGCTTCACAGTTCTTTGCTGACACTTTGACGAATGATGAGTGAAAGTAAAAGTCTGGAGCTATAACCTCACAGTGAGGACGCATGTAACAGTTAAGGGACTGTACAAAAATAATTTCCAGAGTTTTTTTATCTACTTTTATTTAACAAATTCAAAACAATTAATTGCAAAGACAGTAAAGCCCCCAAAAAATCGTATCGTCATATGCTGAGGCTAGAAACATTAGCATGTTAACTATCGCAAAGACGGTTATTTTGCCGTTGAACTTTGTGAGTTGTAATGGAGCCGAATTTTTTGACGCTACCTTTATTAAATGTTTCTGTTGTTCCCACCTTCATAGGAGTAAAGGAAAAGTCTGATAGCCACTAAAGGCTAATTTATGCAATGTAAAATGCTGTACGCTTATGCTGATGATAGCATGTTGTATTTGTGGGGAAAACATGTCAAGCAAAAGACAATTGTTTTGTCTGTGAACCTTGTGAGCTATAATGGAGCTGCATGTTTTACTTTTGTTTCATATTGTCACTATTGAGTCATGCTTTATTTCTGTTTAGGAGTGTTAGTTGAATTAATTAACGGCACGGCAGAAACTTCCCACAGTGGCATAGAAACTCCACCTACAGTTTTGGCAGTGTAATTGCAGTGACTGATGCAGAGTCAATAAAATCTCACTCCGACCTCGTCACATATTGACATGCTTGGTCATGGACTTTCCATGTCCATGTACAACGTGCAAGGTTCCCTAGGTGTGTTGGTTGTTGACGTTCTGGGACGCCGTATTCACGAATTGACTTTCTTTTTCCTTCAACAATCACACATGGTTGGGTTTAGGCAACAAAAGCAAGTGGTTAGGTTTAGGACAAAAGAACAGGGTCTGGCTTTAGAATCTTACGAGAATACTTAGGAATACTGCTCTCTTGGGTAAAAGTCGGGGTTTGTTGGACCCATCCACCACCACTCCCGACTGCCCCACTTGGACTTTCCCTGCCTTAACTTTCATCCTTTTCCCGCCGCATTTCCCCCTGATGCCACCTGGCGCCGTTAAACTTTAACGGCAACCAGTCGCGTATCATGCCGGCATTAAAGGATGCTTTTTTTCCCGTTGGTTTCTGATGCCTGAAGCGTCGGCTTTTGACGACCTCGGAGTGAGACCGGGCTCCACAAGTATAGATGCTCTCAATGGCTTCGGTCACTTCTATAGAGCCTACGAATAACTACAAACAAGCCTGTAGTGATGTGACCAACTTCTTCCTCAGGATTACCACTGTAAAACTAACATGAAGGTTCAAGCTACTAATTGGTGGTGTAGAAAATAAAACCCCAACGCAAAGACATGATTGTTGTCCTCCACATATGGTAAAATGCACCTTTATAGTCCATGTTGGACACAGAATTGAAATATTGCAGGAAAAATATGAATTAAAAAATCAAATCTGGAAAAAATAAAGACCCTGCCCTGCTCTCCCAAAACAGCCAGACTAATCTTCCTTAAGCGAAAAGAAGTATATACATTTACATCACCCTAATAATTTTCATGCACTTCCAAACTGAAAGAAGAACTACAGCCTTAGTCAGTTCAAAACCATGGTTGTTGAATACTTTGAATAAAATCCGGTGAATTAATCGGCCTCGGGCCAAGGATAAAGTCATGCAACCAAATCCAAATGAAACTTTGCAAGCTTTTTGATCATCCTGCTGTTTTCCCTTGAGTCACTGCACTAACTTGAATTTAAAAGAACTCTGGCTCAGAGGAGAGTGAAGTTGACACAAAACATCTCAGAACTTTCCAGGAACTACTTTTCACTGTTTTCATAAGAGCAGCAGAGTGGATTAATTTGAAAAATAAACACGGACACATCAGATGTAGTGTGCCTGTGAAAATATTGAAAAAAAAATAAATATAAATCCACTGGTAAAAACTAAAAAGTCTGACTTTGGGCAATGCTGCGTGTCGATAACAACGATCAGTCAACACAATGAACTATTTACAAAGGACACAGATGACGACGTTGAAACATTCCCGCTCTTTTGCACTTGTATTTTTCCAAAATAAAAAGAACCTTTCTGAAATGTTGACATGGGAAAGGACACAAATAAAAGGAGATACTGGTTCTTGGAATATATATATATATATATATATATATATATATATATATATGTGGCTGACTCCCCTCATCCGGCATAACTTTGACCTTTTAACTAAGTGCACCCAAACACCACCTTCAGGGAGAGACAGGATGAACACATGACGGCTGTGTCTTTCATTACTTACACTTCACTCTCATATCCAAAGAGGAATTCTTGACCTGTATGCAAGTATCGCTGTTTTGATATACTAGTCAAAGTCACACATTATTGTGAAAAGACGTTATCGCTTACGTAATGAGAGTGATGACACACAGCTGCATAAACGAGTGAAGATGCAGCCTTGCAGAGGTGAAACACTGCAAACAAACACCGCCTGATAGATGGAGTTACCCATCCACTCATTCATCAATCAGCGCATGCAGGTCCTCACGTTTCCTGTTTACATACTCATCATTTTACTATAAACAAGTGTCTGCCGGAGCACATGGCGATAACACACCCTGAGGATTTCCCAGGGATTTTCCTTTTTTCATTCATTTTTCCTTTTTGCCTGTTTTTGTGATTCGTCCATATCTTTGTGGCGTAAAAAGCAAAATGTTCAGTTCTGGTAACACGACATCTAATTTCAACTCCCAGCGAGCCACAGACAGAACAGAGTGGAGGAATATTAATAGACTGGAAGGTAAATAGTGAGTGTGCCGCGGTAAAATGGGCGTGTGTGTATGTGTGTGTTTGCCCGTGCACTGCCACAACAGACTTGTTGATCCTCACATTCCAGTGGCAGCCTTGAGAGCAGCTAATCCAGTCTTACTCAAAGGCCCCTTGAACCCGGGTCACACTTCTTCCACACACGCACTCACAAGTTAAATGCATGGGCACACACATTAAATGGGTTTGTGCTGTGTGCAAATATGCACATACCAGGCACATGAATGCACACAGCCGCTGCAAGTATAAACAGTGCACGGCGTCTCCAGTGAAGCAAATGTGTGCGTTATTCTTGGCATCATCTGTTATTCCGTCTCTGACTCGGAATATTTCCTTCATCCAGGCTCTCTGGGATGTCACCAGACTGGAAATTTGACTTCCACCTTCTTGTCAACTCATCTGTCTCTATCTGTCTGGGCTTGATTCTATCACTCTATTCGTCTCCATAGGTCTGTCAGTCTTTTGTACTTGCAATGCTCTGCAAACAAAATCGCTGCTGATCAATGGAGCAGGTTGCTTTATGCCTGTCACGTATGCAGCAACTATCGGCTCATCTTTGACAGGCAGCGATCAAACGTGACACTGCATGAGAAAGAGGCAGTTTATTGAAGGCTACATATGTTAATTCTCACCTTGAGGTTACTTGTTCACACTTGTGTTGTAATAATAACCTTGTAATAATGCCTTGAAAACCTCAAAACTGATGTTACCATCATTTGCATAGGCTGTAATGTGTCATCTAAATCCTCTCTACTGTTCAATGGAAATCATACAGTACAACCAGTAGTAGAAAGTGGAGCCCCATTGTAAACTAAATATGCTGGCTTTATTTAGACAAAAGTTCCAACAAACAGTATAGTACCCTTAGACCCATACGAACATGTTCCTAAATCCCATTTAGTTTTGAGTTTCTACCACAGCTAGTTTTCTAAATTGAAGGCTTTTTATCAGATGGTAATACCTGCATCACAGCTCAATCCAGTCCTTCTTGTATTTTGTGTCCACAGACGATACAGTCTACACCTTGATCATCTACCGAACGGCAATGTGCACCGACATTTTCATTACAAAACGAGGAGAGTCTCTGTCGGAATCTATTTAAAAATAGCTTGGGTCCAAGTCCTTGTCAAGCAAGAATGTCTAGCTCCACCTTTTAGTATCAGACCAGTGCACTGGGTACCTCAACAGAGTGGTAACCGTGACAAATGAAACAGTTGTATTGGTACCATCCACAACTTTTGACGATGGAAACGCAAAAATACCCATTCCAGTGTGTGACGAACTGAACTGTATCGAACCCAATTGCTTGGCTGAAACGAGGCTTAAGATTACTATGTATCTTGCCAGTTTCCAACTGGTTCCATCCAAAACTAGAGGGGCACTCAGAGAGCACAGACCTCCACCAAGGCCGGTTGTCCCGTGCAACCACTGTCCCGAGTACCTTCTGTGTAAAGTTTGTGCAACCACATGTGTCGACTACCCCAGAGGATTACTAGTACCTATGAATGGTCATTATGATGTTATATGGAGTCAGCGTATTTCCACTATTAGCAATGTTTTGTCACTATTGAACTTTACTACCATCTCCTTCATTTTAATATGTATGGTACTCATTCTACCAAAGCCAAACTCCCTGTCTCTACCCCTGTTTTGGATCTACTCCTCAGTTTATTGGGTTCTTCTTTGGGCAAGTACTTTTTCCATAATCAACAATACCAAAATATGACCTCCTTGGCGGAGGTAATGAATCATCATCAGGGGGATTTGCCGCTCATCAATCATACAAATACTTGATATTCACTTTTGCTGGACCATTACTAACCATCACTATTCATGAGAACAAAGCTACACAAACCAGGCTTCTCATTTTGGTCACGTCAACTACTCTAGGCTTTCTTCCATGTTGTTATGGTTCGATCCAATTCTGTCAAACAAAGTGCTCTGCTGTGCTGCTGCAGCGGTGGGGATTAGATCAAGAGCGGTCCACCAAGATAGCAGACTTAGTGTCAAAACGTATCATCGAGAGAAGGTTGTTTGCATGCTTCTGAGATTGTCTGCACTTCTTTCCAAAGCATAATCATGTTCTTTCCTTGAATTGTGCAGAAACCATTATGTGGAGGTTTGTAACAGTAGCGGGTGAATTCCATGAACCGGGTTACTGAAAAGAACTGGTTTTCTCACCCCTAGCAGTGGCGGCAGCTGCAGGTGGTTTTGCTGATGTTAGCATTACATCAGCAGGCTTCCCACTGCTAAGAGTGGCACTAACATGAGTTTGCTAACACCAGCCTGCATTTAGTAACATAGGATTTGACTTTTGAAACTCTGTTGTGTCATCTTCTGACTCTGCCGAATGTTCTCTTTGTGTTGCCCTTTTGGAGTCAGGCCAACATTATTGTAATGTGGCGTTACTTAGACGAGCTGTTGACGGAGAAAAGCAGGCAGGCGGGAACGGAAACAGCCTCACATTGTGCCCCCTGTGAACGCAGCTTATCTAGGGCCATTATGAATTACCCAGACAACCTGACATGGAAATTATAGAAAAAGTCGAGGTACACTAAATAGTAACATGTACCGGTGCCGACCCACTTCAAACACCTGTCATAATGTGCTCCTGACCTGGATCTCCATCATGTGGTTAATAACTAGATCATCCTCTATCAATCTACTGTATGCTTTTCTCATGAATTCTTCGCTGTCTCATATAGTTACATTCACTATAAAGTTATTCAGCACATATTGGTACATTTTCTTACTTCTGATGCTGGTTTGACTCACTGACCCTTTGTCAAACTTTCCGAAACATTTCTAACCTATAGGAAAAGGTCTTTCTTTTTTCACCGCAGCTTCAAGTAGCCCTCACAAGACTGCTCTGACATGTGAATATATTGTTCTTGATACAAAAATGTACATGGCCATGAGATACTTTCTGCTGCAGTCCAACAGCTTTGGCTAATTTTTGAATAGCTGTGTTGCTAAGGTCAACCAGGGAGCAACAGCTGTCTGAGGTGTTGAAAATAAGGGCAGGGATTTCTCCACCGGACAGCACAATCTGTTCTTATTATTTAGCATGGCGTTCTGCTTTGTGTGCATGACTCATGTGCATCCATGTGTGGCTGTGCGGGTTGAGTGCAAACATGAGTGTGTGATGGTAATGGACTACAAAATTCCTGCTACTCAGGATGGTAGACTTGATTAGTTCAGTCGCAATTCCAGTTCATTATGCATTTTGCAGCAAATCAGGGACACCGCGCTGTTGTAGTTTTTAAAAATTCCCAAACTATGATGTAATACTTCTGGATTTTACACGGCAACACGGTGATTGACATCATGCCCTATTGGCTTCTACACAAACAGGCAGGAAACACGTCTAGCCTTTTCTTGAACCTACTGACCAACTCCCTTAATTTCCCCCTGTAAGAAAGAAACACCTCTGGAAACCAGGGCAGGAGCTTCAGCTGTAAATCAAACTCCTTAAAACATCACATATTTTGCTCAGGCCCACAGAACTCAGACTCCTGCCTTTGGTTGCACATCTCCCTCTGCAAACAGTAGATCAGATCTTGCCAGAACTTTCTCTTCTGCGTTTCCTCCGCTCTGTTTTCCCCTCAGCCTTCAACCATCTCCATAAAAAGACAAGTCTTTGGGGAGGGCGGACTTCTCTTTCGCTGTTGATAATAAAACAAGTGCCTTTCCCTGACAGGGTCTAGAAAGAAAAACGAGGGACGGACAGCGTTGTCATGACAAGCCAGAAGTGACGGCTGTGGAACGTGAGGAGGCGGTTTTCAACTTTCTCTTTTCCTGCCATGCTGGAACGGTGCTACGTGCAATACGAGAGCAAGGATCCTTTCAAGTGGCAGAATGTTGAGGGCTGTGTCACAAAACATGACATTGTTGATAAGAGGTCAACAAGCCCTACGTACATCCTAAAAGGACGGAGCAAAGTGGTCAGCTGATCTGAAACAAAAAGAAACATTTTCCCCAGAACTGGACAGGCCTTTTTAACAAAACTAACAATTTAGAAATTCATTCAGTATCTGTCTGCATTCCTCGTCATTGCACTCCTCTGAACAAAATGTCCACTTCTGCTAAGTTCTCCTTCTGGGTCAGCGTGTGCTGAGGAAAACTTGCGATCAATGTAAATAAACTCGCTGTGCTGATGACTAAGAAGCCACTTGGATGGTTGATGCCATCCGCCCACACTCACACATGCATGAGCACAGCTGTTCATTCCAGACACTAGAAGGATGGGCATTCACGACAATTCCCTTGTGGATCTATCAATAGTGATTTATTCATTTAAGCGTTCTGTACAACCTCCTTTCAATTCGCCATATGACTGAAGGCTTTGTATGCCAGAGCTGTTTGTACTGGGAGTGGCAGGGGAGTAAAACAAACACGCCTACTGCAACAGAACAAGGTCACACATCAGCAGGTAAGGAGAGGGACAGAGTGTTATAAAATGTTTGCTCTCAGCATTACAGAGGCAGAGAGGAGGGAGAGCAGGGGGGAGGAAGGAGACTTTTCTAAAACGATGGGAGGTTGACTGTCGGGAGACACGGCAGAGAGAACAATTGGAGACAAAAGGGGGGAATGCGGTGCTTGTCTAAACAGGTAGCTGCACTCAGGATGACAAGGGTCCCTGGATGGCTCGAGGAAGACGGAGCATTTTCTGTTTGGTCAGTGACGACAGACAGACAAAGAGAGACAGAGGCAAGATGAGACAAACAATAGTGGAGGAGGGTAATCAATCACTTCATCAATACTTCCTTTGTGTTGCTGTCTGTCTGCTCCTCAGTGTCAACCACAGCGAGGGCACATCTCTCAATCCAGTATAGTCTGAGCTCATCAAGGAAATCAATTGCATATCAAGCTTTTTTTCACACTTTTGAACTTCCGGTCATTTCAGCTGTAAATTCACAGCCTGCAGAATAACGCAGCGCTGGATCCTCAGATAGCGCCATCATTTGAGTGACAGCCTGATTTGAAGTGTACACATTGCAACAGTTTGCCAACACTTGTAAGCACAAATCAAGGATTCAAGACAAAGACAATCATTATTTGGCTATTGGCAAAAGCATGCAGGCTTGCTGGCTCCCCTCCAGGATTAGCTCACTTACATCAAACTCCTGTATTCGGAAACTTCCTCGTTCTTTCATTTCTCTGTTGTTCAGACAGCGTATTATTTTACCCTGTACATGACCTTCAGTCTAGAACACTAAGCAGTGAGTGAAAACCATTGTTGTAATAGTCAAATGTGCCAGTTTGGATCAACATTTTTATTTGTGGAGTACTTTGGTTTATGACCAAGCTCCTGCAAAACTGAAGACATTCTTATCAGCTTCATCCGTACATTGGTTAGCGCTGATTAGCGAATGTTCGCCACAATAAGATAATGAGCAATGATGCACATTATACCTGTAGTAGTAGGTTGTAGTCTGTTGCTGCTTCGCACTGCTAGGAACAGTTTCAAAGTTATTTTCAATGTTGCTTAAAGCTGGGGCAGGCCCGTGACAGGAGTTCGGCTAATCACAGGTCATTTCAGAGAGAGGGCGTTCCTATTAGCTGTTCTACAAATGCAGATGTGCGTGCACGTCCCTTTGGTTAAAGCCTGATTTAATGGCAGAGAATCCTGCAGAGAGAGTTGTATTGACAACAACCGCCTATACCGCAAGCAACCCCAAAAAGGAACACCGACTTACCAAAAAGAGAGTCGAAAAGAGTTTTACAAGTTCACATTTATGTAGCTAACGTTAACTAGAGCCTCGTATCACAGTGTGTCCGCCGCCTCGCTCCCCACTGCTATAGACCACCTCGGAGGAGAGCAGCAACTTGAATCCAGCTAGTACAAACCCCAGCTCCAGAGAGGTGGACAGCTCCAACTCCCCACCAAATCAGCAAACTTTCTGTTGCTGCCTTTACACAGGTTAGATCCAGCGTTGCCACTAGCCACTAACCCGCTGTCCTGGGGTTTTTGTGCTTGCCGAATTCAAGCCACTACAGGTCCATCTCTGGAGCTGCTGCCCACTCTCCTCCTGTGAGAGCAGTCCACAGCGGTGGGGAGCAAGGAGAAGGAGCTGGCGCTAGGAGCCAGCTAGCTATTCCTTGTCTTATTTGTGGTCTGATAAACAGAAAGACAGAGAGCGGGGCAAATAAATGAATGTATGGGAAACACTGGGTTACTGTAGAAGCGCATGACCGTGGTCTTTTCTTGGGAGGGGCTTAGAGAAGAGAGGGGGAAGCTGCAGGAGGAGGGTGTATTTTCAAACTCTTCCAGGTTAATTTGCCTTTTCCAAAAGTCTGCCTACCCCAGCTTTAACACCACATCAAGAATATCTGTGAATTCACTAGTATCCTGCTCTGATCTATCTCCATAGAAAGTGCAAAAAAAAAAAAACTCGCAGATGCTCATTTCTTAATGGACAAGTGCGTGAATAGGATAGTCAGCGATGGCGATTGGTGTATATATTGAAAAGAAAATAGAGCAGCTAGTCTCTCACTGTCTTTAAAAGCCAAAAAACACGCATCTTAAGCCAAGTCTGCCTCGTATTTTTTTCTGATACAGCACTAGAATTGATTTGTTCCCCCTGACATTTTCATCGCCTTTGCATGTGATGAATCTGGCTTTCGTTGACTAAAAAGGTTGCCTGTGTATCATCCTTATAACCCTCGTAATACTGGAAAACAAATTCCTTCCAAGACAGGAGCCGGGCGATCAATCCAGACTGTTACAGGTTATCCCTGATGGTATTCCATTTGTACAATGCCTTGACGCCACAAGCTGAATACATAACACGTCACTGCAAGTGGAACAAATGCACGGCTGCCTCGAGGGGGATTAAACGTTTACGCACTGGCAACCATAAGGTGCCGTAACGCATCTCCCTCACTTTCTCCCTGGCTCTGTCTCGCTGTCTTCTCCATCCCTGTGTGTCTCCTGTCTGGTAACCTAGAATCTGAAGTATTTATCTGCCCTGGCAGGAATGACAGAAGCTCGCGTTTGTTTATCATCAGAGGATGAGGAGCAACTTGAAGGGGCATAATCCTCCATTAGCACAAATGAAATTTTCTTTGGAACGGCCTCTTTGTCGTATTTTAACAGCATTTTTGTGCAGGATTCAACTAAGTGTTGAGGATTGATGAGACGGCAAGAACTGCTTGGCTGGAGGTCCAGTGGTATTTCTGATGTGTACTCTTATGCCTTTACCTATTATAACATTTAATGTTTCCCGAGGAGCGATTTCATATATTTACAACCATCAGATGCCGTCTGAATGAATTTCTTACCTTATAAAGCCTCCGCAAAGTAGATTACCATGCTTGACTTCTGTTTAGACACATTTTCCAATGCAAACTATATTCCCTTTTTCAGTTTGGCAAAGTCAGAGTGCGCATTTCAGACTTACTTTGCTGGATTACTAGATTTTTGCTGCTTATTCATGAAATGCAGTGCATCAACAGAAACTTTGCTGACGTGTTCATACGCCTTCAGCACACCCGCATACTAATATGCACGGGCTGGGCTGGAAAACCAACTAACAATCATGACTCTGGCTACAACAGGTTGCCATTCAAGATTTTTGAAGTGTTTTTTCCAAGAAAGCACTTTGAACTGCCATAATCATCAGAATGCTGCCTCGCCGTAATGCTAACTTAGATAATTGATAAAGAGCTGACACAATGAGTAGTTTAATCCATCAAAAGAAAATGCATCATCAATCGTTTGTGCAGTTTTTCAAGCAAAACTTCACTGGCTTTGGCTCCTATAATGTGAATATTTTCTGGGTTTCCATGACATTAAACTGATTATTTTGGGGTTTTGGACTGTTGGTTGGAAAAAGCAAACGATAGCAATATGTTATCTTGGCCTTTGGGGAATTTTGTAGGATCTATTGATCATTTTCTCCATTAATGGTTTGGTATAAAAAATGTTGAAAGATGCTGTAATCATACATGATTTCTACAGATTCTGGCATTTCTCATTGTGTTTGAAATGTGCCTTATAAATAAAGCTGCCTCACTCTAAATGCTATTAGTTTCGCTCTTAAGTCACCGGGAAAAAAAGTTGGCATTGTATGTTTCTGCAAGTCAAGAATATGTTTCTTGACATATTGCATCAATGTTTGCCAAACTGACGTATATGAGCTGAATTTGTCATCAGGAGATGGAGGGGATGGTGACTGGCAGACCACAACAACAATAAAGGTTGTTTTTCCAGTGGCTTTTTATGCACAAGATGTGGGCATTTTGTAGCTGTCTTTCCAGCAATTAGGCTTCAAATGTAGGTGTTCTGTGGAGCCCCACCACTGGTTTTCTAGGGGCTTTTCAGGCACCAAACATGGGTCTTTATTACCGCCCTGATGCTGTATTTCCAGCCTTTTTCAGGCACTAAAGGTGGTTATTTTGTAGCAACCTGTTGCTGTTTGACCAACAGAATATTAGGCTTTATTAGTGGGTGTTCTGTTGAGACCCACTGCTGTTTTTCTAATGGCTTTTCAGGCACCAAACATGGGTGTTTAATACTGCCCTGATGCTGTATTTCCAGCGGCTTTTTAGGCACTAAAGGTGGTTATTTTCTAGCGGCCTGTTGCTGTTTGTCCAGCGGATTATTAGGCTTCATTAGTGGGTGGTCTGTAGAGACCCAGCACTGTTTTTCTGGTCGCTTTTCAAGCACCAAAGGTTGGGTGTTTTATCGCAACCCATCACTGTTTTTCCAGCGGCTTTTCAGGAACCAAACATAGGTGCTTTGTAGCGACCTCTTGCTGTTTTTCCAGCAGCTTTTTAGGCATCAAAGGTGGGTATTTGTGGCCATCTGTTGGGCTTTATTCAACAGTTTATTAGGCTTCAAACATAGGTTTTTCTAGTGGCATTCAGGCACCAAACAAAGGTGTTTTGTAGTGACCCATCACAGTTTTTCCAGCAGGGCTAGTGCCACAAAAAGTGGTTGTTTTTTACAGAGACATCACTGCTTTTCCAGCGGGGATTGTGCCCCCAAAAGCAGGTACTATAAGCCAAAATATGATCTTTTCCAAACCATAACCAAGTGATTTTTTTTGCCAAAACCTAGCACACATTAACCACCAGTGTTGTTGAAATGTTGAGATTAAACACCTGCCAAATGATAATGTACAAATTTAAGATATCCATGGTTCAAAATTTACAAAGCGAGATTTTTTTCTGGCAACTGGGCTGGATTTTCCATCATACATTTATTGGGTACACAGAAATAGTCCAGAACTTCAGTAAAAACAAAGCACCCACATCCATCAAATGTAATTTCTCTTCAAAGATGAGATGCACTGTCGTGGAGAGGTGCACTGCAGCCTCATCAGCCTGTTGTGGATGCATTTTAGACACCTTTACAGTGGGCCATGTGGCAATAGCTTTCACACCACACAGTCGCACTACAAAGTACAAATCCAGACCGCAACGTGCAGCCAGCCGAGCCAAAGAAAATTGTATTGTTTTCCAATCAATGCTCGTAGCTTTATGAGCGCTTCCAGCCACAGAAACATTGCTCATAAAGAGGAGACAGACCGCTGGAGCAGTCAGCGGAGGATTCCTCACCAGCGGAGAGGAGGAGAAGGGGGGTCGAGATGGAAACAGGAGGAGGGGACCCAGGAGAGAGGGCAGATGATAAAACACTAGTGTGCATGTTTAAATCAGTGACACTAACCAACTCCATTCCCACATTTGAATATACCTGTTCTGCAATGTGTTGCTTCCCCAGACCCTGCAAGTGTCGTAATCTTCATCAGAAACGCGCCACACAGCCAAAGATGAGCTCTAAAAATGCTTAGGCGTTCATTTTGAAGGTGCAGTTCTCATCAGAGCCCTCATCGGTCCTCGCGGCCTTGACCCATATCTGTGTGTTTTGCCCTCATGTGGCCACTAGGCTTTGAGGTGTACAGTGTCAAACACAACACCTGTGGCTTGCAGCTTTGTGCAGCAGGTTTCTGCGTCTCCACTGAGCTGCTTCCAGAGCAAAAGTCTCCTCTTCAAACCAGGAAACATGTGTGGTCTTGTGCTCTTGCATGTGTTCGGGCTCTGTATGCGCCACATGTCACTAAAAACGCTCCATCACAGGAAGTCTTGGCATGCTGAGGCCCCCTTTTCTCTGCTCAAGTTTCAGATTTCAGTTTCAGAGTCACTAGCACAAGGACAGACTTAATATGTTACAACATTTAAGTCATATATATTTATTTCATTTCTTAAAATTCATGCAAGATTAGAGCATGAAGGATGTAATAAATTTAGCAATGGCGCTTTTTTTGCATAAGATATAGAGCGGCAAAAAGGCTTTAAATTCTGCATGCAAAACTGTCTTCAAGTCATCTAAATGAAGGAAGTGAATGTCTCACTGTTCCTCACACAAGCACGCTAGACGTGCACGCGCGTGCGCAACAGCAGAAGATGTAAGCCCCCTTATCAGTCCACGTCCGAGTCATTCTAATTAATTTATGGCCAATAAACCAAGTACTTACAAGATAGGAATTTTGCCTGTCGAGGAACACGGAGTCTCCCATGGTCCCGGATAAGTATCCACATATAGTAAACCAAAAATGTAGATGCAACAAATGATATCCCGTTGAAAAATAAGTCCGGAGAAGTGTGTGTGCGCGTCGGAGCGGAGCGGAGAAAAAGAGTCTCCACACTCACAATCACTTGTGTCTCCTCTCTCCTCCACACACAAGACAGACAGAGAACTTGGGAGTGCTTTCACAGCAAGTCACCGCAGCTTTTAACAGCTGATGTCTTTACACCAGTCAGAAGAAGCGCGTGTCAGAAAACCATCTGTGCCAGAGAGGACACCATAGTGCGTAATGCGTAACGGATCCATACTGCGCGCTCCGCGGACTGTGGTGAAGACAGATGCTGAACCGAGGCGAGGAGAGGCAGGGAGAGTGCTGTCAGGTCAGCGACAGTGTGAGTCGGGGCTTCCGGTTGTGATTTTCAAAATATGAGCAGCTTTGGTCAGGGATGGCAACTGCGTGGGTTATTAAAACAAAAGCCTTGAGACAGGCGTGTTTTTTTTTCCTTGGTTGAAAAATTATGTTAAAATATGAAGGAAAAACTAATAAATAAATAGATAATAATTATAATAATAATAACAATATTTAATTTGGGATTTGAGTAACAAAAATGACCTTTGACTATGAACTTAATGCATGAAATGTGGCATCATAACAACCTATGTTTTCACCTCACCCCAGATTTAATGCATGTATTAAACTATACATATTATGTAATCAAGCATAAGCACTGAAGCATATTTGACACTGAGAAGCAGAAAGGGGCAGAGGGGGAGGGGCAGGCCATGCGGCTGCTCAAATGTTTGCATGTCAGTATGTCAGTGACCCACAAATGGAGCTCCACAGCTGATAAGATTTGACTGTGGAAACTCCATGTAGGGAGATTTTAGTTTTGGGACAGTTAATAGTGAAGAGCGATGACGGTCTTTGCTGTAAATGGTGAATGACATATGTGTGTCATAGCTTCAGATTAATTAAAAAAAAAATACAAATAATATTCCTTTCATTCCAGGCTTATTTGTGCAGCATTTCAAATGTATAAAGACAAGAAATTATGGTACAATGCAATGTTGCTAATATGTAGATTTCAAGTAGGGCTGGAGAATATATCAATATTATGCCAATATCCTGAGATGAGACAGAGTGTCATGTTAGATTTTGGATATTTTTGAAAGCACCAATCGTCAATTCTACAGCGTCCGAGGAAAATACTGGCATTGTACATTTCTGCAAACTGCAGATATGCTACATTTGCACGTTTCATACATACTAGTTCATACCCGTTGGTAGCTTTGTCACCTTCTACCTATGCCAATCCTCAATGCCTATGTGCAGTGTCACATAGATTGACCACGTCAGTGAGTAGAAAAACGTTCGACAGACAGAATGACACACTGACAGTTTCCGTGATTATGTACAGCATACCATACCATGACTTAGTCATACCAAAAATTTGAAAAAAAACCCAAAACATTGGTCCACAGGGGGAGCCACAGCGATCGGTCACATTTTAGCCATTTTTAAGCATTTTTCTGTTGTTATAGCGCCACCCAGTTGCCAATTAGAGTTAAATTTCTCCAGTCACCTTGAGGTGTCCTGTTCTACATATCTACCAAGTTTA
>NC_065520.1:12555438-12624464 GCF_006386435.1 Epinephelus moara
TGCAATTTCAGTCGGTTGCTATAGCGCCCCCCTTTGGCCAATTGATGTAATATTGCTTCATTCGCATCCTCCCATGACCCTCTAACACTGTGCCAAATTTCACATGGATTGACCAAGTCAGTGAGGAGAAAAACGTGGAACAGACACACACAGACAGAGTTTTCGTCATTATATAGTAAGATCATATCAGCTTTTCCAAAGTGATGCATATGAGCTGACTTTGTCATCAGGAGGGGGAGAGGATGGTGCCTGTCAGACTCCAGACCACTGTTCAAGACCAGCAAACAACAAAACAGGTTGTTTTAAGGTTGAAGATATCGCTTAGTTTCCTGCTGAGATAGAACCACGAACAGAAGTTGTTGTTTTTTGTAGACATCTCTGCATATCCTGCCGAGATAGTGCCACATAAAAGGATGTTTCTTACCGAGACATCACTTCATTTCCTGCTTGGATGGCACCTTTAAAAGAGGTTGTTTTTTGCTGAGACGTCACAGAGGTTTCCTGTGGGTATTGTGCCACCAAAATGTGTATGTAGGCTATGTCATGTATTTGTTACTTAATAATGTACAAATGTAATGTATCCGTGGTTTGCAGAAATGTACATTGCCAATATTTATTCTAACGGATGGGTTGCGCCGCCTCCAATTTCAAATCTTTTTTTATTTGAAGCGGATATCCTGTGAGAAGACTAATTACTGTGATCATCACTGGAAAAGTCCAGAGATGCAACATGCTTAAGCTGAAAACAAACCTATTTATCATGGCTTGTGGAGAGCTGATATTCTGGAGATACATGGCTCCTTCCAACTGTGACAAATATCTCGCTGTAGGCCTCATTACTGTATCAAATAAATCACAGCGGAGAGAATGTACTGGGTGAACCACAGAACCAAAGCTGTGATCGCTTGCTTCCACTGTAAAAATCAGTGGTCATTTTTTATTTACGAGCGTTCCTCTTTTTAAAATATGCTCATAAGAAGGACCATGAAAGGCCAGTCCACCACGGGAGGATTCGAAACCGGAGGCGGAGGCTTGTCTGGGTTTGTGTAATACTTAATGTGGAACCAGTGTTGGGCAATCTGCATCTAAAGACTCCAACCTCATAAAAAACAGAAGCATGCGAAACAAATAGAGCACAAGGCGGTTTTATCGAGGACACGGTGGCCGAGAATATGAGCTGACCTCATACACACACACACTCAGTGAGAGTTAATGAAAACCATTTGCTTTGCTGCACAGGAGTGGGTTTATTGAGGACACATTCCTTTTTTTTAATTTTATAAACAGTGTGTGTTAATGAGTGAGAAAAAGACACTGAATTCCTCTCTGCTTATCAGATAGTGCCGAAGCCATTCAAAGAATGCTGAGAAGTTAAGAGGGACACTGACTTAACTTTGAAATCAGGAGATAACAGATAAGCTGCTGAGGACTGAGCCATAAACCAGGTGCTGCGTGGACTGTGAGTGTGTATCTCAGCCAGGCATCATCACACCCCTGCAGTGTTATAAAGTTACAGGAGGCTGAAAACCTGTTCTGCAGAGACTGACCGCTTATCAGATCTTGTGTGAGTGAGGCTGGTCAAACGTTTGAGGTGTTGGATAAAGTTACTCATTGCAGAATATTTTCATTGAATGCAACTGGGACAGAAGGTGGAGTCCTGAATCCTTAATTACTTGTATTTAATCAGTTGTGTGCAGGTCATTTGGGAGCTTCTAATGTGAGAAGAAATGAATGATAAACGTGACTGACGAATAAAAAATCCAATTTTCAAGATATTTTTGGCAGCTCAAGTCGCTCATGACGTCATACATTCAAACGTTCAATTGTACTTGTCAATTTAAAGGAGCCGCAAAGCAGGTTACTGGCTGGAGCACAGCGCCTTCGCCGGCTGGACAGCCCCAAACGCTAGGCTACATGAAATCGTCACATTTCACATGAAACAAGGGAGATTAGCATGCTAGGTGTTATATTAGCATGGATGTATTCGCCTCTAGTTTAAGAAATTCTTTCTCAATATCAACTCACCAGGCAAACTCGAGACAAGGCTTTGCACGTCTGCTCCTTTTGATTTCGGTCCCTAGATATAAACAGGCTCGAATCATAAATGACTCGGCGTCCAGCTACAGCAGTGACTAGCTTCTCTCTCATTTTGAAGTAGGAACGAATGTGTGGTAGGAACTAAAGTTTCCAAGGATGTTCTCTGAGTTCCGCACAAGCAATGGACATCTACTTTTCGATTGGCGGCTGGTCATTTGCAGCCGGAATGCATCATAGCTAATTTGCATAAAGTTCACGACTCCCCAACTTTCATCTGACGCTCTGGTCGCCAAAACGTGGTCGCTTTGCAGCTTTTGCAGCTCTTGTTGTGCACGTACAGTAAGAGACCTTCAAAGTAGATACATAGACATTTTGTTTTACTGGTTTTAAATGTGTTTTTTGTTAGCATAAATTAACATTGACATTATGACACTTAACCATAGCTGTAAATGCACCATGCTAACCAAGCTAGCAGCTAGCGTTAAGGTTACCATGACCCTTTCGTCCACATACAATCACTTCTAGCTCCAAAAATCCAAGATGGCAATGCCTCAAATGCCAGAATTGAGGCTTCAAAACAGGAGTCCACAAACCAGCTATGTCCACTATTTCATAAAGTCTATGATAAACACGTATAAAAAGTGTTTATGTAATTATTCACTGCCAGAGGGGGGAGACAAACTATGTCAAACTTAGTAAAGTTATGTCAAACTGCAATTTCTAAAGTCGAGAAAGAGAATTAACAATTTAAATGTGCTTTATGCGGATGATGTTGCGATAAGCCTTTTAGAAACAGCCAGAAACAACAACGCAAGATCAATGTTTGAGTCATTTGAATTGTTAAGTCAAATAATTGTCTTGCTTTTGCTTGCAAGAAAAAGTGGCCGTATAAAATATATCTACATTCTTGGGGATGATGAATATAGAAGGGAGGAGAAAGACGTTAAGAGTAATGTCAGCTTTATTCCCCTTGAAAACACGGCTAGAAGGTTCGAAGCCGTGTTTTATGGTCCTGTAGGAGGAGCCCATTGTCTCCTAAAATGGTGTTTCAATTGTCCCAGTATGCCCATGGCTTCCACACACAATACACAGAGCCTGTGGGAGAGGGAGGGAAGGCTGGAGAAGAGGGAGTGCAAGGAGAAGAGAAGGGAGGAGAGGAGAAAAAGGCTGACATGGATGTGTGCTTTTACATGCGTGTTGCAACTGGCAGGGAGATCGGCTACTACTGCACGTTACAACACGATTAAATTGTTTATGAAGGCCACTGCAAATCTATACGTCCACACGTCCCTTCAGCTGGCCATCAATTCTCATATCATCTTGAAATTGTTAAAAATGATGCTGAAATGAGGCCCCGTGTGCTCGTATATCAATTTCAAAGAACACTCAGGATTTTCCACTGTTGAATTTGGCACGGCCTGATTGTGTTGAAATATCGCATCCCTGCTATTAAGTGTCGATCCGGAGAAGAAGCAGCTTGGAGTTTAGGCAACAAAAGTGACAGTGAGGAGTATTTACAGCAATTTAAATCAGGATTTCTTTTTTGTAATCCTAAGCGACCTCTAATACACCGACTCTCAATTTGAAAAATAATAATTTCTCAGACCCACACTGCTTAAATCACCTCCTTTATATGCACATCTTGAGATTTCCAATATTATTTTACAGGGAACAAATGAGGCAAGCCAATAATTCCAGAGCTGTACAGTCAAAGCAAGCTGCAAAACGCTAATGTTTACATCGTTCAGTCGGGAGGTGCGGCACCCTCCTTCCAAAGGCCGAATGCCTGGGTTGTGAAATCACTCCATCGAGTGGAAAGTATTCTGTTAAAGTGCTTTAAGACGATCCAGTAAATGACACAGAAAAATCCTGCAGGGCCTTTGATCTGTTTAATAAACACTCACAAAATAGATGTCGCAAGGACCAGATCGAAGTATTTGCATGTGTTGCATCACATCCACAACCTCTTCTTGCTCTCAGGGGACTTTGGGTGTGCAGAGGGGTCAAGAATTAGATCTCAAGATAGTTTATAACTCATAGCAACAGTTGGAAAGGTCAATATCAATATGTGATCCACTACATGTTTCCAAATAGCTGCTAAAAGTATGAACTGGCAACATGATTTCTCCAATTTGGTGACATCATACCATCACTTACGTCCTGTATAATCAATACAACAAGAAAAAATAAAGGGCTGGGTTAATTTTGCTATGACCTTTATACACCTCCGTGGCAGTGACAGCTGTGGCTGGAGGCATTATGTTTTTAGGTCGTCCATGTACAGTACGTCCATCCATCCCTTTCTTGTGAATGCAATATCTCAAGAACGCCTTGAAGGACTTCAAATTTGACACAAACTTCCACTTGGACTCTGATCTGACTAGATTTTGGTGGTCAAAGGTCAAGGTCACTAACTGGGTTTCCATCCAAATGTATCGCAAATTTTAAGCGAATTTGTGAAAATGTGCAAAAGAAAATGCGAATTTATGCACGTTTCCATTCATTGTTGTTTTGTGAGTATTGGGAGTCAACAGGTCGAGCAGTAGGTGCTGCTTCTCGTGAAAAATAAAAACGTGTATGGGAATGTAGGCGCATAAAGGACTTTTGGGAAATAGTTGTCTTCACTGGGAAGTGAAGTAGGAGTAGGATCCGGTAGCCTACGTCATCGTTTATTGCCAAAAGTCGCATCTTCCCAATATCGATACGCTGACTTTTCCACCCCTTCCAAGCGTAAAAACTTTATTGCGATATTTCGGCCTTTTTTCGAATATCTGGCGTTTCCATTCAAGTTTTTTTTTTTTTTTTCGCAATTGTTGAAAATGCGAATAAAAATAGGTGGACTACTACAACTACTGTGACCTCACGTCCACCTCATTCGTGTGAATGCAGAACATCTTGAGGAAATCCCCTCAACTTTGGCACAAACGTCCACTTAGACTCAAAAATGAACTGAGTAGAATTTGATGGTCGAAATACGTTTTAGGTCATAAATTTCACACAAATGTCTAATAGCATAAAATGATGAAGTGATGATATTTTATATCTATAAGAACAAAGGTTCACTGTGACATCATAATGTTCTGCAAAAACACTTTTCTAGCCATTATTCAACTCCATAACTCAGAAGAAGAAGCGGACATATGTGGTCGGATACTGAATTGGTGACACTAATCTTAGATGTCCATCTTGAAACTGTGCTGACTGTATAGATCTGTCTGTGCTGCAGGGTTGAAGAAGTGCATGAAGCATCCACGTGTTAGAATACAAAGTTTCGTTATAGCATGATGTATATTTGAAGTATTATCTATTGTCATGGCTACATATGAGTCCGGTCAAACATGGACGAAAGGACGACGGAGGCACACAACCGGAGGGCGGTCTCTAAGTTGGCATTTAGCCTGGTTTCCACAATATTTAAAAATATTACTTCCTGCCTGCAGTCATGTTTTTGAGAAAATGTAGGTGCTGAAAAAAGATTCCTACTGGTGAAAGTCATTTACAAGAATCTCATAACATATTGCAACAATCTTGTTATATGTGATCTTAAACCAGTTTTTAACAGTCTCTCTTGACATAGCCAATCAAATTCAAGAAAAAAAACTAAAGCTAAATATGAAAATAAATATCTGACGATCATTCAGATAATGAAAGTGGACAAGGTAGCAAAACGATGGAGTGCTTTCCAGCTTATTAGCCTGTGGTCTTTGTGTTTTATCTCTTTTTCTTGCAGACAATGAACTTTGACCTCGGTTTCACAAGACAGCCCGAAGAATGGGTGTAAGAAAATGAGAGAAAGGGGAGAGGGTGGGGGGGAATGGTAAAAACTGGGCACACATAAACGAATTTACAGCAAGAGCTGCACAAAGCAGCTCTGGGGGATGACCTCAGAACTGGGGAATGTGAGTGTGTATATGTGTGTGTGAGTAAAAGAGAGAGAGAGAGACAGACAGTGCTTCACTCCTTCACTAAGGGAGGTAAATACAAAAGACACACACACGCAAACAAATATATTAGCGAATTATGTCTTGTCAAGGGTCTTAGACCACAGTCTCCCTCCAGAGACGACTGTCTTCCAGCGGAAAATATGTTTTTTTAGAGGAACTGATCACTCAACACCCACCAAACACAGGACACACACGCTCACCCACACACACAATGTGACGACAGCGTGGGTCTGGATTCAATCTGGACGCTTCTATCAACAGGCCAACCCAGTTGTCCTAAATCTCCATACTCTGTCCTGAGGGCCAATAGACTGGGAGAAAGGGAACGGGGGGCAGGGGGATGTAAGCAAAGAATTTCGGGTATTGGCCCAGCATGGCTATATGGCTTTCATCTCCATACCACCTCCATTAGACCGTGCTTAAAGTGACTGGCAGGTCAGGACTGTTCTGCAGTGGGAATGCTCGGCCCTGACCTGAGGGCTACTACATTTTGCAAAATAGAAATATGCGTTTCGTAATAGAACACATTTAGAATGTGAGAATATCAAAGTAGAGAGGTGCACTTTGTTGAATTTCTGGTTGCAATTTAGAAACACACACACCACCTGCATACCATGAGAGGAACATCTGATTCTGAGGACTTTATGGTAATGGGATTGTGCAATTTGATAAATTGTTTTCTCAGAAAAGAGTTCCCAAAATGAAATATGAGTGACGAAAGGCGCATTCTCTCTGAAAAACAAAATCTTGACTTCATTCCTTGATGTATGCTTTCAGACTGTGTAAAATAATGGATATATCCATTGTAATGTCACCAACTGCTTTGTGGACTTGTGTTTTGAAACCTGGAGTTTGACAAATTGGCCATAGCATCTTGGAATTTTGGAGCTAGAAGTGACCTTACTTGGCCGAGATGGTGAAGATAACCCTAACACTAGCTGCAAGCTTGGTTAGCACAGGGCATTTACAGCCACCGTTAACTGTGATAGTGCTAATGCTAATTTTTGCTAGCAAAAAAGGGGCTTAAAACCATTAAAACAAAATGTACTTGGTGGGAAAACTAAACTAACTATCTGAATCCTTAGGTTGGTCTTTTAGTGCAACCAAATGCTGACTAAATCTATTTAGGTGACCAAAATACTACAATTACCAATGGGTGGCTGTGGCTCAGAGGTACAGCGGGTCGTCGGAAGATCTTGTTCAAAACTGCATTTCTTATTTAAGGAATAACATAAAGAGGCAGTAAGTGCCTCGAGCAGAGAGGTCAATGCTTCCCTTTCACGTCAGAAATTCAATGAGTAATCTTACATCATCATTTTTGTGGCTGCTGAGGAATAATTGATTGAAATCAAGTGGTATGTTCAGAATAAGGTTTGGCAAAAGAGACCAAAAAACTCTCCAAGTCTCTGCATACTTTGGTGTTGTAGTTTGAATGCTGTTTGCCCAGTTCATTTTGTTACACCAAGCTCTCCAAACATGAGGAACCCATTGCTATCACATGTCAACATTCATTCTCTTATACAAATGCTTTTGTTTCTGTTTTGGGTCATTTCCTATAGTTGGTTTGGCTTTTGTTTGTCTGGGAGAAAGCATTTTCACATTGACGTCTCAATGACAGTCTTCTTTATCAGAACATAGATAAAGAAAAATGTTGATTTTTCGAGCAAAAGCAGACGGTAAATGTGTTCTTGGTTGCGTTCCAGTTGAAATATACTCTAAAATCTAAAACCGTGGGCGGCACGGTGGGTGGGCGGCACAGTGGTGTGGTGGTTAGCACTCTCGCCTCACAGCAAGAGGGTTGCTGGTTCGATCCCGGGCGTGGGAGCCCTTCTGTGCGGAGTCTGCATGTTCTCCCCGTGTCAGCGTGGGTTCTCTCCGGGCACTCCGGCTTCCTCCCACAGTCCAAAGACATGCAGATTGGGGTTTAGGTTAATTGGTAACTCTAAATTGTCCATAGGTGTGAATGTGAGAGTGAATGGTTGTTTGTCTCTATCTGTCGGCCCTGCGATAGTCTGGCGACCTGTCCAGGGTGTACCCTGCCTCTCGCCCGCTGTCAGCTGGGATAGGCTCCAGCCCCCCCGCGACCCTCAAGAGGATGAAGCGGTTAGAAGATGAATGAATGAATGAATGAATCTAAAACCAGCATTGTTGACTCAGTCGCCTGATAAGAGGAATGAATGAATTGCTACATGTACAGCAACCTTTGAAATATTGATTGTAAGGGCAGCACTTCAAGTTTCAAGTAGCAGTCACAAACTGTTGTTCACGCTTGTCGAAAGTAGAATTGAGAGTGTTTCAAAATGGATAAAATTGCCTTTAGAACATACCAGTATGTATTTAAATACTTTTCAGTGGTCTGTCTCAACTCACTAGTCAGTTATAAAAATATGAAACTGACTTTTGACCGGTCAAAATGCTAAGACTCTAGTACCAGCATGTGTTTCTCAACGTTTCTGTTTGTGTGCGTGCTGGTGTTATTCATGTCAGCATGCATACCTCTCAGAGCCGGCGTGTTTTCATCACCTGACTCTTAGTGACGTCATACTCAAGGAAGAAGCGGTTTCAGGTTTTTGTTATTGAAGCCAGTGCGTCAGTCTCTCCACTCATGTGTGTATATGTTTATCTGTGTCTGAACTCATCTGTCCGTCTCTCTGTCCATCTATATATTTGCTGACCTGACCTTCCACCCCTCTATCCATCTATCCATCTTCCTGCCTGCCGCTCTGTCAGCTTTTTTGCCTGACTGGTTTGCTGGCAGCTTTCTCTCTGAGAAACCTCTGGTAATGCTGGGTAGGTTTTCCATTAGGGTCAGATGCTTTAAAGCAGCTACAAGGAGTTTTAAACTGGTTATGAAACAATGTCAATTTAAAAATGATTCCTCTATGACCTACATAAGCAAATAAGGCCGTCGACAAGAAGATCAGCTATTTTTATACAGTTACTCTTAATGCCTGTCCCCATGTCTGATGTCCCCAAAATCAGATGAAATGATTTAAGGCATGCAGGCTACCAGGTGTTTGCATTTTCCAAGGCAAAGTTTCGGAGAAAGTAGTACGTTAAAAGGAAGCAGGAGATTTTTCTTTGGAGAACTTTATTTTTGACTTTATAGTTCGTGGTCATGTCTAGGGTTGGGTATCGTTTAAAAAATCAGCTACCAGTACCAATAACAGTACCCATGAAGTGGTATTGATACCAGTAGAGTACCTAATTTGGTACCTTTTTTATGCCTCCGCAATGGCAGTGTTTGTAGGTTGTCCTTCTGTCCTTCCATTCGTGTGTATACCCTATTCTCGTGAATGGGATATATCAAGAACGCCTTGAAGACATTTCCTCAATTTTGGCACAAACGTCACACTCAAGGACAATCTCATTAGAATTTGATGGTAAAAGGTCACTCTGATCTGACTCAGGAACAGAGGGGAGACCTTGGGTTGATTACTGAATTGGTGACACTGATCTTGATGACCTACCTTGAAACTATGGTAAATGTATAGATCTGTGCTACCAGATTGCAGATGTATCACTGTGGCAACATTCATATTTGAAGCATCTTCTTTTTTTATTTGGGTACAAAAAGGATCAAATTCAGGTATTGTCTGCCTGGAGAAGTACTCCTACTACTTGGTAGTAGGTTATTGGTACCCAGCCCTGGTTATGGCTGACACTGGGGCGGGATCAGCAAAGAGAAGAAGACAAGAATTGACTGAGGATCACCAAAAGCTTTAAATCTGATCCTAAATTGACACTCTTCCTTTGAGACAGAGTTGATCCCAAAAGTAATGCACGCACTAGCTAGATCAAGACTTTCCCGACACAAGGTGGTGGTGCTCATGAAAACACAGGGGCCACCAAAATCAACACAAAGAGAAAGTTGCTTGTTTTAAATACATAAATTGAATAAGAGAGTGTCAGAAAATGTTATATCCTTGCCTTTGTCGATCAGATACTACCACACAAGACAGCGTCATGTCAGTTGTTTCCTATTTTAACCAATGTGCATCCTGGGAAATCTTTTTTTTTTTCAGTATATGTGTTGAAATATGAAGGGATTGATAAAAAATTGGTATGATTTGATCTAAAATAGCATAATTTTATCAGACTGTATGAGTAGGTATTGTCTTTTTTTTATGTCACCGTTCATGTGGAGCTTGTGCACCACAAACAAAACCTGTTTGTGCCTCAAGTGCAACTGAATGGCCTTGTTGTCTGTATAATAACAGCTGTTTCACATACAGATACCTTGTCTTTCAGCGCCAGCCCCTCCACCTTAATGCGCACGTGCACACACACACACACACCAACACACAAGTGTCCTCCACCTCCCACGCCTCCTTAATGTTTTCTGCCACAACAGTTGCCATGGTGTCTCAGCTCACCAGCTGTGCCGGACACCACAATAACAAGTACATGTGTATTTCAGTGAGAGTGTTTATGCATGTGTTTGTATACCCACGTGTCAGCATATAATATGATGCGCTAATGTAGTTTAATAGTGCATTTTAGACCCAGTAATGTGCCATGATCCCTCTGAAACCAGTTATGTGTTTCACATGTGGTCAAATATTCGTGTGATGTCAAGGCAGCTCTCGTTCTGCCTATTGTAGTGTAGAATAAATGCAGCCTCCATTCCTGCCATTCAGAATTATTTTCACATCAAGCCAAGCTGTTGAGAAAACACCGCAAAAGGCCGTGGGAAAATAATTGCAGAGATTTCTGTATTTTTTATGCTGTGTGATGCATTCGCTGGCAGCGGAAAGCAGAACGCAGCCTTTACTTGTTGCCATAGCACCATAGTGAAAGCGTCTGGATCATCATGGGAAACAGAGGGAACGATGTGCAATCAACATGAGCTTAAATTTGGCATAGGAAGTCACAGAATTGTCTGGGGTTCTTGGATATCTCTTAAAAATACCAAACTCTGAATTTGAGTTAAAGCCTAGATGTGAGACTGGACATATTCTGGAAAAAACAACAGAACAGAAATGAGATTTTGGTTAAAATATGGCATAACTTTAAGGAGAAAAAAAATGTTTCGCTGTTGGCTCAAGGTGCAAAAATCATTAGTGTCGGATCCACATAACACAGTGAAACAAACCGTAACTCACTTATTTTCTCTCTTGCAAACTGAAAAAACTTTCCCACAATTCAGACGTTTTTCTTTAATGAAAGGTGGCAGCACTTAAAAAACACCAGCTCCACACCTGTTATAAAACGTCAAGAGATCTGCACTTTGCAAAACAACAAAACCTCCTTTTCACTTTGTCGTCTTTCTTTTGTCACCGACACAGTTCTGCCTGACGAAGAGGCTTCACACCGACTCTTGAGTAAACCAAAGGAACAGCCGTTGAGGAGTCTCTGTTGAGTGAATCTCCAGAGACGCCTCAGAGGGAGGGTTTGGAATAGCTTGAATAATAGAATAAAATGTCCACTGAGTGATGTGACGTGAGTGTGTTGGCTCAGCCTCCTGCTTCAGCTGATGGATAGCATCTCTCTCGGCACATTTATCCAAACACTTTGCGTGCCTGTGTGTGTGTGTGTTTGCTCACAAGCTTTTGTGTGCGTGAATCTGCCATCGTGGATTGTTGAGATCTATTAGCAACCATCTGGGACATTTTGAGGACTCTGAGTTTTAGTTTATGAGAGTATATGAACTTGTTTAACAGAAACTAACACAAACTAGACTTTTCTTTTGGTTTAAGTGGATGTTGGCCCTGGCAATAGATTTCAATAACAGGGGCCCAAAAAGCTCAAGATTCATTGTGTCAATAGATTTTTTTTGTGGATTTGATGAGTTGTAAATGTGTTAGGAACCGTGCGCCGATTGAACATGCTCCAGTTACTCAATAAAATCAAGTTGGTAGTGTATACATCTCTAGCTGGTTTGCTAAGAAGAATGCTTGATGCTTATCATGTAGATCTGGAAATGCACGTGCATGGAACGCCAGTTAGTGTATGCCCGCAGATACTGAATGCCGGCGCCAGACGTGGGAATATGTTCCAGCCTTAGCACTGCATCTTAATTATTGCCTACTTGTGAGGCTTGACACAGCTAACCATCTGCTGGCTAGAACGTGAAGCCTAGTTCCACTAATCACCTTCAGTATAGTATCCCTAGAACCCATATGTAACCCTCTACGAAAGTGTACCTAAATCCTAGATATGTTTTGCATTTCCACTGCACATAGTACTCTTAAAAGCCCTGGTAAAAGTACCTTTATCGCTTCATCAGAATTTGTCTTGTGTTTCCTTTGGCTTAGTCGTAAGTGAAAAAGACAGGCCCTCATTTACGTGCAAGTGTGTTTGTGTGCTGCCTAGAAAGTAAGTGGGATATTTAGAAATAGGGGTGTGCAATTGCGTCCTTGTTGAGTAAGAGTAGTAGTAGTAGTAGCTTCACTTTTTAGTTTCGGATCAGGGGTAATGAAAAAAATGGGAAAGAATGGAACAGTTCTACAGACAAATATGAGAGTGGTGTTGATCTTGGAGGCAACAGGGTGCGCACACAATGCCCAGAGAGCAAAAGCCCAGACACACCACACTGACTTCAAAGAGCTACTGGCAATGAAGGAGGACTGTTGTGTCGCCTCACATCGCATCAAAAAGTTGCACATGAACACATCACAAAGACTACAGCTGGTGGACAACCAGCACTTCTGTTCTGTGCCTGCGTAAGAGGAAATAACTCTCCACACCAGTCTTTATTTGTCAGTCAAAAACGGAAACCGGAAGACTGTAACGACGCTTGTTAGCTAGGTAGCACATTAGCAACACCATCCAATGTTGAAGAGCAGAGCATATTTACCATAATCTGGCCTTATGGAGCAAGTTTTTTCCTCCCTCTTGAAATTAGCTTTTTGTTTACTTTCCTCACTTTCGTTTCCCTTCTTGTGTGCTGAGCCAAACTGCCAATCAGAGCAGTTTCAGTCACTAACGGGCTACACCGTCGCCAAAGCTGATTTAACATGCTGAATTGGACAAAAAATGGCCAACGGCGGGCACACAAGTTGTGCTACTAGGAACTTGAACAGTTTAATCCAGCTATGATGCTGCACCTCAGGATTTTCGGACATGCTATTAGCAACCACAAACACCAACATTTTATACCTTCACTTATATGTCTTCAATGTCTCATGTACAACAGGGATTTGAAATATCTGAATTGGGGTGAAGGGCAAGACAAGTTTTACGATAATTGACACATGGTTATTTGTGTACGTCCACTTTTGAAGGGCAAAATAATGGGCAGTGCTTTCACACAATCTGACAGTCAAATTGCCCCATCAGCCAGCAGTTCACACAAACAGTCACATTACATTGTGGACAATGACTGATCCATGTACACAGGGTGATGGGTGAGCGGCCATTCAATCACCTGCTTGCATGCAAATGAGTTTGCTTAGTGCTCCCGATGCTTTGTCTGACCGCATTGTTTTTTAATGCAAATCCAGTTTAAATTAAATCACACAAGCGCCACATACAGGGGCGAGGACGTGTGGATAATATGGATTGAATGGCTGAGCATAACATCCTCAGCCAGCCATTATTACTCTGCGTGTTTTCCATGATAATCAGCTCAGTCTTGTTCATTTGTTTTCAATGTAAATCAATTTGTCTCGTGATTTTTCAGGTATCAGGTGTTTCTCAGTATTGGGCTTATGTTTCTGGACTTAAAATGATGAAAAAAAAAAATCCTAAATAATTGTAGAAAATGTGGGATTTTTCCCAACCACAAGATCCTTCTTCTTTCTTTGTATTTGAGCTTGTCTCTCTTTATTCTGCGTCTTCCTTCTTTAGTGATTGTGTTTTTGGTACAGTCTGGCCCACCCTTTACCCCGTTTCACCCCATCTCCTCTGACAGCTGTTTCTATTATTTGCAGAATGGAAGCAGATATAGTGTGTGTCAGTGTTAATCTGTCAGTGTGACTGTGGTCAGGCCTCCTATGGACTGGGAACTCAATTGAACCCTCAGAGCCATAACAAACGAGCACAAGTGACATTGCTTAGTTATATCTGTGTTTATCAGTGTGTGTGCATTTGGATTCCCAAGCTTTTTCCACTGTGCATTTTTTAAAAAGTATGTATGTATGCATACAGTTAGCACATGCCTAAATGTCCTTGTGCGCTCATAGACACTGTGTGTTTGCATAGCTGTATACACAGTGCGTGAATGTAGCTGTGTGTCATCCCTGCAGCATGTAAGTCACCTGGCCGAAAGCATATCAAACCTTTATCAAAGTCAAACCGAGCAGCCTCAGTTCAGGGTATAAATATTTAGTCCGCAGTACAAACACAGCAGCCTTCGAGGAATGCTCTGTTCACAAATGACAGCAGTGCTTTTATCCGTGCACTGATAATAGGGGCGAGAGACAAAACTGTTGATTCATCCGAATACGCAACACGTGCAGCAATCAAGTTAAGCTCCTCTAAAGCCTCGGAAAGTGTCGGTCTTTATCAGGTATTTGACATTTGTGAGAGATGCTTTGAAGCTGTCTGATCATTGGAGAAATCTGCAGTTAATTTTAAGACAAAGACACACAAAGAAACATCTACGTTTAATTCTAATACCTCAACATATGACGCACATAAAGTGGCTTAAATATGATTCAGTGTAATGCTAGGGGATTAGCATTATCGTTAAAGCGATAAAATGTGAATTTGTAGCTGCTCTGTAAAGCTAAATGTTAGGGATTCATGATAACGTGTGGTTAATACTGGCTGATGTGTGAAGTAAATTGTTAGATTGCATATGAAAAATAGTCTGCAGCTCTGGACTCACAGGGATTACATCGCTATTTCCACTCTCCACTGGAGAGCCGGACAGTGGCAGGGCCGGAGTCACTTATTTAACATAGAGGGGGACCATTTCTAATCTACACCTTCTGCTGCCCAATCCTTGGGGAAGGTTTTGATGACTTGGGGCCAGTTTAGGAAGCCAGAATATGATGGCGTGCACACACTATGACATCTTTATGACTTTTTTTTATGACATACTGGTACTATAATTTGACTCTTTTATGACATAGTAACACTCAACGAAAACTATGACAGTCAGCAATTATATCGACTGTGTAACACTCATATTACATTCCACTGTCACACGTTTTATACATTTAAGAGTAATTAAATGGAGATATAGTGCAGTGTCTAATCATAATTGTACCTACAGCAATCAAGCTTCTGCTGGGGTACAATAACGTCACTTGCGCAAACTATATGCAGAACTGCAGTACATCATAATACTAGAACTGGGAGTAATAATAATGGCAATTTGTTAGTTTATTTATAATTCTGTTTACATTTGCTTATTTTTTTCTTTATATATTTTTATCAATATCGTGGGGGCAGGCATTTTGAGCATATTGCATTATATTACTATAATACATTTTATAATTACTGCCTAGGACGGTACACCCTTTATAGCTACATGTCATTGCACAGTTCTTTTTTAGTGTTTGACATTATTTTCTTCTTCGCGGCAAAAAAACCTTGAATTTGCGGCCAATTTTGTAAAAAAAAAAAAAAAAAGAGATAAAAATTGCATCATTTTTATGTGATTTTTTGCGGGAAATTGCAGCAAATGACAAAAATTGCGGCTAATGAGAAAAGGAGAAAAAAAAAGTGATGTTTTTAAACTACTACCTCCAAAAAAATAAGTCATGTAATCACTTGCTATAATAATCAAATTGAATATTACAAAAATAGCCGCAAGTGTTTTTTATAGTTCTCTTTAATTAGTTTCAAAACATGGACTCCAATAATGTTGCAAAAAATCCTGAGTGAATATTGTAGCTCTCGAACCACACAATGTGACTGTAAAACAACATGTAAGCTACATCTTCTGTAAACATAACATTTTAATAAATTCAACACATATTGTCTGCATTTAAACTTTGCAAATTCTTATGTCAATATAGAGCGTTTTTCTATACTGCAATGCCATTAGTGCGATTTCATGACACATCTGATGACGTTTCAAATGATGTTGCCGCAAAATGCGGAGAAACGTGGAAAAAGCGCGGGACTTTTGAAAAATTGCAAGCCCCTGCAAATATTGCGGACTTAAGTTGAATTTGCGTTAATTATTGCCAGCGCAAGATCACGATTTTCATGAGGGACTGTTTTATACAGTTTTCTTATTGTCAAAAAATGTCGTAGAAAAACCAAAATCAAAAGTGTTTCAGCCCTATCCGTGGCACTCAGCCTTAAATGTTTTAATGGTTTACAAATATATATATTGTTTTGTTTGTTTTCAAAAAGGCTCAGTAATTTCTAAAAACAGCTGGGCACTGTAGCTTTTAGCAAACGTTTCTCAAACAGGAGTGAGTAGAACATTTGTTAGGGACTATTTCCAGCTGTGGATGAATACACATTTTGTGCTTTTATAAGTATGGCAGCAATACGGTGTTGGATTGACTCAAAATAACTAATAGACTTTGGGGTCTATGGCACTGGGGAATAAGTTATACCTGGCTTTGGTTTAAAACAATATTTGTGAAAAACAAAAATGTATTCTCCGTTTTTCATTGGATTTGTTGACAGTAGAGAAATATAGAATGACACCAGCCTTGTTCTTTAATAAGTTGGATTACCCTCCAGTCTACCTCCTAAAAAACCCCATTTAAACTGGTGTTGTGTTCTGAGGAGGTTTTTAATTTCCAGTATTTTCATGTGGTTTAACATGAGCCTCACCAGGCAGACGTATGTTTGTGTATGTATGTATGTATGTATGTGTGTATGTGTGTATGTTTGTATGTGTGTGTGTGTGTGTGTGTGTGTGTGTGTGTGTGTTTGGGTGGAGGCACTGGATGAGAAGAAGAAGAGAGTAGTGGAAGAGAGACAGGAGGTGGGGGTTGACAGATCCATCCCATCTCTTTTTCTCTCTCTGGAATGCAGCTGGAATCCAAGCTTGACTCCCCTGTTGGCTCCCCCCGACACTCCCACCACCTCATATCATGCTATACACACACACACACACACACAAAGAAAAGCTGGGCTTGCACTAGTTATTCCCTCTGTTAGGTCATTATAACCATGGTTGCCTGTTCTAACCTGTCCAGCTGATATGTAGCCTCATTCACACTCCTTTTGTTGTGTGTGTTAAAGAGGGAGTAGTTATCCATGCCTATATGATGAAACTCACACGCTGCCACGTCGTAATTTAGCAGTCTGTAATTATTTGGTACCGTGAACGATAACGCGAATGCTAATGCTAGTTTGCTAACTAGCTAATTTGCGGTCGTCATTTCCGGTAAGTGCACCAAGGCCGTGTTTGGTTTGAGACAACACCACCCTATTGAAATTTGCGCACTACGCCAATGAGTACATAGTGCACATAGTGTACTGATGGAAGCATGTGATTTGAGACACAGCATGAGTTTGTCTTTGGTTTGTTGTGCATAGTCAGTCGGGCCACGCATGCATTTTGGTGCATGTGTGTATCCCACTAGCTAGCTCATCACCGCCATTTTGTATTGTGCTCATATGGAGGTCACCACTGATTGAGATGACATGGAAGCATAGTGCCCACCCCTGGTTCCCCCAGGCTAACACCGTTAGCTCTATCAGCACTGTTGCCATTGTTTAGTGCTGCCTGTAGAGTTAGCACCGTTAGCTGTTAGCCACCGGCTTAGCTACCTCCATAGAGCCTCTTGAATGAAAAAGTACAATAGACTGAATAATGAAGCCTACTATCTGTAGCCAGTCTGAATGTGTAGATGCAGCGAAAGGTAGAATGAAAAGAATCTCTAAAATGTTCTAGTTGGTGGCATGGTTTGAGGTCTTTGAGTTCTTCCATACTGTCAGCATGAATCATTCCTAATTCCTCCATTTTCTCTTTGGAGATCAACACTGAGCTTTGATATTCAAGACCTTTCCTGCACTTGTTGCATTTACCCAACCCTATTCTCCAAAGCCTGTAATATATTGGAGGGAAAAACACAGGAGAGTAAAGATCTTAAGGTGATTTAAGCTTTTTTCTCATAAGGCGTGACACATTTTCCACAGTTTTTATGACTTTGAACAATACTGACATATAGAGGTCACACATTCTGCACAGCAATCATTGCTGAACATGTAGAGCTGAGTTTCTCGATAATGTAAACATGTGCCACTCTCAATCACCCCTCTACACGACCACATGAGCCCATAACGTCAGGTACGGTATGAATGATGCTCAATGTAAATGATGTTTTGCACTCCTCAACATCTTTACTGCTATTTTCAATCCTATTTATGATTTCAGTCCATGTTCCTCATGTCTGATTTTTCCATTGCAGAGAACTCGCACTAACTGCGTCAGAGCCTTTGAACATATAAACCATCTCCTAATGCTTACGTTCGAGAAGGATGCTTTCTTTGTTCTCACTCCTACAGCCAGGGTCAGCCGCGTGTTTACATCACTGAGGTGTTGCCGTGGCAACAGACAGAACCTCGCAGTCAGAAAGAGGAGAGTCTGCAGAGTTAGATTGGGAAGTCCTTGAGAGTAATATATGAAATGAAGCCAGTGCACTTGTATGATGCCACCAAGAAGTAATTGTCAGTTTGTTTTAATGTGATCTACTGCAGGTATTAAAACAAATGCTTTCCAACCATCCTAGATTTATACCACATTGTCTTATGTCACCATATATTATCATCTCTAAAACATCAATAACAGCATTGGTCTTAACAATATGTCACTGCTGGAAAGATTGTCTTTTCATATCGTTGCTATATGTCCACAGAAAACAAAGCCTACAACCTCCGGAATGCACTGCACTGCACCAGACCAATAAACGTTCCCGTTGGTGGGTGATGTAATGCAGCTTGGCCGTTTTGACACAGGAAACTATATGGCAGCCAGATGATAACACATGATGTCAAATTACACTTAAATGATGACATTAAATATACTTTTGATAACTTTTTAGGCGAGAAATAGGCAATGCAGTCACAGAATCTTGGCATGGCTGGATTACTGAACGGACCTACCTGGCCAAGGGCCCAGGGGCCCCTTGGCCTTCAACATGTATGGATTCGGAAGCGATTCAAACAACCACAAAGAGAGACACAAATTGACGTTTAAAGAGACACAAAAATGACTTTAAAAAGACACAAGTGACTAGAAAGAGATGTAAGGGAACTACAAGGAGACAAAATGACTACAGAGACAAAAAATGACTTCAAAAAGACACAAAACAACCAAAAAGACACAAGATGACTTCAAAGAGACACAAAATGACTACAAAGACACAAAATGACTTCAAAGAGACACAAAATAACTACAGAGACAAAAAATGACTTCAAAAAGACACAAAACAACCAAAAAGACACAAGATGACTTCAAAGAGACACAAAATAACTACAAAGACACAAAATGACTTCAAAGAGACACAAAACAACCAAAAAGACACAAGATGACTTCAAAGAGACACAAAACGACTACAAAGACACAAAAACGACTACAAAGACACAAAATGACTTCAAAGAGACACAAATTAACCTTTAAAAGCCACAAAACAACTCCAAAGAGATGCAAAGGACTCACCAGGACACGAAAGTACCACAAAGACACACACAGCACAAAAAGATGCAAAACCACAACAACAAAAAGAGGCATGGGGTCTTATAATCCGCCCATGAAGTCTCTTTCATGTTTGTTTCTCATATTACAGCCAAACAGTGCACTGAAATATCTTTCTGATAACGTTTTAGGCAAGAAATAGGCAATACTGTGACATTAATCTCGGTTTATATTTGATGAGTACTGCCAGGTTTTTCCTTTTGGTCTGAGTTTGGTCTGATTTTGAGAAACAGAGGTGGTCAGTCTCTCTCTTGACACGCTTCTATACTGTGTCCAAGATGGCGCATATGCAAAAATGTGGAATTCTGGGCACTTGTAATATTGACAGAGGTTTGTCATAGTTCATTTACAAATAGTAAATGATGATAATTATGATGCTAATTAACTTGTTTTTCAAGAATATCCTTGCATAACTTCTTTTTTTCACGTGTTCTTAAGACATTTCACGTCAGATTGACTCGCCACTTGCCTCTCAGGGCCTCCATACTAGAAACCACACTGCACAGAATACCAGCATCCTTCAATCCAAATGTAGATTCTCAACTAAATCCCGTAAACACACTCAACGAACCAAAACCAAACATCCATTTTGTGCTGTTATGATTGCCCAGCACGTTGGCTTTTCAGCCGCCTCCACTGTCGGCAGAAAGCAAAATGGAAAGATTTAATAACTTCATAAAGCCAAACTGCATGGAGACATGCAGGTAAACATTCGCAATACAAATTCAAACACACACCTCACATCTGCACACACACACACAGGGTATGACTGCGGTAAGTCATTTCAGAGCCTATTAAATCTCCATTAACACACAGCCTCCCTGCCAGCCCGAGCTAATCCAACCCAGGTGTGTGCTTGTGAGTGTTTGCACCCCATCTCTCCCCTGCTCCCTCATTCTCTTTCTCTCCCGTCGCTTTCTCACTGTCTCTCACTGTCTTCATATCCCCCGTTTTTTTACATCTCTGCTCACAACAAAAGTCTCCATTTCCCACGCTCTCCCTCAAACCTGGCAGCCCTGCAACAGCAAACCTCCTCCAATTAGGTCAAATTAAGGCAAATTGCAGCTCTCAGCGGGAAACCAGACTGACACGCCTCATTGTTAATCTTATTAAGCGCAGGCATCTCTATAGTCACCTGCAGTCTGGAAAAGACAGCCGTAGATTTCTCCCCTTTGAGTCGATTGGTCTCTCTTCATCATCAGCTCGGGTTAAGGGCCCTCACTGATTCTTTAAGTGTGTGTCCCACATGCTAATTCACACCTGGGCTGCCACATCCAGCCATGAGCTTTTTTTTTTTACCCCTTTATCCTGATCTTAAGTGTCTGAAAAACAGACAGAACGAGATGATAAATTCTAAAAAGACAAAGCATCTGCTTTCTATTCAGCTGAGGGTCGGGATAGTGAGGCTGAAAGATGATGCAGAGTGACAACAGGGTTATAAAACAGACCGAGCAGTGAAGTGAAATAAGGAGAGAAAGATGACAGGGTGATGCATTTATCTTGGGGAAAATAAAAGTGACACGTGTGTACTTCCTCTAGGTTTTTCTGAGCCACGGTGGCCATGGCTGCTGTTGTCAACCACCCGCTTCTTGTGTTTACTGCAAACAACCCGGTGCTGCTCCTGGACGTGCAAAACGCATCACTTCCTGCATCGGTAAAATTTTTCCAGCAAAGACCTCAAGTGTGCAGAAAGGTAACGTCCAAAGTCAAACATCTTTTTCCCAGTCTCCAAAAAGTAGGGCAACAATCCTGTTTTTTTTTTTTGTTTGTTTTGTTTTTTCATGCGGGGGACTACTGGTTCTCAAAAACTAATATCTTATGTACACACACTCACTCCCCAGCACACACACATTCATGTTCTGGGAAGGTACTCTGCAGGAGAGAATATGATCTCTGCTTGGAAGTGACGCTGTTCCCCTACTAAAGCAGTACAAACACACATTGTTATGTTTGTGAGTGTGTGTTCATGTGTGTGTGGGTTGGTGGGTGTGTTGATATGTGGGTGTTGGTGACAGTACAAACATCTCCACTCCACTGGAGATGTCTTATGAGAATACTTCGCAAGTGTGTAATAATAACAACGCGAGCCCACATATACCAGAAGATCTTATTGGTTTAATTGTTTAACAGTGAGGAAGGAGGGCGATTTATAGGGGAATCTATGCGTGTGTGTATTATGTAAGTGCTCGGCAGACAACAACAGATCAGTAAGGTTTATTTGTAAATGTCCGTGGTCTACAATACACTTTCAGCCTTTTAGAGTGAACACATTTCAGGGACTGGGATCAAATTGTTGGGTTTTCCCTCCCTGTCCAATGCATTTTAAACAGTTTTATTTGGCCCCGGCGCTGTGAAATATGCTCTGCCTGCAGCTGGTATCAGCTATTGTGATGTTTTTGTAAGATACTTATGACACAGAGCGGCTGAGGAGACAGATGTGCGCAACTGTGACTGCCCACAATGCAGCCCACCCACATTTTTACTGTGATTCATCATTTGTGTGAGTGTCCTGATAGTGCCGAGTGTTCCCAAAGTCCCTCCAATTTGTGGGGGACTTATTGTAAGATGTATGGCACCCTCTGGTGGCAAAACCAGCTCATTACACTTACTTACTGCTAAATCTGAAGCTTGAAATTTACAATGGATGACATTTTGACTAAATAATGAATACAGAGAAAGCATAATTTAGTTAGAACTGCTTAAATATAGTAAGATGTTGCAGACTTATGCTGGGGACCATCTTGCCAGATTTTCCTGTGGTGTGGGGTGTGTTAAGATTATTTTTTGAATCCTTGATCTGCTTGGAAGTCCATCCTCGCCACACTGATTTCAAATTGCACCTGTTAAACATGCTAAACATTTACAATCCGATATCCTCGTCTGGGGGGAACCCCGCGGATCACCAGCTCTCAGCAGGTTTTAAAGCAGCATCATATGGATTCAACTCAGAATTTATTCACCTCCAGTTCACGCTGTAACATGTTCACATCATCTTGTCAACTTTGTCCATATTTTTTTCTTGGTTAATGTCCTGAAAGAAGTAGTTCCTAGTTTTTCTTGCCTGTCGTCCGCGATGTTTGTTTGCTCTAAAGTCACATTAGATCCTGCAGTATACCAGGACTCTGGTTGTTTGTAAATGGCATCTGTTAGTGTGGTGTGTCATTTTGGACAAATCGTTGCTGTTATGGCACATAATTAGGAGGCCTAGGTGTACGGTTAGGGGTGGAGTTAGGAAGCAGGGAGAGGCTGATGTTCCACTTGGGGTATTGGGTAACTCCCCTTCCTAGGAGCTCACACACCTGAAAAGGCGGCGGTTGATTGGAGTCGAGGCTGGCTGCCGGAGACGCCGACAGACTGCCACGCCACATTTCTGCAGAAGATTCCGACAGACATTCAGAAATCCGGAGACAAAACCCACAGATCCGGGAACGCCACTACACACCTCACCTGATCTGGGGTCGCGTTCAACCCCCCCCGTAAACTAAAATCACAACACTGCTTGTGCTGGCCCAGCCTGGCCGTCGATATGAGGGGACGCCTGAAGCATCGGGTTGGGGTGGCCGCCTACAGTAGCGGTCGGGTCTGATGAAGGGTGAGTAACCCATTTACCCCCTAGACAGCTCAGAGATCTACACACATTAGGTAAGTGAGGCATACGTTCAAGTCCAACTGCACACCGCAGGGAAATAACGAAGCTTAGCTAAAGGTTACAGTTACCAGCGTTAGGAGTGTCAGGTAACAAGTCAGGCATAACGTTAGGTGTCTTGTAATAGTTGCTGTCCACACACTGTAGGGACAGAACTATTAAACCTATCACATCTCAGGTTTTCAACATTGGTTAAGATTTGAAAAACCTTTAGTGTTGGCCAGTCTTTACGTAACATGCGTCTGATTTGAGCTGTGATTTTTGGAATGCATGCATGTGAGAGTTTAGCTAGATTTGTTATTGTTAAACACAGCACTCCTTTACTCCAGTTCATCAAGAATGTTTGCTGTTGGGGTGACCTCTAGCTCATCTGGTAGGATACATGCCCCATATATTGGATTCCAACCTGCAGCCCTTTGCTGCATGTCATCGTCCTTCTCTCTCACCCTCATTTCTTGTCATTCTTTGATTGTCTTATCAATAAAAGGCAAAAAATGCCCCCAAAATAATCTTTGAAAAAAGGAATATTCGCTGTGATAGGGTGAGTAATTGGTGTACAAATGGTCATTATGGGAGTAAAGTATTACTTAAATAGCATTTCTTTGTTCTTAACATAAATCAGCGCACACTGAACTGAATTACTGGGACAAAGGAACTTCTATGGATCCAAATGACCTGTGGAGAGAGATATAAGTAAACTTGTAATGTCTAGCAATGGCATAATCCATGTTCCCATTTCTAATGACCGAGTTTGAGATAGGGATGTCTTGATCCAATCCTCGGATCGGGTATCGGCGCCGATCACGTTATTTTTACAAAATTGGAATCGGTAATAAAAGATCGGAGGAATCAAAACAACATTGGCCAGGTTTTTCATCTGTGTTGTTCACTGTTGCCTCCGCTTTCCAAAGTATAAAGTGTGGCGATCCTGTGTATTTTCTAAATATTCTTTTTTTATAAGACAGTCAGCTGATGGCTTGTTCACCTCCACACACTGAGGAACCTCCAGACACACCCACCGGTGCTATTGGCCAGTTGGATGGCTCGATCAGCTGAGCCCAGGTAGACCGGCCTCTACATTATGCCGCTCCTGGCAGTATGGCGAGAGTCACCGGTGAGTGAGAAATGAACCAGAAGTCCTCTGCGTATTCGGCCCACTACAGCATTTTACATCGCTCAAAGTCCGCGAAATGGGTGCACTTCCCTGTGGAATATCATCCATCCGGCCACCGGCCTCACCTCACGGATATCAAGGGATCCTACGGAGCCTCCACACCCGAAACAACACCGTAGCGTTACGGCATTCACACATGGATATCTAATTTGTTTACATTTTGTGCTGCTGAACCACCGATAAGCTTTTTGGATACTATTTAAATAAAAAACAAACCTTATGGGACAACTCGGATGCATTCTTTTTTTTTTTCTTTCTTAATGCTTTGCAAAGTATTGGATCGGACTCGGTTTCAAAATAAAGGACTCGTATTGGATCGGATGCAAAAAAAAATGTGATCGAGACATCCCTAGTTTGAGATGGTGTTTTGTTTGGCCCACAGACATTAAACCACAAGGACATTTCAAAATGTAAATGATGTGTAGAAAGACAGTTAATGAATTCCTTAATGCCATATTTCTTTCCTGAACGGGGGTGACTGAATGTTGTGGTGTCGAACGTATTTGAACAGTGTGCACATTTTTCACATCTGTAATTTCCATATTCTTGTTGAGCAAGCCAATTAGTGTGTGTGGGTTCCTTGTACAAAGAACTCACCACAAAGTCTCTGACATTTCTACTGCTTTTAAAACAAAAGCGAGGTTTGGAAGATGTCAAATGGTCCAAACTTGGATCACATTCTAGGATCATGAAGATATTATTTCAGAAAGTGTCCACTAGGTGTCACTAAAACACTCTGAGCCGAACTCTCATTCAGTATTCTCATTGTAATGCCTTTCTGATACAAGACTTGGCCTTGGCGTCCTCATGTTGTTCCCAAAACTTCTGAATTCCTCTGACTTTAATGTAACACAACACATTTAACTGGAGCTATATACATAAGCTGCACAGTCCTCAACATGCACACACACCTGCAACCAATATGACTCTCCTCGCCTCGCCTCTGGAACTTGAGTGTTCCTCCGCTGAGCTAGTTTTCTATTTATAGCCGCAGAGCTCCGGCTGTGTCTAAAATGCCTGCTGTCTCATTCTGTTTTGCTCCCTCACCGTCTGACAGATTGGGGAGCATCGGTGCAGGGTGGAGAGGTCCTTCAGTTTAAATCACTTTGCTTTTCAAGGCCTGGAGTCGTATTTATACACATCCTTAGATGACAAGGATTTGCTTTCATAGAGGCCGGTGAGACAGGCTGTCACAAAAGAGAGGCCTTTCACGAGAATTAGAAGAGTTTGCCTGTCATTTGTCTGTTTCTATGCTAAACAGATGTTCAAGTGATGGTAGAGCCGTTAGAAAGTATAGTGTATCTGCATCCATGTCACTTGAGTACCATGACATCACTCTTAATCCTTCCACCCCACTGACCTCTGGACCCGTGAAAGAAACTTGCAGCAGATGTATGCAGCTAACTCAGTTTGTCACTTTAATCAATTTGCATTTCTCGTCGTTTTACAGCTGAACAAAAACAGGAATGGAAGCCAAAGTTTACGTTGCGCTTCGTTACACAGCTGAGTAACAAATCAGCCTCGCTTTGGAAACCGTCCAAAAGACATGTTCAAATGAATTCAGTGTCGGGCAGTTGTTTAAGCCCAAGTTTGCTCCCAGCAGATAATGGTGACTCCTGCGAGCCTGGCCAAGAGGAGCGAAGAGAGGAGATAAGACTCTGGGAAGAACATGGCTTTTGCTGGAGGGAACACAGTGTGTGTGTCACTGTGGGGGAATCAAAGGAGATGGCTGCCTTGGTTAATTGTGAAAGCATGATTAATGCCTTGTCCAGTTGTCTTCTCCCTCCTCTCTCCCTAAGTTTAGAACTGCAAAAGTTCTTTAGGTGAATAAAATTTGAAGTCATGCTAGTGCAAGTTTGAGCTGCAGTATGAATGAGATGGAAGGAAGGAACAGCTTACTAATATATTTGTCATGCCAAAGCTCATATTATTCTTTCCATGTCTGCATAGCCAAAGTGGTTCATGTGACGCCCATGAGCCAACTGCCAGGGGTGGAACAAAGTCGTTTTTTGGTGTACTTGTACTTTTTTTGAGTATTTCTAAAACTCTGTAACTTTACTTTTACTCAAGTACTTTTCATCACAAGTATCAGGAGCGCAGAGCACAGAGAAGCAGTCAGAGCTACAGGCTACAATGAGGCTAAAAACAGAGTTCATATGACGTTTTTCGAGGGCAACTTTTTATGGCGGGGCTGCAGCACACTTGGATCACTACGGATGAGCAGTATGGAGAATTTCGTGGATTCAATTTTGTGTTCTTGGACGTTAGTCTGGGGCGCCGTCTGCCATTAGGTGTGCTAGCCGCTCCCCCCGCCGATCTCTGCAAGGGATGTGAGGACTCTAAAACTTCACCAGGGCCTCCATCGGCATATGGGTGAGTAGATAATGGCTGAATTTTCATTTTTGGGTGCACTATCCCTTTAATGCCTGATGTGATGGCATTCGGTTCATCACACTGGGAAACTTTGAGAGTGCAATGGGACAAAAAGACTGGACTGGTTATATATTAACAGTTGGTTATGCTTTGAGAACAAACAAGCAGAAACTTTGAATGTAGAGCAGATTGAGGGAGACTTGCACAAGGCTCACAGTATGATGTTCAGACAGGAAGTACAACAAATTCTTTGAACTCACTCTCCAGGTGAGAACGTCTACAACCACTGCGTTGCCGAGCAACAATACGTGTGCCCACTACATGGTGTATAAAAACTGTGCAGTCTCTACTTTGCTGTATGTTTGTTGCAGCAGGAAATGGTCATCAATTAATTGATTAGTTGATTAACAGAGAATACATCTGCAACTATGATTTTTTTTTAGAAGTGATTAATTATTCCATGCAAGCAGAAATGCCCAACATGTGGTGGCTGCAGCTTCACAAATCTAAATGTGTTGGGCACATTTCATGCCATTCTGCCAAAAGATATTGTGCAACGTTGGTGCTGAAAAAAGCCCATGTTGGGTGAAAAATGGAAAAGATTCATCCTCTGGGGAGCGTGACAATGCTCAGTAAGTTTGATGGCATAAAGCCCTTTAGATTCTGATGTTTTTTATTGTCTACAAGTGGAACCTCGGCCTGAGGGGCTGTCAAACATTAGAAATCGTCCACTGACTACTAGTTTTTGAGATCTGAGTTTCGTGAAAGAAAACAAGTGGAAACTCCGTGAACACTTGACTATAAAAAGGGAGTTTTACACAGCAGTTTGAAAAATCACAATGATTTAGCAGCCCTCGGCTCCTCAGACAGGTCAGTTCAAAGGAGCCTCCATGTCAGGGAACAAATTGCTGCGTTGCTTTCCGTGTAGTCTTTGGACGGGCAAAGCTGGATCTGTCCAACTAACTCAGCCTGTGATTCCAGCTTGGTTCTCTTTCCAACAAGTAAAATCAAGCCGGTGTGATCTTGTGTTTTAGTTTCTATTGCTGCGTTTAGCATAAGCTGGAGATTAGACAGAAAGTGGTTTGGCAGACCAAATGAGAAGGAGAAAACAGCCAGGGTGTCTATAAAAGTGAGTCAATAAAAGTGAAGAATGGACAGGAGTGAGCTTCTGTGAGGAAAAATGAAACCAGGCAGAAAAGGGATGGGTGGGTGAAGAGGAGAGGAAGTTGAGGGTCACTCTGTCAGTAGCAACCCCTCTTTCAGTGGAAGCCCTAGGGCCTCAGCATGAAGCCCTGACCTGGAATTCCAAATAAATAATTCCCTAAACCTCCCCACTGAAAGAGGCTCACACACATAAATGAAGGGGGTGCACCAAGCAAAATGCACAATTTATCCAAAACCCCAGCTTATTTAAACTGCTTTTCCAGGTATTTCAGGGTGTATTTGATCAACGGGCACTTGATAATTCTGCGAGGTAAAATCACACACATGCATGCACGAAACTGTACACACTCACAGGTATTAATTCTCACAGCTTAGCCCTCAGAGTAGCCCAAATCCTGCATGTGTGAGCAGGAACATTCAGGTAATCCTTGCTAAACACAGCATGAAACGCTTTTATTCAGTAATAAACAGGCATGCAGTGGGAGGTATAACACTAAGGTCAAATGCCCTGCAGTGTATACAAGTAATTAATATACACAGAACAGAGAGTGATAGTACAGCGTATCTGCGAGGGCTGTAAGCAACATGTCCCAAGCTGAACTCCGATGCACCAAATTCACAGAGCAACATTCAGATAAATACCATAGCTTAATAAAATCAGAAACAAAATTGGATTTTATTCCTTTGGGCTCATTTTTGCGCAACAGGACAGGATATGAACATGCAGTGTCCTCTTGATGTTCCTTATGAGGATTGTTGCACACATACACACAATCACTGAAACATGGAGACTCAACTATGTTCGTTTTACTCATTACCCTGAGAAAGATGTTATCTTGACTGATATTCTGGAGATCAGCAGAAACATCTAAACGAACACTATACTATAAAGTTGTCCACATTCATGAGGAAAGTCAACTGTGGGAGTGAGGTGATTTGAGGCTTGATACTACTTATATTTTGCAAAGTTTAAAGGAAGCTAGTGATTCTTATACGTCTAAATTCTCTCTCACACCACCCGCGGAAGTGCCGCGAATAGCCTCGAAGCGCCGAGAAGTGAAGCCAGTTTCCTTTCGGCGCCCATGTTAACCGATTGTGTCATCCACACCGGCCACGCCACGCAGCTCCGCCGCCGGCCCTGCAGCGATCATTTCGGCGTCTGGTCTATTTTCTGCGCGAGCCGCAAGAGAATGTGTCAAGCCGGGCAGTTACCCATGATGGAAAAACAACAGCTGGGAGCAGAATCGCTTGTCGACCGGCGCAGAGAAATGCGCGTCTGATGTGAACGGAGGTGCTCCGGCTCGCGTGAGAATTTAGGTGCGCTGCGCTTCGCAGGCAATGTGGCCCTGGCGTAATCTCAGTGAGCACAAATTAGGTTTAGAGACCAAAACTGTTTTTTGTACCAGGCTGTAAACGTGTTTATTTCTGCTGTAAAGTTGGGCATTTTAACCTGGGGTCGATGGGGATTGGCTCACTTCTGGAAACAGCCTCAAGTGGCCATTCGATGAACTGCAGTTTTTGGCACTTGTGTGTTGGCTTCATTTTCCAGCCCCAGAGGTTGCTGCTTGATTGTAACATGTGGTGAACATTGTGAAATGGTTGTGGTTAGGTTTAGACAAAAACATGTTTTGGGTTGAAATAAGTACGTTTGTGATGTGAGTGACGTTAGTAAGCAGAGACTATATATAATTCCATAAAGTTATCTGCTTTTATGTCTGGAACCTCCCGTCTACAACGGGCATGAGATGCGCCCTCGTTGAGGACTTGGCTCAGATTCCAGAGTTACTCTCTTATCCTGAAGCCTCCTTAAGGAATCTGATCCTGTTTGATTCGGCAGTGGGAACCTCTTGCGACCGCATGCCTTTGCTGATGTCGACCCCAGTAGGATTCGAACCCTTGACCTTCCGCATTGAAGACGAGCGCTCTAACCACTTTTCACACGCGATGTAGGTACACAAATTACGTAGCATTTCATTAAAACAACTTTCGGTTTTACAAGGGGCACAAACTGCAGTCACCTGGATGAAAGTCTAGACTCTCTCAAGCGGAAAGTCCAGTGCATCTCATAAAGATGCGAAAGGATGCTTTTAGCGTCGATATCATCTGCTCAGGGGTGAGACAAAGCAATGGTATTTGCAATTTGGTATTTGTCACAAGAGCTAGCTCAAAATTCAGTTCACACAGCACTCCACATTCATAGTTCACAACCTCTGGTTTAGACCTCTGCGAACTTGAATGTGGCTTGTCTAGACCTTTGAAATGGTATTGGACCGAATGGATCAAAGCCTGATAGTGAAATTAGTCATTTCACGGAGGTTGTGATGCTCAAAAAATATTTATCTACTGATTTACAGACATCTCTTTCACAGGGTTGGTGAAGGAAAAAGTCTTTTCGGGCCCAGTGGCATCCGTGACAAGCCCAGAAGTTGACTTAATCAGTTCGGCTACTCTGCCAAACTGAATTCAAAGTCCGGCGCACTTCCTGGGTGCCCGGTTGTGATCAGACATGTTTAGATTATGATTCACCAAAATCATGTAGCACATGTTAATGATCACAATGTTAATTAAAACTGACAACAATGTAACCAAACTACATCAATAAGACCCTTTTACAATAAACCAGAATTAAGGCGTAGTCATGCCAGGAAGTGGCACAGTGAAATTCGTGTCCGCACGAAACAGGCAGTTGTTGAAGTTTGGTGAGTTATTGACTTGCAGGAAGGGTTGGTGGACCACTGTACTGCTGGACGACTCATTATCAATATGTGGGAGGGAAGTTGGAACCACATCATTAAAAAACATACACAACCGTTTTTTCAGTTCCTATCTTCCTGTTACTGTTCCAAGATTAGACAAAGAGCGGGTGTGTTTGGGAAAAACGTTTTCACCCAGTGTGAGTATCATATCACCAGAGTTTACACTGATTGAGACAAATACATAAATGGGAAGCTGTAAACTCAACACACCATGGCAGATGTGAGAGGATCTTATCCATGCTATCCCTCTGGCCCATGACAAACCACATTAGAGAGAACATTTGTGGACACAGGGGTCAGTGTAATGCACATACACACAAATACACAAGGGGATGACCATTTTTGCCTTCAAGACTGAGAAGTGTACAATTAGATCATCCACCCACTGCCTTCAGATTCTCTCCCACACACACAAAAACACATTCGTATACACTAAAAGTAACTCAACACGGCTGCTTTCTCACTGGAGGAGAGGTTTAATCTGCACCAGACAGAGAGATTCTGGCTGCGGAAATTAATGTTTACTTTTCAGCCGTCTCTATTTCAAACTGCTCTCTTTTTCCCTCATTGTTGAGAAAACATCCCAAAGGAGATGTGAGATTGCTGAAGCAAAACACTGCCAAACAAACCCCGCTGTTTCATATGGTTCCTTTCAGCGGAATATCATGGAAACTTGTCAAAAACATTGCCCTGTGAGGTATTGTGTTCCCGTGCAAAAACGAGAGGAAGCTTAAAATATTTTTTCACACACATTATGCAGTACGCTGGGGTCGCTTTCTCAGGTAAATCTCATTGGACTCAAATGTTGTAGCCTGTTGATTTCTGAACTGCATTTGCATACTGTTTGTCTTTTTACTTTATGGCACAAAGGAGATTGCTTTACAGCAACTTCTTCTTCTATATGTGATAGGACATTTCTTAAAAAGGCCAGTAATCAACCTTTCGAAAAAGAGTTACGCTTGTTTTATTATGCCTCTGTGCCAGTGATAGCTCTGGCCAGAAGCATTATCTCGTGAGCATGGTATCTCAAGAACGCCTTGAGGGAATTTCTTTAGATTTGGCACAAACGTCCATTTGGACTTACCGATAAAGTGATTTGATTTTGGTGATCACAAGTCAAATGTCAAGGTCACTGTGGTCTCGTTTTCTCATGAACACGGTATCTCAAGAACAGGGATATCGTCAAAGTTGGCACAGACCTGGACTCAAGATGAAGCTGCTGAGACTTTGGTGGTCGAAGGTCAAGATCACTATGACCTCACAAAACATGTTTTTGACCATAACTCAGGAACTCAAGTTACGACTTTACTGGGACATCCTAATGTTTTCTGTTCATTATTCAACATCATAACACAGCAACAGAAGGGGAGAGATTGTGTCAGACACGGAATTGGTGACACTAATCTTGGGTGCCCATCTCGTGCTGATTGTATAAATGTCCTGTGCTGCCGGGGTTAAGATGTGTGTGAAGCATCTATGTTTTCACACACAGGGATGTAAAACTTTTGATATAGTTGTCACACAGAAGTGGTGAATATATCTGTACTAACTGCACTGCCACCAGCAATTACATACTACAGAACTGTAACGGTGAGAGATTTAAAGAGGCCTTTTATGAGGTGGGAGCAATGGGCTTTATGAGCATCTAAAGATCAATTACAGGGTTACAGTGGAGCTAGCTTGCGCACACAGCGACATTAGAGCTGATATGCACCGCCTCGAAAATGCAACTACACACTGGGACTATGGCATGTACAGAGACAGCGTGTTTGGAATCCGACACTGGACTTTAAATCAAAACCTGCACCATAGGTATCCACTGCAGGGCTGCTGTAACTGCTGCCATAGCCCCTTATAAAGTACAAATCAAGCTTTGCTATGTAGTGAGATGGAGGCGACCAACTGTCTGCTCTGGTGTCTCATTTGTTGAGTGTAGTTACCAGAACTGCTTAGAAATACTTAGAAACCCTAAGTCGCTTGCATTGACCCATACTTTCCCATCCTGTTTACAACTTAGAGGGCTTACATCTGCCAAAAAAAGAGAGAGAATTTCACTACGCCAATTGCATGACGTCAAGATGAAAGTATTTCGACTAAAAGAGTAATATTACTCTGCCTGTATGAGTCTGGGCGTTTCTGTTAGCTCCCCTTGAAAACACAAATCTGCCTGGTCTGTCAGGTTGTACATGTTAACGACCAGGCCGTTAATGTGGAGCATAATCAAACTACAGCCCGTGCAGACCCGAATTCATAAATCCAGAGCTTCTCCCAGGAGGGGGACTGTACAGAAGAGGAACATGCTGCAGAGATCATCTATACCATGAGTAGGGATGTTTAGCAGCAAGACACAACAGATGTGTAATTCATTCTGATGTAGTAAACACAAAGAGAATCCACCCTAAAATCAATCGTTTATGTGAGAGGCAAATGCAAACATCATCTTTAGATCTACAATGTGTAATTTTCTCCTGCTTGGGTTCTCAATCAAAAACATTAACAAAAGATGGAGCAATAATATTCAGGTCGTTGCGGAGGGACTGCTAGCCAAGCTCCTGCTAACGTGTGCTCGCCTTTTTCCTCTGACAACTTAAGATCCAGATGTTCAGGAGGTTTTTAGCCGAAGCCAAATTATCCGCAGAGATCTCATCCTCTTCAAAACCAATGTACCGAGCAATTGAAACCTCTAAAAACTCTGAGTAAAGCCAATGAAGTTAAAAATTTGTGTTTCTCCATTGCTGTTTGGGACTGTATTGAGCTGCTGCTAAAATTTGGTCAGCTTGTTTCAAGGATAATTTAAGATCCAGACATTTGATGACTAAATCTGATTGAAACGTAGAGTTAAAAATGATAAACATCTAAAAAGTGTATCTTAAAAATGTGACTTAATACTGGATAAAAAGTCAATGACAGCATCTGGCAGACAACCACAACCCTGAACATTTGCAAAGAGGGGATATGATGCCACCAACAGGTGACAGTTAATTTAAATTACAGATTTCTCCTGGTTTGAACATTGTTGGAATTGTTTGGGTTTTCCCAATGCGGAATAAGCTACATATTGTATCGTTGAATCCCATAAAGACAAGAATAGAGGTCCGTAGACTCTTGGCAGATCAATCTAGAACTCTAAGACAACAGTGAGGAGATCCAAGTCAGACACTACTGCTGTACGCCAAGAAAATCAACCTGTACTCCATCACAGTTTCAGTGTTTTGACAGAGGCTCTTGCAAAAGCGTGATCCTATATTTGACTCCTTGATCTACATTACGGTCCACTCACTATGCGCTGTTACAGTGATACTGTGTGGTTTAAAAAAAAAAAAGTATCTGTATTTGTGAAACTTTGCAAATCCTTGGCTGAACCATCTGAGGTAGTGTGCTAATTTGATTCCAGCATGCATTATGGCACAAGCATTCCAAAGATGTCGAACCATCAAGGTCTTGTTCCTCCGACGCAGCCTCCTGACTTTGAGGGAACGTAGGGAGGAAATCAGGGAGGAAAGGCAGAATGGATAGCTGTGAGGTTCACAAGTTCAACCTTTCTGTTCCTAGAACAGAGAAATATAAATTCAAACAGCCAATCTTGCGTATTCCGTTTTCAAACATACAGTATCATCTGCTGATAGATGGATTTCTGTATCCCCACTACATTGCTTTCTTTTCTGGTTTGATTTTTATTAGAGTCTTGGAACAATTCACTCGTTAAATTTGTCTCATTCCTCAGTGTATGATTGATGATGCAGCAACTAATCACAAAAGCCTGAGCCGGAGCATGTTTTCCTAGAACACTGGGAAACACTGGAATGAACTAATAATAGCCTTTACTCAGAGCTGAAAGGATTAGACGATTAATCAATTACTTTAAATGGATAGTAGAAATTATAGAAATTATAATTAACGACAATCAATTGATTTAATTGGGAAAGTTCTCAAGTGAAATTGACAAAAATCCTTCAGACTACTCAAGTGCAAACATTTTGTACCTACTTTATGATATTTTATAACCCAGACGATTAATAGATTAATAAAGAAAACAGTCGGCAAATTAATCGGTAGCGACAATAATTACTCGTCGCAGCCCAAGAGAGAACATTTCAAAAATGAAGTTACAAAGTGCTTCGAAGCAAACAACGATAAGAACGTCAGAAACAGCACATAGACAATCAAAGACTGACAAAAGCAAAGGAATGTGTCGTTGAAAATTGTCACACTCACTGCCCACTTGAAAATATGACTGTTTGGTACATAAAGAGATAGAGACTGTTTTTTCTGCCGTAAAAGATGAAGTTGCCAACCTCATGAGCGTCTAACAACAAAGGCACGGCGACCTTTAGTCTTCCATCTGGATCTTAAAACTGCCAGAGGGCTCGTGCAAGAGAATTACAAGGTGCAATCCAAAGGCAGTAAAATATTCAAATCCCCTCTAACAAGTAACCAGTGAAGAGTATATCCTCCCAGCTTTGATTATAGGCTTTGCTGCAGCATTTCTTTCCAATGGTCTTGTTCCGAACACTTCAGCAGCAGCAGAGAGCGTTGACATGTGTCAGCGCCCCGGCCTGTGTAGTTCATAGCGTAAGCAGTGGCCAGCATGATCAGTTCATGCATGAGTTCCGATAAATAGGATATTAGCGTGAAAATGTTTTTACAGGATGAGTGAGCTGGCAACACAAATGTTATTCTAATTCGAGATTTGGGATTCTGTCAAAACTATATCACAGTAATGTTACACAGGAAATTCTACCCATTAGCCAACAACAGCCTGGTCTTTCTCACAGGGCATCAAAGCATGCTTGGGCATTTTCCCTGGCGTCACTATAATCACACCGAGCACACCCTTTTGCGTCTGTGTGAGACGCATTGAGCTTTGCCAAAAACTCCAATCTGCGTCATTGTTAGATGCTCAGAGTATTGGATGTAGTTCAAAGAAAACGAAAATTTCTTGGGATGGATGGGAAGGAAGGTGGATGGGTTCAACAATCACAGGACTTTCACCTGGGAGACCTGTGTTTGAGACCAACCCACAACAAAATCAGTTGCGGCATTTCTTCTACTCAAAGCTAGGTGCTATTTAGCGACATACCGCTGCCTTTCCAGCCACATTTGTGGCACCGAAACCTGATGTCTTTTCCTAGCCATAACCAAGTGGTTTTGTTGCCTCAACCTAACCATCGATCCGATGCGTTAGTTGACTAACATGACTAACATCAGCCACATTCTTCTCCTCACCACGACCAAGTAGTTTTGTAGCCAAAACCTAACTGCTGATCCCTTCTTACTGCAGACCCCCTCCTGCGTCAAGATACGATGCAAAAGGCGGCAAAATATGATCCATTGCCAACATACTGTCTCTAATCAATTTGGGATTCTAGTGATAGTTGTGTTTCATTATTAGCATTGGAGAATGTTGTAAATTTTACCCTTTAACAGAAACATTTCCACTCTTTCTTCACCAGTTGTCTTTTGCTGGAAGTGCAGGTGGTTTTAGTAGAGCATCTTCGAATATGTGCAACTTTCCTCATACAACATTTCGTATGTCCTATGAATAAGCACTCCACGAGTGATGTTACATCCTTAACGTTAAGTTACGTAATTAACGTTAAGTTACGAGTTTGGGTTTCGGCAAGTAAAGGTACTTTGGTTAGGTTTGGGGGAAAGAAACATGGTGAGGACGTACCTTAAAATTACTCAAAGTTCCGAACACCAGTCTCCTTTTGTGACCCATCCACCACCCCAACCTGACTCCTTATCGGACTGCTCATGATCACTTCCTTTCAGTACACTGGTCACATGATCGCAGCCTTCCAAAAGATGTGGGCTATGCATAAACTACTGGCTCATGATTACGTGGGATACGTATACATTTTGGTGCATTACTTGTTGTCGGAAAACGTACAGACAATCCATACGATGGATGTTAAGATATTTCAGTCTGGAACAAAGTGATGGACAGACCAACCCATCAACATTGCTATATAGAGCTTTGGCACCAGCAAGTCTGTTTCTCTACTTCTTCTCTGAGCTCTGAGTCCTCTGACATAGTTCCTCAATGGTACATAAACATCAATAAACATGGGGGGCATTTAGAGAATTTAAAGAATGGTAACAGCATGTCAGCGACTGCAATTCTAAGTGTTAGTATTCCAAATGAAGACACCGGTCAAATACTGACACTTAAGTAAACACATGATTTCACATGCTTTGCAAGGGACTGAAAGCAGCCAAAAAATCCATTTTCCATCAAAATCATCCAGAGTAAGAAAAAGAAAAATACATCTTCCAAATTCCAAATTGTCATGACTGCGCACTTATAAAGCAAATAGGAATGTGGGATTTGCTTTGTGTCAACACACATATATAACACCTACTGTATCATCACTGGTGTCACTAAACCAATTGCGCACTAATACCGCCTCTTTAATCTTTATAACTAACATTGCCTTACAAGAATAAATTACTCGACAAGACCAAAGCAGGCAGACACATTTTTCCCCTTCCTTCACTTTTCGTCTATGTATTAGTCGCTATAACATTCTGATCGCACTTGTAGGAATGCATGCATGTTACACTGCCAAGAGACAAAGCTCTGACCTCTATGAACCCATGCTGTATTTAACTGTTATTAATCATTCAGTAGCGGGTTTTTTTAATTCTTAGAATCTGATTTTGTAATGTTTTTCTTCACTTCGCCCCTCTCCTAAAGCGTTAGGGTAAGTGGGTCTAAAAATAGCCTGCACAATGTCAACATTCTGGCGCCCCATAAACAACCAGGATTAAATTAGCCGACCACTGTTTCCTCTCTGAGCCCTTGTGCATGTGCGTATGGGTATTGTCGGAGCGGCAGAAAGACTGTTCGGTGTATGTTTAACGCGCTGAAGTTACAAATTCCATAGTGTTCCTGTAAAAGCTGTGACTGTTTTTATACGGCCAACTTTAGAGTCAATCACTCCACAAGAAGAACCACTTCCAGTCACCGACCCTCGCGCTGTAATAACACAGAAGGTACTTTCTTAAGATTCTTTTTTGCGTCATTGTTCTTTGAACATCAACAACCTGACCATGGAAAAATAGCTATTGAGCAATGATGGCCAATATAACTGTCAAGACACTGCTTTTTGTGTAAACCATTACATCTCCACTTTGTCTCTGCTGCTGCTTACCGCTCTTTTTCCTCCGTGCTGCTCCGTCCACGTCTCCCTCCTTAAAAAGGCATAGCACGAGACTTATCTGCGCAGGTTGCCCTACACACACACACTTACACACTTAGAGGTGCACATGCAAATCATTTTAAAGTCGGATCTTAAGCAGAGCAGAAGCCTGGACGTAAATTGGGATGCATGACCGTGCATCTACGTGTAAAAGCTGACGTACAGCAAAGAAATTAAAGTCTTTAGTCATATATCTCAGCTATTTTCTTTGTTCCATAAAACTGAGACCTAAATATAGTCAGTTAATAGCGTGAAACAATTTCAAAAGCTGGTTAAGTCGAATTTTGAGCAGTTTAGGACGTTTTATTGCTGGAGGAGCCCTTAAATGACAAGTTACATCGGCAGTTTTATACATAAATCAGCTGCTGGACGCCATTTAGTTTAGCATTTTAATAGCCAGACAATGCGCACGAACATTACACATACAAGGACAATTTGAAAAAGAAATGGACACGGATAAACCGGGCACGTGCCCAAGGCTCTGGAGTCAGTCAGCCTTAAGGATTTTTCCAAGTGGGTAGAAATATGTGTTCGAGGACGTGTTTATATGAGAGTACGTCTACATGTAAATACAATGTAATGCGTGGGTGTTTTGTACGGTAGCCAATTAAATTGCTTGCTGTGTGGGAATGAATTTGTACATCATTATGTAGAGGATTGGGCGTGTACTCTCACAGCGCTCAGGTGAGGTAGCGACCAGGTGCCAGACTGTAAGCAGCGTGCGGCCAAGAGACACAGCACTAAAAAAAGAAAAGGCTAATGAAGCGAGGTGAAGGGTTGGCTTCGTTCACCCTCACTGGCAAGCAACCAACAATCCTGCATAGTGTACCTTTAACGTGCGGTGAGGGTTAGGCCCAAACGCCACCTGGCTATGGCTAAGAAAAGTTCTGGCTTGAAGTACCTGGTTTTGGTGGCGCTACCCCGGCAGGAAACCAGTACAGTCTCGGTAAAATATATATATCTGCTACCTCCCCAACATAAAGTCTTTGTTTACACTTCATTTCAGGTTTTAACTTCACACCAAACAGTGTGTGAAAGCTCCCAGCAGAGCAGCAACTTCTTGGCTCAGTATTTTTACAAACACTCTGAGGTGCAATAACTTCATGGTCCAGATTGTACTAATGACTCCAAACTGATGGCCTCATGTTATCCTCGGTGGACCGTAGCAAGGGGGTTGGACAGCATGGAAAACAGAGCTGCAGTGGTGGGAAACTCTGCTGAGTGAGAGCTTCTGGACATCTCCGAGAGGAAGAGAGGGAGGAAGAGAGAGCGAGAGAGAGAAAGACAGGCGCGCTGCAAGAATCACAGCCGGAGCTGCTTTTCGTAATAGGAAATGATGGGAGAGCTGTTTGAGGGCCGCATGGCTTTGACCCTGTGACCACTCGCAGTCGTGAGAACCAAGTCCGGGGCCATGTGTCCTTAAGTCCCTCACATCGGCACACACAGGCGCCGCTGCACGTACACACACATGCTTACACTCAGTGTGGAAAGACAAAATACAACTAAGGCAGGACTCCACATTGGAAGCAGGGAAATTATCATACCTTCTCACCAGTGCATGTGGACTCGTGCCAACTATGCAGCCTATAAAGCCCCCCGCTAAAAGTAAGTCGCCCAAGTATGTTTTGCTTAGGATTTCATACGCTGCCCTCCCCTTATTCACACTCAATTTAAAGCCTGTATGAAGACAAAAGCGGGGCCAGCTCAGTGATGACAACAGCAGGAGAAAAACTCTTTGTTGGATTGATTTAATCCTCACATCTCCATAAGAGTTTCCTTAGCTTTCCCAGACTTGTGTGTGAGGTGTGAGCTCTCAAAGGGACTGAAACACGGGGAACAAGTCCAGGTAGGAGACGTAAAGCAGCATTCCCCTTCCCCCCATTAATTACCCATGTGCCCTTGGGCAAAACTACTCCAATTGTAGTGGTTTAATACTGGACGGCTTCCAGGTGCAGATGTCAGCGAGGGGTCAGCACGCCCTCTGCGAAAACCAATAAAACTCCCAGTTTGGCTCCACTACCTCCACACACACCTGAAGTCATGATGTCAGACTCCGCACACGGACACATTTCAGATGCTCACGTTCAGGTTTCCAAGAATAAAACATGCGTTTGTCAGAGTCTGGCTGGAGTGGAAATAGATCTTCAGCAGATGTGTCTTCTGGCGTGTACGCAGCGGGTTTGCTTTGCTGCTAGCAGAAATAAACAGAGTGTTAAGTCTGCTGATTGCTTTTGCTAATTGTTCCAGGAGCTGTCAGGCCTGCTGGTCGATTAAATCAAGGGATGGGGTTGGAGCTAAGTTCTGAGGAACTTGATATAGAAATAGGGATGAAAGCATTAAGGATTTCTTGGTGGCTGCAAGAGCATAGGCTCGTTTCAACATTGGGGAGGTTTGAGGATCTTCAGGGAGAAAGATCTGAGCATCCAATTTTAATTACTCACATTTTGGTGAGTTTCCCTGCACCAATCTGGGCCTTTTACGCATGATCTATGGTGTAAATGTCGTTAAATCTTTCAAAATAAAAGTCCTCTGTTGTTTGCATGTTTTTATTTGGGGGGGGCAAATGCACAGGAAAGTAGCAGGGGACTTTTATTTTGACAAGTTTTAAAGTTTCACCATAAATTGTGTCCCCTGGGTTGCCTTATCCATATGTTTGCACTCCAACTCTTACAAACTTGGCCACACAGTACCTGCAGGATGACTTGATTAAAACCACAACAGAAGAAGAATGCACTGCATTTGAATAAAAAAAAAAGTTTACCTCTGATTTCCACACAACATAAGCGTGAGAGCTGGACGGCTGCACTTTCCTCTGCAGCCACCTCCGCGGCGAGAAGAGCGTGCCGGTGCTCCCTGACTGCGCCGCGCCGGGTCCCCTCACCAGATACGGTAAATCCCCGGCGGTATTCCTTTTGGCACGCCTCTCTATATCATAGTCAAAGTGGAAGTTGGAGGATGGAGAAACATCCAGCGGTATGGAAGGAGAGGAGAGGGACGGCGTGATGGGCTCCTTGAGTGTCGGGATCTTGGTGCGTAAAGCCGGCTTCACAGCCGAGCGCTCCGGGGACGCACCTGCGTCCGCGGCGGCTCCAGAAAACGGCGCACCACTCGCTGCCTCGGTCCCGGTGTCACAGTGTCGTATGATAGCGGGGTCCAGGCTCCGGGTTTGGCGTAGCCTCCGTTTGGTTATGGCTTTGGAGGCAGGAGAGGAGCAGGAGAAGACGCTGTTGAGGAGTCCTTGCGCGGTAGACATGTCTCCTCGTGTTGGATCTCACATCAGCGCTGCTCAGTGCGTCTCTCTGCGACTGTAAGACACGAGTTCAGTGTTTCCCCATCAAGAGGAAGGTCCAAGTACAAGCTGGTGAAGAGTTGGAATGTGCTGCATCTGGCTGCGCAAAGTCTTCTTTCCCTCTCGGTGTGCTCCTCTGCGCATTGGTCATTCCCAAACTGGAGTGGTGTGAGGAGACAGTTTGAGAGTGTGTGTGTGCAACAGTGTGGGAGGGGGTTAAGAAAACTTGAGATGACCTTTTGCACACTGTAGTTTTGGTTTATAAACAAATTTAATGTCAAAATATTACTATGAAGCACTTGGATTTTATTTTCTAACTTTCCATTTTATCCTCATTCACCTGAAACAGTAGCTGCCCACTTTCCCTGCTGCCTTTGCTTTAAAAATGTCTGGAAAGATGAGTTTCTATAATTAATAAGCTCATTTTCATAAAGGTAATTAGCCATGTAGACAGACAATAATCAGACAGGCAGAAGGTCACACACACAGACACTCAGACATGATTTAGCCAGGGATGAAAATAGGCGTATTAATCCTCGTCTCCCATTAATCCACCTCGCTGTCTGGGAATAATAGGCCTATCAGTGAAGCCTACTGTGTGCTATTATTAGCTGAACAATAAGTGAGCCACAGGATTAATAGCCAGCGCCTTTCTTTATACACCTGTGCAGGAGGCTATATTCTAGTTTACACAGATGCTCGTGGAGGAGCCCAGTAAGGCCAGTGTGTTCAGATGGCCGTGTGGGACACAGTGAGACAGAGGGAGCAGGAGCATGTGTGGCCCAGTGTGTGAAAGTATGGGAAAAATGAAAAGAGACGGCAGGAGTCCGGAGAGGAGGGTGCCGGACGGCTGATAAAGGAGCTTATGAAGCTGCACCGCATGACACACTCGCACACATACACACAGCACAGCATGACATGACACTGATAACAGCTGAGATAGATTTGACCCTTCTAAAAACAGTCCGCGGGGGAAAAGAATGGGACGCGGGCTGAGTGAAAACACAGAAGCAGGGATTATAGAAAGAAAACATGGTGTTTCGCATTAGTTCGTAAAGAGTTTATGGAAAGAAGCCAGCACTTGAGGTATTTTTTCCTGAACTGTGCCCCCTCCGTATGGGGGTAAAGAGCCAAAAACAAAATGGAACAATAGTACATAATTGAGACATGGGCGGACTATTAGGTGATGGGCCCCTGGGCACAGACATGCAAAAGGCCCCATCACCGCACCTCCATAGGAGTAAAACACACAGACTTTGTGCTGGCTTTGCATCTTTTTGTTGTTGTTGTTTTGCATCTTTTTGTAGCTGTCAGGATCCTTTTGCAGTTTTGTGTGTCGGTGGTAATTTTGTACGTCCTTGTGGATGTTTTGTGTTTAATTTGTTGTCTCTCTGAGGTCATTTTGTGTCTCTTGGGATATATTTGTGTACTTTTTGGTTGTTTTGTCTTTGTAGTCATTTTGCATCTCTTTGTAGTCATTTTACGTCTCTTTGCGTCTCTTTGTAGTCATTTTGTGTCTCTTTGTAGTCATTTTGTGTCTCTTTGTGTCTCTTTGTAGTCATTTTGCATCTCTTTGTGTCTCTTTGTAGTCATTTTGTGTCTCTGTGTCTCTTTGTAGTCATTTTGCATCTCTTTGCATCTCTTTGTAGTCATTTTGTGTGTCTTTGAGTTATATTTCTGTCTTTTTGGTTGTTGTTTTTTGTCTCTCTATAGTCATTTTGTGTGTCTTTGTAGTTCCTTTGAATGTCTTTGGTGTCATTTTGTGTTTTTAAAGATCAATATGTGTCTTTTTAAAGTGTATTTTGTCTTTTGTAGTAAATCTTGTGTCTCTTTGAGATCAATATGTGTCTCTTCGAGCATCATTTTTGGTTGGTTGTTTTCTCCTTGAAGTCACTTTACATCCCTTTGAAGTTCCTTTGAATCTCCTTGTAGTCGTGTTGTGTCTCTTTGAAGTAATTTTGTGTCTCTTTAAGGTTTATTGTTTATTTTGTTTGTTTTTTTTGTTGTATGTCTCTTTGTATTTTCTTTGTCTTTTTGCATCTCCTTTTACTCGTTTTGTGTCTGTTTGAAGTTATTTTGTGTCTCTTAAGGGATGTTTATGTCTTTGTTGTTGTTTCGTATCTCTGTAAAGGTCAATATGTGTATCTTTTAAGTGTATCTGTGTCGCTTTTAGTGATATTGTGTCTCTTAGGGGTATATTTGTTTTTTGTGGGGGTTTTTTGTGTTGTCCTTGCTCTTTGTGTCATTTTGTGTCACTCTGTAGTTCCTTTGCGTCTCCTTGTAGTTGTTTGACGGCACATGACGCCATTTTTGTGTGTCTTTGAGGGATATTTGTGTCTTTTTTTGGTTCTGTGTCTCTTTGTTTTTGCTTTTTAGCCATTGTGTTTCTCTTTAACATCATTTTATGTTCTTTGTAGTTCCTTTGTATCTCCTAGTAGTCATGTTGTGTCTCTTTGAAGTATATTTGTGTGTTTTTGGTTGTTGTGTGCTGCTTTGTAGTCTATTTGAAGTGTATTTGTATCTTTTTTATAGTGACTGTGTGCCTTTTTGTTGTTACTCTGCAGCTCTGTGTTCATTTGGAGTCTTCCTGGTTGATACATGTTAATTTGAAATGGCCACTGACCCTATAGGCCCCTGGGCCTGTGCCTGGTAGGCCCGTTCAATAATTCAGATATTATGCAGGCATGTTCCCATACCACATATTTAGAAAGTATAGACCCTTGCAGCATCCTTGACTTTTCATCGGGCTGCCTTCAAGCTCTTGTGTAATGCTCAGATTGTCTTTAACATATGATTGACTGTGTGTGTAGCCATGAAAAAAATTTAATGTGAAACAGTGATCATTTGACATGACTGTCAAAATGCATCAGAAGCGGTGAGGGTCGAAGGGAAGGAGAATAAATCCGCAGGGCTACACTTGAGCCAGTCACGTTCGGTGTTATATACACACTGTCCATATTTGGTATACAATAGTAGAGCAGCACCGCCTGAAACCATTTTAAGCAAAAATGAGCCTAGATTCAGCCACGGCTGTAGAGACATAGTTTCCTGTGCTGGGGATCAGTGTAGATTTCATTGTCCAAGCCTGTCAGGCAGATATGAATGAAAAGGTCGCGAGGTCAGGAAACAAAAGAGATCAAATTACTTTTAGCTATGAAACAATAATCCAGTGACACAGGGTCTGTTTTTATACGTTAAAGACAATTAATTAAGCGTGAGTATGTTTGCAAACTTGCAGGTCAGTCTAAAATTAAAGACACACAGTGTGTACACACACAGTTTGGGCCCTGGAGCAACTCAACCAGATTTCACGTGTTCTTGGCTGTACATGTAAACATCCACATACTGTATGTATTTAAAAGCCACCATATTGTTCCAATAGAGGAAGATTAGATTATTGAGACATGGTGAGTTTTCGTTTACTGTATTTTGCCTCAAGGAAAAGGATCCTTCCTGAAAAACAACATGTTTCGCCCCCCATATGGGGTGTATGATATGTGGGGTTGCTGTCAATGCATAGGGTGGCTGAATATTTAATCTTAGAATATGATCAGCAGAGTTGTAATCGAGGCCATTTACAATCATCCAATAAATCCCCTGCAGGTTTTTAATCATTTTCACCTCATGGATCCCTAAACAGACACAGATGGCGTTCCTCCTTGGTGAGATTTTATCCCGGAGACCCTTATAGGACCACCTTTTTCATATGGATGTGGAGATTATAAAGATGGTGGTAAAATGGGGGGTTAAAATTGGGATAAACACAGGTGAATTACTGTAAAAATCAGTTTCACGTGTTTTGTAGGCAACGCACGGAGCTCTGTGATGGGCCTGGGGTCTTTGAATGTTAGTTTAGAAACCTAATATTTATGATGTCACTCATACGCATGGTCCATTGAGACCCTGTAGGCTGCCCTTGGTACCAAGTCATGCCTTTAAGATTATATACATGTATTACAGCTGATTAAACAAATGGAACAAGATGACTGCACAATTAAGGCCAATCAGGTTCATGTCGACATTTATTGTGCGCCTATACTTCCATCTGTTGGCCGCATTTTGAAATTGTACTATGAGTACGGTGTCCGTGGAAGACCATTTCAATATTTTGTATTGCCTTTTCGTGCTGCCTTCCCGGTTGTCGTAAATGTTGCGAGCAGAACTTGTTCATACTGAAATGAGCCAGGAAATAAAACAAAATACTACACGGTGAATACGGATGAACGAATAAGGACATTAGGGTCTTTTTTGTAAGAATTCACAGACTTTATTTCCGCGTGATATTAAGTTCCCAAGCCGAAAGAGAAAATGACGAGGCGTCAGTGAAGGCAGCAAGATAATGGTTGCGTTTATCCCACAACAGCGCCATCCCTCCAAAGTCTGTTCTGGTGGGAGACCCCTCGCAGGAAAAGCGCTCGGCAAGGAAAGGGTTAAGGAGTTTGTAGGGTCCAGATCGATGCCCCCTCTCCCACACGTCGCCATGAACAAATGAATTCGCGGGGAATTAAATATCCATTTCACAAAGGAGAAAGAGTCCTGTGCTTTGAACCCGACCCCACCAAGGCTAAAGTGTTGTATGACGCTAAGGTAATGTTTGTGCATTTAATACAGCTGTTCGGTATTTCGACTTTGTCCAAACGAATAGTTTATATCGGACAAGCAGGGTTGTGTTGTGTTAAGTGTGGTAGCCTGTGTGAATCAGGCCTAAGAACGAAATCACATTAGCTCTACATATAACGGTTACAATTTCTCCCATGGTTTCCGGGTACGTTTGATTGCACGTTTCCCCCTGAAGCGCATAATTTAAGTAGTGAATACAACTATGTTTGTCGCTGTTAGCTTATTCCTAAGTAGGCGTCTGACAGCTGCAACTGCCACCAGTAATTACAGGACAAAAACGCTGCATTAACTAACGTTAGGGGTCGTTTGTAGTGCAGTAAAGTAGCGTTAGCTAGGTGGCTAACATCCAAACTAGTGCAACGCCAACATTTAAGCTAACAAACAAACACACCAACTCGTCCTCCACTAACTTGCATTGTGTGCGAGCAGCTTGGAAAATAATATTAATGTTTCAAGCACATAAAAATGCTCTCGCAGACTATTTGAGCGTTATTTTCATGTCGGCGAAGTGCGTAATGTCGTTGTCGCTAGCTTGCTAATTAGCTAGCTAATGCTAATAATAGAGTGTTTGTTTACATCGACGCACTGTAGCCCGGGTTAGCTAACAGTTAGCATCGACTGTTGTTCAACTGCATGTTTGTGAGTTGCAGCGGTGAAAGAAGCTTAAGGTATTTTACTTAAATAGCAATAGGGCCTACTGCTATGTTTATTGGCAATTAATATTTATACGTTTGGCTGCATCCAATATTTTGCAGCAACACGCAGCTGACGTTAACGTTAGCTACCTAAAGAAGCAAAAGCAAGATAAGTGATACGCCATTTTATTATTTATAATAAATACATGTAAGTATTGTTTTAGTGTTGAAGCGTGTCTTTAAGATGCTTGTTTAAATAACTGACACGGTGTTGTGTCATTTGAGTAGGACGTATGCTTCATTTTACAGCATGAGGAAAGCTAAGGCTGCTATGCTAACTGTAGGTTAGCCTTAGCTTACATCACAGTACATGGGGTTATCATAATACTGAATACTAGGTCGATAATGAATGGAAGTTATTAACTGAATGGGTGTTTGTTTCTAGTTAATGCACAGTCTGGAACCAGGCTAATTTGCATTATGTTAAGTCCTGGTTTCCAAAGTAATTACTTGTAAATATGAAATCATAAGACGTTGAAATATAGTAGTTGTCAGTTCCATCAGTTTGTAGTAGACGTAATCATTATATAAATGTCATTGTATAGCATCAGACATAGTCATCATCTTGTGTCCTTGCTGACTGAGGGTAGAAGCTCCTCCTGAGCCTCTCATTCCCATTTCCCAGCAGCACTGAACCAATTCTGGTCTGGTTCCGGCAAGTAACGTTTGAACCACTCAGAGCATTTCATCCATCCATTTTTGTAACCACTTATCCTCTTGAGAGTGGCAGGGGTTCAACCATTCATGCTCACATTCACACCTACGGCCAGTTTAGAGTCACCAATTAACCTGCATGTCTTTGGACTGTGGGAGGAAGCCGGAGTACCCAGAGTACACAATCTACAAACTCTGCACAGAAGGGCTTGGGATTGAACCAGGAACTCTTTCGCTGTGAAGCGACAGTGCTAACCACCACCACAGAACAGTACTTGAGTAAATTTACATATGTTCCACCTCTTCAGACTCAACCAAAGTGTTGCAGAAATTATATTTGCTAAATTGTGACTCGAGGCCACTAGTGGTCTGGTGATGCACAGGAGGCTAAAGCAAGACTGATGTTCTGAGACTGATTGTTGTGTGCTCACATTACAGGTCATTGATGTCCTGATCGGTACAGATGAACATGGAAGAAGAATCCCAAAGTACCTGATTCACTTCAACGGTTGGAACAGGAGGTGATTATACCTGTCTTTCTTTAATCAACATTACATGAACAGTGTCTCATACTTAACTATATTATACTCATCATAGTGTTTATCATTGCAAAATCTCATGTTCATCAACCTGTGTCATGATAGATCTATAAAACTCTGCTGTCAAACCGTGCAGGTCTGTGTGATTTTTTTGTTTTTCTTGAAATTTTTTAAATGTGTGTGTAGCTGGGATCGTTGGGCTGCTGAGGATCATGTCCTAAGGGACACTGAGGAAAACCGTAAATTGCAACATAAACTGGCTCGCAAAGCTCTAGGTCGCATGTAAGTTCATATTATGTTCATTCATACCATCAAAGTGTTTAACCATAGAGTATATTATCTTGTATGTGTAGGATGTGTAGAATCTTTAAATGACTTTTGTTACTTAATTCAAACTCAAACCACAAGTCTAGTGCACTGTATGTCAGTGTCTGGTGTGTGTCCACATGTTTTCGATTTGACCTTTCTGTTAGTTTGTTCTGTTTTTAGATGAAACTGATACATTGTGTGTTTTCTTTCCTGGCGGCAGGAAGAGAAGGGTATGGGCGAAGAGGCGTCGTCGTCAGTCTGGCACTAAATCTTCTCTGAAGACTCTCCCTAAGGAGGACGACAGTGATGACGCATGTGAGAAATCTTCCTCCGTTTTTGTGTTTCGCTCCCAGTCTCCCTCAGCAATCAAATTAATCCCTCCACATTCTTCTGTCTCTAGGTTTGATTTCGTCCTCAGAGAGCAGTGACGGGGACGACTCTGACCCTGAATCTTCAAATAGCGGGGACAGCACCTTCTCTGAGGATATCAACAAGATGGTGAAGTGGATTAGTTTAAGAGGATATATAGACCTCGATATTTACATTTTAAGGCCTTTAGTTTCATGACCAGGATGTTTGTTCAAGGAAAACTACATCCTTGTAGTTTGTATGGACCGTGTACCTAAAGGTTCATATCTTGTTTGTTTCAGAGGGTTGAGCCAGACATTAATGTTAAAAGGGAATGTGAGGAGAAGATCGTCCACGTTGACATCAACATCCCTGATACTCTGAAGAAGAAGCTGGAGGATGACTGCTTTTACATCAACAAAAGGAAGAAGGTACACACACAGCCCAGTTGCCAGATTGGATGTTGGCATCGTATGTGTCTTCAAACCACAGACACATTTAAACTTTACGTTTCAGCAAGGCTTTGGTTGACGTGTTAACGTGTTTGGCTTGTAATACCTGGTTTTGGTGGCTAAAAATGGATATGGAAGTCTGCTTAAACTGAATTTATTTGAGGGTTGCTCAGATTGAATGGATTTTTTTAACATGTTTTTTCTCTCCTAGCTGGTGATGGTTCCCTGTCAAACGAATGTCGTGCACATCCTCGAGTCCTACGTCAAGCACTTTGCCATCAACAAAGCATTCATGGCCAACGAGCGGTACCGGCGGCAGCAGAACACCACGCAGAACAGCAGCCCACAGCCGATCCCTCCAGAGAAGAGGTGAGGGTGCACACACTCTGAACAGAGGAAAAATAGCATGATGTAAACAGATGTGCTCTTTCATTTGGATTTTTTGGATTTTTATATTATGGCTCACAGTTGCATATCGTGCATGATTATTGACATTAACTAATCCCTATATTTCCTTTGTTTAAGCGAGGAGTTGTGTAAGGAGATGGTCGACGGCTTGAGGATCACGTTTGACTTCACCTTACCCATGATCCTCCTCTACCCCTGTGAACAAGCTCAGTTCAAAAAGGTCAGCTCCTCCAGGCTTTTCCTGGCCGTCAATGAAAGCTCCCCCTGCTCCAGCAAGTAAGAAATAAATCCTGTGTGTTGTTTCCAAAACAATGGCGTGACTGTGAGATACTGCGTTTGACTATAGTGTGCGACCATTAAGCCACAAGCCTTTTTCTTTTCTGTCGTGTTCAAAGTGCCCAACGAGAGCGCAGCCCGAGTCCGTTGGGGCACAACCCGCCCACGCCCCAGTCCACAGACAGCCAACCAGCTCTGAGCGACATTTCTGCCACCACACCCACCGCCCCAGCCCCCACCCCAAAACGCCGGCGTCATCCCGACATGGACTGCATCTCATTCCAGTCCCAGTCGCTCAGGCGCTCCACCAGGAACACATCTGGAGGTGACCGACCAGCTGAAGGAAGCAGTGGAGGTACACAATGCATTTCATATAAAGGGACTGTTTCTTTCATGTGTCTTCTGTTGGGAATTTGTCTGACACAACAATGATCGTACTTGTGGTGTATGTAATGATTTAGGTGGAGGCAGTGCCACAGCATCCCCGCAGCTTAAACGCCGTTTGGTCGACACCACATCCCAGCCCAAGTTCTTCCTCAACCTTGACAGAAGTAAGACGTCACTCCATCATTCAAATATTTGTAGTAACCAGATTTGCCCAGTAGATGGTGTCATCGTACTTATTTGCTCAAAGCGCTGACGACTCTCCTAAAAGGGTCTCTGCACTCGTCAAACGTTTTGTGTCTTGCATTAATCCTCGCTATCATTGCTTTATTTTTTTTAGACATATTTCTGCAGTGAAAAGCAACACAGCATTAAGTTTATTTGTAAACATGTTGTTGTTCTCTTTACCCAGAAACCCCAGTACACAGCGGCTCATCCTCCCCGTTGCCCTTGACGCCGAGCAAAGAGCGGAGCGGGCCTTTCTATGGCCTTGAGAGCCGCAGAAACAATGAGCTTAATGAGGTGATGAAATTATGTGTGTGATGAACGTACTAGTAGCTGGAAGGGAAACAATATTTGGCTCAAGGACATAAGAATAGTTACATAAATGGCCTCCATCATTGCAGGGAGACAATTTAAGTAACCTGTATGAATTGAACCAAGCTAAACGCTGTGTATGAAACAGTGTGGTCCTTGTGTGTTTAATAATTCAGTTATACATTGTCGTTATCAAGTTCACATTGACCTTTCAGTGGAAACATATTAAACATTTATCATAACTTTCAAATGCAGGGCCGCACATGGTATATCAGTGTAAATGTGTGAAGCCTGAATGTTCCTGTTAAAAGCTTTTCCCTTTACTCTGTCAACCAGGTCCTAAGTTGGAAGCTGACTCCTGATAACTACCCTCAGCACGACCAGCCTCCTCCACCCTCCTACCTGTATGGATCACAGCACCTCTTGCGTCTTTTTGGTCGGTGTCTGATCATTTTGAAGCCTTTCTCATCAGTTTCTTGCGCCTTTGTGCAGCATCTTTCTGTTACCATGCTCAAGGTCTTCCTTGTCTTCCAGTAAAGCTTCCTGAGATCCTGGGGAAAATGCAGATCCCTGAGAGGAATCTCCGAGCCCTCGTCAAACATTTGGAGCTCTTTCTCAGGTAGGACTATTGTGCTTACAGTAAATGTACCAGTATTTCTTCCTTCAGAAGAGAGGGACAGAAGCTGTTCAATTAAAATGGGTTAAAGAGATTAAGTACAGGTTTCAAGTTCCTTCACGCTGTGCAAATAGGAAAGCGCCAATCTTTGGCTCACTCAGGCCCGAAGGCTTACAGTTTCTCCACTAAAACATTCAGGCGTAATATTGAAATCTCACCCCCTTCCTGAAAAATGTATTGTGCCATCAGGTGAACGGAAACTGTGTGAAATCATGCAGAATTTCCACGGAAGATAAATCATTAAAAAGCCAAGGTGCTGCATTCAATTAACGGGACAGGAAATAGGAAGCACTTTGACTCGAAATGAACCTTGCCAATAACCCGCACGGTTCATTAACCAAGGTCTGACCTAGCTAAGCGTTAAAGCTCAATAGTAGCTGGCAGTTATGAGCCGCTGGAAGTTCTCATTTCGCTGGAAGTTCTCATTTCGCAAGGAGAGAGGGGCAGAACCTGGAAGCTATTGGCACAATCTCTCAAACACCCTTCACAAATACACATGCACATACAGTACCTGATGTAGTGCAAGAAATTAAAAGATGGAGGACAGTAGAATTCATCAAAAGACAAAAATAGTGATGGTCAGGAAATGATTATTACACCAAAATAACCCAGAAACACCAAAACAAAAAGGCAAGGAAGAGTAAGTAAATGAGAACATGGGGGGTTGGAGGGGAGGGAGAGATGGAGTGAGAAAGAGCATGTGTTGGAGGGAGGGAGATGAGTGGGCGTTACACAAGCGCGGGAGTCTAATCTTTAAATCCTCCCGAGCGATCTTCAGTTCAGCCGGTCCCAAACCTGAGGGATTTAGGTCCTCTCATTCTCTAATCAAACACACGCCGTACTGCCTTCTGCCACCAAGCAGTGCTGTGGAGCAGCGCCTGAACTCACCATGGAGCAGACACAAATCTGAGTCCGAGGGCCAGAATTACCTCTAGCTCAGTACTCGTGCCACGAACTCATGAGGTGGTCTTCTGAAAATAGCTAACGCTGGCATTCAGGAAGAGAGTGGTGTGCAGTATGATGACAGCATTCAGTTACATATGTGATGCACAGATTTCTGTTCTTGCGGCGGGGCATAAGGGATCTAAAGCAGCATTGTCAACACGGGCAATCCGCACACTGCATTTGCAGTTCCTCTTGGCAAAGCATATCATGTGGTGTCATCAGCAGTTGGGGGAAACATGGGTAGAAAGCCTTTTAATTCACTCCAGTGGCTCTGGACTGCAAATCAGCGGTGCATCTCTTTTCATAGGACATTATTCTGCACAATGGCACCGACAATAACTTGGATGCAATAAGGAGTGAAGTGCTTAAAAGTAAATCACTCTTGCAGTTTCAGTCCCCTCTGCAGCTCTGTGATGAGCCGCCGAGACAGGATTGATAGTGTTCGGCACAGGAAACACTGACATTCCTCTCTTAGTTACCAATTAATGTTTCCAGCGTTCCGGAGACTCTGCAGGACACTGGACGCAAACTAAAACGCCGGCGTCTTTTGGGAAAGCCTTCATGCCTTTTACTCTGAAATCAGCCTCGTGGCAGATTGTGCAGAGCGGGCGAAAACTGATTGATGTCGCAGAGACTGAAGTGCAGTGCATTCTGGGATTTGGCCGCAGTTGATCTCTCACTCTCCCTTTCTCCGCAAGAATGATTATGATTAAGTGTGAGTGTGTGTGCACATGTGTACGCACACGTTATGCTGATTTACAATGTGTATGCCTAAAGCGGCTTGCCTTGTGTTATTACTGATCTAACAGCAATAAAGATTAGGCTGAATTTCTGGCACCAAAGGAAAAAAAAATAGATTTTCCGAGGAATAAATGTGAATTGAAACCTTTACAGTGCTTTTCAGTGAATCTCTTGGAATCGTCTTTGTGTTTTCGGTGAAGAATTAGGCTTAAATTAACTTGATTTCGATACACCCCGTCTCGCTGACCTTTGATCCGTTCACTGTGGGGTGCTCACATGTTCCCTTTATTGTCCCATTAGGTTGTTTGTTATTCGTTGTCAAAGCGTTCTTAAGTTCTCCTCTGATGAGGATAATTTGTTTGCATTGAGATTAGGAAGGCCGGTGGAGCTAAGATGAGATGGCAAGATTTAGAGGATTTGGCCGAGTAGCGGATACTAAGAAGATTCCGGATTAGTTTTCCCCGCTACTGATTAGATGGGAGGAGGGGAGGGGGGGATTTTTCACTCTTCCCTCCCTGACTGCTGGTCGGTCATTCTCATGTTCTCGGTCTTTCTGTCATAGCGATTGGTTCTCTGATGATGGTGGTGGTATAGGGATGGATGAGGGGGCTTTGTGTCTGACATATATACCCGCGGACAGAGGGCAAGGGGTCTAGGATTTATGTGGAATGAGCCAGGGATATCTAGGAAAACCACAAGCGAACTGGGACGTGACATCCGAGACGCTTTCCTGTCGTTGCTTTTTGCGTCATGTAAGCCTATCGTGTCCGTTCTGTTTGTCATCGGACAAACAGCTCATGTTGAATATTTAATGTGAACAGAGTGGGCTTCTGTCGTTGGGGTCAGAATATCTCACCAGATTTCCCTTTCCTGTACTTCCTTTCCCCCGCCCTCTCTCTCTCTCAGGTTTCTGGCAGAGTTCCACGAGGACTTTTTTCCAGAGTCCGCATATGTGTCCGCATCAGAGGCCCACTACAGCATGAAACAACCGAGGCCAATTTATTAAAGGAGACGTCGGCCATTGTGTTTCCTTCCTTTGCTTCTCTCTACCCTGATCTACCCTTCAGCTTGTCTAGACTGACCTGTCTGGGCTCATGTACCGAGGAATAAATAGCAGCTGCCTCTGGAGTTCAGCTGTGTTGTGTTTTCCCCGGACCAGCCTTTCTTCTCCTCTGACCTAATATTAGTTCTCCTGCTGGTACCTTGTGGAACCAGTTGCTTCTACCACGCCACTAACCCTCGGCCATTGCTCTGCTTGTAGGACTGTCCTGCATGTCAAGTCACCCTGCTCCGCTTTGCGTCAATGTACTGCTCCGAGGCATGTCGAGCGCTGTGTGTTGGCATGTGCTACCTTTTTTGTAGCCCACATTTAAGACCACAAAGGCTAAGTCCTCATTGTCTTCATTTTTGTTACCTGGGCTAAGACCAGGCCAAGGCTTGATAATTCTCTTGCCTCTCAGATATTAGAGGCTGGCTGGAACAAACAGCTTTGAATCATTCAGCTGTGGACTGATTGGCGAAACCCCTTTCCGAACTCTGACTGTGTCACTTTTTATAAACAGCCACAGTGTTGGAATATTTGGGCCTGTTCATAGAATGGAAACAGACACAGATTGTAAAGCCATGTGTTCTTGTTCTGCCCATCAAATAAACTAATTTTGGATACTCTGTAGGGCACATCTGATTTGCCTGTTTGTTAGCCTGGCCCGTCTTTATGTAGTGACTTTCTGCAAGCGCTTCCCACGCAACACCGCCAATGATCTTCCGGATACGCTTCCGCTAATGCTACAGGATGACTTGCTCCTACTGTCCTGGAGATGCTGTGCTGCTTTCGCTGAGCAATTCTAATTTACTGACTCTTAAAAACTTTAAGGAATGTTGTTCCTGTGGATCTCTCTGTAGTGATGCCCCTTTTTGAATACCTAATGTCCACTCAGTGTCCATGAGACGTTTTCTTATTTCTTGCTTTGTCTTGCTTTTCATGTTGTCCTGTGCATGTCTGATAAATGTCTAGCTGCTTTTTATTTTCATGTTTTTTTTCTGCCTGTTCCTCTCACTGTGGCAGCCTGACGGCACAACGGCGAGAAATTGGAAAGACGGCGTTCTATGTACAACATATCCGAGAATAACCGCGCACAGTTAAAGATCTGAGGTTGTTAGTATTTGCAGATTTTAAAGATTGTTTCAGATAAGCTTGAATCATTGAGTAGCGCAAAGGTAAGACAATTGCTTCGGTGGGTCAAATTGAAAATATATTTTTTATGATTTGCAGCATAGCGACTGATGCCATTAAACAAATGCTAGGAGTTCCTTGTGCAACAAGTTAATGCAACAAAAGTGATTGTTACGCTTAGTCGTGATGCGTTTGTGAAAATGTAAATACAAAACACCTGTTGATCATTGTGTTATTTATTTCTCTGTGGATCTCCCTGTTCATGTGTAGGTTGAATTTATTATAAAATACTTGACAAGGCCCATTCCAGACCAGTTAATATACAGCTAGTTTGTCTCAGATGTTTCTGTCAGTAAGCTATAAATGGCTGTTGTAACACACTTGTTTGCAAAATACAATGGTTCTGATTTCCATGTTATGTACAGGACTTTTCTGTTGTGTTAAGTTTCCTTTCAGCTCTGTTTTCTTCATAGAGTTTAAATAAAGACTTTCTAAAACTCATCGTCTTATTGACACACACATTAAGCACCATTTTCTTTTTCAGTTTTTCCAATCTTGATTGATACCTCATTCCTTTGCCTTTTCTTGTCTTTGTACTTTCCACTGTAAGATGAATCAGCTCGGAGCATGCAAATGGATTTGAACCAGCAAAAACCTCCCAAAGCACTCCTCTATTAAAAGTTAAATGTAGACAGGAGAGTTTTATCAGCTACCTTGACCTTCAGTTTCTCCAGACTGTAGCTAAGTGTAGTTGCTGCAGCTTGACTTTTTGAATCTGCAGTCCTTGCTAGCACAGCTCTTCTGTTTGTCTTAGAGCTACTTGAAAGCAATCTCTAATGAATGTAGTGGGAGCTTATTTATATGAACATGACTACTTTGAAACAAATCAATCAAAAGTAATTAAAAAAAACTATCAGAATGAAAGTCAAAGGAGCAAGACGGATCTGTTATTGATGTGGTATGAGACTGCAATTGTTCCCCTGGTGAGCAAGGCACTTTAAGGCCGAAGTATCCTTGTGTGGTGAAATACATGTGCTCTAAGATGTGGTCAGACAACATTAGCTCATCTAAAGCATGCTGAAGCCCTTCAGGACTTTCAGAAGAATTACAACATAGTGAGCTTTGGGAGGTTTGCTATGAAATCATACCCATACCTTAGAAGCACAAGTTCAACCTTGATTCTAAAATGTTGGGATGCTGTGTAAACGGTAAATTACAAACAGAATGCAATGATTTGCAAATACGTTTTGATGTATATTCAATAGAATACAGGTCAAAGACAAGTTAGAATGTTCAAATTGATTAACTCCATTGTTTTTTGTAAGTATACATTCATTCTGAATTTGATGCCTGCAACATGTTCGAAAAAAAGTTGGATCAGCGGCAGCAAAAGACTGGGAAAGTTGTGGAATGCTCAAAAGACACCTGTTCAGAACTTTCCACAGGCAAACAGGTGAAAGTCTTATGATTGGGTCTGAAAGGGGCATCTTTAAAAGGCTCAGTTAAGTACAGTGGGGGTTTCACTGCTTTACATTAAAAAAAAACTAAGTGTGCAAAATTAGAACAGTTAAAGAATACTTTTTAATGCACAACTGCAAGGAATTTAGGAATTTCAACCCCTACAATCCTTAGTATCACCAAAAGATTAAGAGAATCCAAAGAAATCTCTAAACGTGAAGGGCAGTGCTGCAAACCAACACTGCATGCCTGTGACCTTTGATCTCTCAGACAGCACTGCATTAAAAACCAACATGATTGTATTAAGAATATTACTGCATGGGCTCGGTAACTCTTGGAAAACCATTGGCAGTAAACAAAGTTCTTCACTTCATCTACCAATGCAAGTTAACTCTACCATACAAAGCAAAAGCCATATATCAACAACATCCAGAAATGCCACAGACTTTTCTGGCCCCGAGCTCATCTGAGATGGACTGTGTCAAAGCGGAAAAGTGTGCTGTGGTCTGACGAGTCCATCATGGAAGTCGTGTTCTCCGGACTAAAGAGGAAAAGGACCATTCAGATTGCTAACAGTTCAAAAGCCAGCATCTGTCATGGTATGGCGTTGTGTTGGTGCTGATGGCATCATGAGTAACTTGCACAACTGTGAAGACACCATTAATGCTGAAAGGTACCTACAGGTTTTGGAGCAACATATGCTGCCATCCAGACAATGTCTTTTTCAGGGACCTCCCTGGTTATTCCAACAAGACAGTGAGACACAGTCAGTACATTTACATGGACAGTTTAATTCCACTTTTAATCGGAATGAAAGGCCATTCCGATTAAAAGTGGTCATGTAAACGGTCATTCCGATTGAAAATGAAATCCGATTAAAGGGGGTGGTTTATTCCGTTTGTCATTCCGAATGAAAGAATTTTGTGAGCATGTATACACTAATTCCTCTTTCAGTTCATTCTGGTCTTTCTGCGCATGCTCGTTTCCTTGCCCTTCTGGCGCGATGGTGTATATAGCGTGCATAGCAACGGGCTGAGACAGAGCAGTCGGACTCGTTGCACTCACCGGTTTCCATTCGCCACAGCACGGTCTTCTGTCTCCTTTCTCCTCCTCAACAGACGAAGCATTAGCAGAACAAGGTTGTTGTCGTACTGCTGCTTCAAGAATATAAGCAAAACAAACCAGAAAAAGGCACTAAGAACGGCATCGTCAAGCATCTTGTTATCCGGAACGAGGACTACAGTGTTTTCTTCCGATAAACGTAAACACGTAACATCCGCCCCGCCCCCTATCCAATCAGAAACCATCCCTGCCCCACTGATCTCCCATGTAAACCCTCATTCGGAATGAATATTTCCCATGTAAACTACCTGGAAAAACTTTAATTCCGAATGATTTCATTCAGATTTATTTCATTCCGAATGAGAAGCCATCATGTAACCGTAGCCACTCTGCACGTATTCCAACAGCGTGGCTTCGTAGTCAAAGAGTGCATCTACTATACTGGCCTGCCTGCAGCCTAGACCTGTCTTTCATTGAGCATGTGTGTAAAATATGACAGTGGAGACACTGGACTATTGAGCAACTGAAGTCGTACATCAAGCAAGAATAGTAAAGAATTTCACTTTCAAAGTTTTATTATGAAGCTTCCAACAATTAGTGTCCTCAGTTCCCAAACACTGACTCAGTGTTGTTAAAAGGTGATGTTACACAGTGGTAAACATGCCCCTGTCCCAACTTTTTTGGAACATGTTGCAGTCATCAAATTCAGAATAAAAACAATCAAGGTTATCAGTTTGAACATTAAAGGTCTTGTTTTTGTACTGTAATCAATTGAATAAAGGTCCAAAGGATGTGCAAATCATTGTTGTGACTGTCACAGCTCTTAGAGAAATTGTTATTTTATGAGAACATCATACTACTCTCATGTCATGGCACTCCATTAATTTAGCCTAGGATAAAGACTGGAGAGAGGGGGAAACAGCCAGCCTGGCTCTGTCTGAAAACCTGTAAAGCTACTAGCACCTTTTTATAGCTTTCACTAAGTCGGGTAGTGTAAAGGTGCTGCCAGGCATGTTTTTGAATTTCGGAGTGCACCATGGGAGCTGTTTTCCTCTGCTACCAGGCTTTATGCTAAGCTATTCCATCCAGCTATCCTACCTTCTTAGCTAATGCACATACGTGGGAGTGGCATCAATCTTCTCGTTAACCCTCCAGGAAAATAAGTGAGTAAGTCAACTGCCAAATTGTCTTGCGTATCATAACATAATTTGCCTCGATTTGTCGATGGGGTGCTGTTAGGAAAATTGCATTAGAATGCAAATAATATGTACTGTTATAATGTATATTGCAAGTCTGATTTATTGGCTAAGCTGGTACAGTTGATCGCTTGAATACCTTGAAAAGGGTGTACAAAGTCTTTTCTTATATAGTGTCTGCAGAATATGCTCTTAGTCTATTCCCAGGGTACCTGTGGGAGGCTGGCTAACCTGGCTTCCCCATATCAGGGTCCTAATGGGTTTTAGTGGTAAGCCCTAATTGTATTTGGACTGGGTCAGACTTCTTGTAATGAACTGCTTATCACTGCAACCCAAGACAGCACTCTCTAGCCTGCTGCTATCATGTAGCCACAAAAGCCACCAGTTCAAGCCTCTCCATGCATCTCGAATCGATTTCCCGTCCTGTGCCATCTCTATCCACTTACCACATGATTCAATTGTTGGGGGGGGAAATGGGATGTAATGAGATGTGAGCTATCACCTTGTAAGTGCTGCTGCCCGCACCTTTCACCTGATTCCGCCTCTTCTTTTGTTTGTGTTACCCCTTTCTTCCATCTGCAGTGGCTGGGTCCTATCTTTCCATCCCACTCTCTGGTCTCTGTCTGACTTCCTCCTCAATCCCTGAGTGGTTTTCTTTTCCTGCCCTCACATCCATATCGCCATCTCTTTTGTCTAGTGTTTCCTCTGATTGGTCTTTTGTCTTTCCGTTCCTCTCCTTACTCTCCTCAGAACTCTTTTGAGAAAAGAGTGAAAAGCTTTTGGCCAGTAGGAGTGCGCAGACGCATCTCTTTCCATTTATTTATCTATTTTTGAAGTGTTTTCTGCTTCCATTCTCTTCATCCACTCCAAGCATTTACTTTATCAAGTCATCTTTGGATACATCCACCTCCCTACCCGTCTTCATCCAAGTCTTCGTCAGTCATCTTCATTCTCCAGGCTTTCCACCCCAGTCGTCCCGTTCTCTTCATTTTCATTCCTGCACCATGGACCAAGGAAATGGATCGCAAGAGGACAAGGTGGACACCAGCCCTTCTGTCTCGTCTGACTCTTCTTGGACATCATTTGACCTTAGCACTGACCTCACATCAGTCAGCTCCGACCAACTCTTGACTCCTCTGACAGCTCCCAGTGGCTGTAAATCATTCGAGGACCAGCAGCCAATGAAGTCTTCATCGGTCAAGGTCTCTTCTAAAGCCCGAACCAGGGAGGTTGCATGGATGGAGACGTCTTTTCTCACGAATGATGAGTAAGCACATTATTGTAGTGACATAGCATTCACCAGGGGCAAGGTAAAAAGAGGGACAAACACTTTAAGTGCAATCCACTGTTGAGGAATAAGAATTTGGACACTTCTTGTTCAGTATAATCGCATGTATTCATATTGCTACCTTGCAAATAGTTGTTGTCTAGATATGCTGCATATATCACAGTAAGTATAGATATTATCATCTCTGGAGTCAAGGTGTCCTTGTAATCAAGACACACCATTCCTGTCACTGTCATGCGACTTCCGTGGTAAAATGCGTGCATGATTGGGTGTGTCAGATTCAGATTTAATCAAGGCCAGCAGTAAACATGCCATCCCCTGTGATGCATTCAGTTTTGAATATGCCACCTTGGTTTGACCTGTGCTTGTAATCACATTCTCAGGCTTGTCTATGTACTGTGAGATACATTATTTCCCACATTTTCATCAAATGTAAATCAGTGGATTGAATCACTGTATCACACTTATGTAACATAACGAGTCCCTTGACAAATATAAGGTCTGATCAGTATGTTTTCGTTAAGCCACTCAATAGCAATATGTTGTTCTGCATACTTTTTTGAGCTTGTGATGGCATTCCATTGACATATTGGTAAAAGCGTCTGATCATCTGAATAAGTTTGGCGAAGGTAAGGTTTGTTCTTTCCCCATTCTTGTTGAGAATTAGCAGCAAGAAAAATAACCCCAACTTCTCTAGAAATGACAGGAGAGAGAAGGATTAAAGATCTGTACCGATACATGAATGCAAGCGCTCTCACTGAGACTTAGCTCTCAGCCCACAGTGGTGTCGATTATCTGTTTCATCTGGTTTTAATCATTCTGTAATGGGAGTGTAATTCCCAGTTGCAGGACTGTGAGAGTGGATAAAACAAGCCCTGCATTAGTTTAGATATAGAGACCATAAATCACCTCTCTTTGAATTCTGTAGAGAATTTCAGTCTCTGGCAAGTAGGAAAACCCGGGTGCTGTTCATCCTTTACTTCTTTCCACTCTCCATCAGTCCACCATGCCCTGATACATATTATTACCCTTGTACAGACAGACAAAAGTCTGAACACACTCATTGCCTGACACTCACACCATGTCTTTAAATCACGCCCGACTCCCTGCGGAGTGTTCAGTACCTTTACACAAAGACTGATTAAACTTTGAGGTTGAGGAATATTTCAGAGCCAGCAAAGGAATATGAATGTATTTCACTCTTTTTTTACCCGTCTTTGTCAGTCGCTGGGTTTCCATCTTTAAAGTGGGATGTCTCAGTAGAAATGGCAAATGTCAGCGTAACTTTTTTTGTATTGTTTAACAGAAGACAAATGGGATTTTAAATCTTGCTGACAACGCTAAGATTTTGCAATGCACTGCTCTTGGGCATAAGGTATACTTACATGGAAATGGATGTACAGTACAGAGTATTTAAAAAATGCATTAAGAGCTTTTTTGCTTTATATTGTAATGTAAACTTCATACAAATCCATTTTTTAAAATTAAGCTCTGTAAGATAATTGTTTGTCTTGAGAAACACACTTATAAATGTTGTCTTGCCAAGAATTAGACAAGAAAACTGTAACTACATTCCTGTGAGTGTGTGTTTTAAGTATGAAGCTGGAGCCAGGAGGTGATTAGCTTAGCTTAGCCTAGCTTAGCATAAAGACAGGACATAGGTGGAAACGGCTAGCTTGCCTCCTTTTCATGCATCCATCTCCTTACTTGTCTTCATCTAAGCCTCCGTCACTTTCTCTCTTCATCAATTGTCTTCATTCTCCAGTTTTCCAAACCCAGTCATCTCATTCTCCTCATGTTTTTTCTTGCACCATGGACCAAGGAAATGGATCGCAAGAGGACCAGGTGGACACCAGCCCCTCTGTCTCGTCTGACTCTTCTTGGACATTATTTGACCTTAGCACTGACCTCTCATCAGTCAGCTCTGACCAACTCTTGACTCCTCTCATAGCTCCCAGTGGCTGTAAACTATTCGAGGACCATCGTTGAAAAATGCAGCTAAAACTGATTAATAAACATATTTTATCTCGTTAGTTCAAACAGCACAAAACAGAAATGTAAAATCAGTAATTTCTAGTTTCAGAAGTTCTTTGCTGAGACTATTTCTTGGCCATTAGCAGGCAGATGCAGTGAGAGAGCCATGCTCGCTATTTTCCCCTTCTTCTAGTCTTTCTGCTGAGCTATGCTAATCTTCTCATCTAACTCTTCTTATCCAATTCTTGGCAAGAAGAACTGTTTCTACCGAAATGTAAAATTATTCTTTTAAAAGTATGCAAAACTCAGAGCGTATCGGTTCTCTGGACACAGTTCTACAAGGGTGAACTGGAGGGTAGGTGCTTTCGCAATGAGTACAGAGCAAAGTGCTAATGAGGAAGCCAGATTTTTTAGGACAGTTCAAAAGTTTTAGCAAAATTTGCTTGACAGTATGGAGACGTCGCTCCACTCTTTTACTGCCTTATCCTCTGCCTCATATTTCTCTGTCCTCTTTGTGCTGATCTCTGACTCAGCGATGTGCAGGCAAACAGTTAATGTTCTTGTGCCGTATTTAAAGTCTAAAAAGGTTACAGCGGTCAGTGCGCTTAAACCCTATTGGCTGGTGCATTTAGGGAAGCTTAGCAATGATTGGACCATCTGGAACAAGATGGAATGCCATACGTGAGAATCATAATAAAAATAATAATCTAATTACCAGTTGTGAACATAAATCACAGTTTCATTAATGTACCGTTGTCGCCCTTGCTGTGCTGGACTTTTCTGAACTAAAATATACTTAAAAAAAACATCCCCAGATGTAGAGAGAGGGAGGGGAGGCGAGAAAAAGAAAGAGAGGCAGCCCTGAGGATCACACCACAGAGGAAGCTACAGAGATGTAAAGATAAAGCAGAATAAAGGCAGATAAAGAGACTGAGCAACTTTTTACTTGCTGCTGAGTCAACTGACCCCGCCATCACTCTTTCGGACCTTCTGCTCCAGATTCCTATCTTTCATCATTTCTCTTTTGTCTCATTTTGTTTTTCTCCTCCACTTTTTGTTATCTCAACTGCTTCCAAAGTACAATTTCTTTTTTTTTGTAGTTGCACCCCACCCCCTCTAACCCAAGCATAAAGTCATTTTGCTGCAGTTGGGGTTATTGTTTTTGTCGGAGCCTCTGCTGGAGGCAGCCTGAGGATTAGGATACAGTCGGACAGAGAGGCACAGCATGATGGCACACTGAGTCATGAGGTAGGATAAGATACAGTATTTATCTCATCTTCTGCGTCCATGTGATGCAATGATGAGCTTTGTGGATGAATGTGTTGCTACAGTGAAGGTACAGGGGCTGCGTAATTGGCTTTTGTGTAAGTGTTTTAAATTTAATTTTTATTGCCGGTTTATGGATTCATTTTCTCTGGGTTCTTTAGTCAGATTTTTTTGCTCAAAATGCTGCATCTGCTCAGTTTTACCCACTCATGTTACAGCACTGATAATCAAATATCGCAGTGTGTCTCCATGTTCCAGTGCACTTAGCGCCTCATTTTGTCTGAGCAGAAGCTGCAAATGGTTAGGATTTCTGGAGACTTTCAGAGGAAGTTGTTTCTATCTCTCCAGGCAAGCGCAGTGTGTGGCAGACAGACATTTTCACAGTTGGGTGGAGGCACTCCGATCTGAGCCCTCCCACTTATCTCACTGTAGTAACTGCATTTTCTACTTCTTTCAGGCTCTGTGGTTTTGACATCAAATTTGAGAGGATTTAAAGTCAGGCTTTAGTGTGGGGCTGTGCAGTGCAGTCTGTAGGATGGCCGCTGCCTAAACCCACATCCAGTTATTTACACTGCTGTTTCCCAGCCTCGATTAATAGAAGTAAACAATTTTAAAACGGGTTCATCTTTCATTTGAGGTATTAAAATGTGACGGATTATTACATGTTTAATGAGCTCTGTAGCCGGAAGACAATCTTCACAGTGGGTTCCATATGTTGACGAATTGTTGTCTGCCCTATCATGGTAGTAATTTAGTTTGGTGTTTGGTATCAGCAATGCAACCAGACTAACAAAACACTTCCTATTTAAAATTGCACTATTTGATAATTTTCTATTTACAGTGGATTCATTGACAGTGTGTAAGGTGAAGAGTGTTGCATGCAGTGATTAAACCACAGATAATTAGCACCAACTACTTTTTTCTTAAGCAACTTCTTGGGCTAAATGAAGCCAATGGAAGTGCCAAAAACTGCAGTTCTTTAAATGGCCACTTGAGGCTGGCTCCAAAAGCAAGTCAGTCCCCATAGACTCCCATGTTAAAGCCACTACAAGGAACTTTTAACTGGATATGCAAAAGTCTCTCGTTTCTGCTGATGTCTGTGCGTGACCTACAACAGCAAATGAGACCATCGGTGTGAAGATAAGCAATTTCTATATAGTGTATATCCATACCTTTAGGAAACTGTCTCCGGGTCCGCCCCAGGTCGCTACCAGGACAAAACGATTTACGGCACTCAGACGGCACACGTCATCTTACCTAGCTGCTTACATTTATAAATAGTCGCTATTCCTCCCCTCGACCCGACGTCCGCGGGGAGTTAAAATAGCAGCAATCATCGAGTAAAAGTTCTGTGAAAGCACTGGACTCACCAGCAGTCAGCCACGTCTCAGTCACACAGAGAAAATCCAATCCTCGGGAAGTCAGGAAGTCCTTCAGGATAAACGTTTTGTTCGCTAGCGATCTAGCATTTACCAGCCCAATCCTGGAAGGAGGCTGCGGGTCCACGGCATTAGCTGTCCGGGGAGCCACACACAGAGGCCGCAGGTTGCGCAGATTCACCCCACGCCAGCGGGGACAAGGAGAGCAGGGGCCGCGGGGCTGGAACACCTCATCTGGGCCGACGACAGGTACCAGCCAGGCGTCGACAGGGTCCAGCGTGTGCCAAGAAATAAAGAGGCGAGGCACCGCTCCATACTCAGTCCAAGAAGCTGTGGAAGTGCTTGCCAAACAGGCCATCAGCCTTACCAGCCGACCGCTGCGTTTACCCCGGCGGCAGTGGCACTTACGCCGGAGAGGTGGAGCTGGGGCACGGCAGAGAGAAAGTTCCTTGTAGGGGCTTTAAGGTGTTCAACTTTATAGCAGGAATAAACATGTTTACAGCGTGGTACAAACATAAACAAACATTGCGATTTGATCTACAGGCATAACTGTAGCTACGGCTGTGTTTTCAGATAATGAAAGTTAATTGAAAAAATTTGGTTGCCTAAAAATGTTTTGTTCAGCATTTTGTTGAACTTAAAGACCCTTCAGAGTCAGATGTTCCATTTTTGGTTAGTGCATTTTCTTTTAATGGTTTTAAGCCGGTTTTTCGTTAGCAAAATTAGCAATAGCATTATCCTTGTTAACCAGAGCTTTAAATGTACTGTGCCAGCATAGCTAGCAGCTAGCGTTAGCTCCACACTCCCGTCCAAATATGGTCATTTCTGGCTCCAAACATCCAAGATGGCGACAACCAAAATGCCAGACTCAAGGCTTTGAAGTTGAAGTCCTCAAAACAACTGCTGCCATCACAGTGGCTATGTCCATTAATTCCCTTGGGAATTGGTCGACATCAAACCAGGGCTGCAAGGAGAGTGACACAAATGTTGTTTACTTGTTTTTATGCTGCCTCATAAAGGAAACAATCAGTGAATGCAGGTTTAAATCTATGATTTACATTTAATAATACCCACCCAGAGCTGTTGTGTGTATGTGTCACATACTGCTGTAAATTGATTCACAAGGATATTGAGAATTTCAAGGCCACTTGAATTAGTCGATGGTTCTTTGGGTTTTTTTTTGAATGAGTCTATAAATACACCATCACTATGGTTGCACAGTAACATGGTTACACAGTAATAGCTGCAAGGCTTTTATGATTCTGTTACACTAGATAACTCTATCTATGGCAGGTCTTAATGCAATAAAATCACATTTTGCTCACAGTGGATGTTCACAACCAGATATTGAATCTGACCGGAAGCATCACAGTCATAATACAAAGGACAAATCTGAGAAGATAGAATAAAAACATATATTTTCCAAGAACACAGTGCCAGGAAGTCTGAATTACTCCAGTGTTGTCCGATGCATCACATTTGAGTGTAAAATTTTGACCTCTAATTGTGCCGCAATGGACCAGCAGTTGAATTTGTGACCACAGCTGAATGTGTGTGGAATACAGACTTGAGAGTTGCAGCCATTTTGACATTTAATTACAGTTCTTTTATTGGAATAATACATGCAAGATTCACCAAAAACTAAAGCAGTGCCGTCTGAGGTGGTGCATTTTGTCTTTTTGACAAAACTTCTGACCTTTAAACAGTAATTAGATGTGGGGAGATGTTGTCGAACTCGCAGGTAATTTAGCAACTGTGTTGGCACCAACAATTTGGGTGCACAGGAGGCAGAAGCAACAGATTTTCTGTACTGGTCAGCTGGCCGCTGAGTCCATTAATTCATGGTGTATTATGACTGATAGGAGAGGGTGTAATTAAGGAGAGGATGAATCTCTATTCTCTTTTTAATGAAAGAGTAAGGACCTTTGGCACTTGGGACTGAGCCGTCTGTTCCTTCAGATCCAAGAGACTTTTAGCTGTGAATAAGATGTGAGCGATACAGATTATGAAAATTGATGGTAGGTTATTGCTTTTGTTCTGAATAGCAATGACGTTGTATTTTGCCACTTAGGAGTCCCTACACCCTGAATTTAAAACCCATCATTTTTCACTTTGCACAATGAGTCATCACCAAGATCCTTCCCCTCCCTTCATCTCTCCATTGTTCCTCTTTTGCTTCCCCTGATATTCCCCCATCTCTCCCACCACCCAGTCTTCCACCCATCCTCCGCTTTCCCACGACAATCCACATCATATTACATAAAATAAAGCTCATGGTCGTAAGTGGATAAAAAAATTGCCTTTACTTAGGAGACTCTTTGCTTGCTTTTCCCAGTAAACAAACAGAGTTACATAAAGTCTACAAAGCCTCCAGATGGGACACGATGGAGGTGCAGTCATTTGGCCAGGAGTCATTTCCAGCATAACATGCACACACAAAAGTTTTTAGGGCATTTAGGAGCTTATTCTCATTCCTTTATCCCATATTTGTTCCCTACATGCTCACCTTTGCCACTACCTAGCATTAACCTTCATAGCAACCTTAACCTCACTTTAATTCTAAATCCTAACCTTTGAGCCAGGGCGAGCGGACACGTTTATTTAGAAAGAAGAAGGATTTATTGCAGTTTTTCAGACTGCTTCATATAGCTGTGGTCAGGGAGGAGCCTCCATATCTGCAGTGGAAAATGCTAGCTGGTTGGTATCTCATATTGAAAATATATTTTTTATCATGCTGTGTACACAATCAGCACACAGGGGTCATGCACAAACCAGCAGTCACGTTCCTGTAGACATAGCTATAGATAGCCACTTGGCAGAGATTCAGTACCAGGTGGCATCGCTGAGGTAGCAAATGGAGCTGGCCTCCTCTGAACTTGGAATGTGCAGGGCGAGCATTATATCATCGTGTCATTGTAAAATTTTGTGGAATATCCATTTGCATTTTGTAACGCAAACAAACTGATATTGCAATGTCCAGAAGCCAATTTTATTTGTTAAATGATGTACTCACCCACTAAGGGTGACAGTAGAGGACAAATCACCAAGCAGTCATAAATCTCAGGATAATCAGACAGGCAGCACTTTTCACTGGCCGGCTCAATGTTATAAAGTTGAGTGTTTGAGATTGTAGGTACGGCATATCACTAGGGTTATCAAAATAGTGCTCGCTGCAGATATTTTATTGATTTTGGCTAAAAACACCTCCAACAAGCCGAACATGGTTATTTCTGGCATCTCAGAACCTTCCACCTTGACAGAAAATGCAGTGAAAGTCACCTCCTCTACGTTCCATGACTCAAAAAATCTCAACTCACCCAGACAGGACAGAAAAATAAAAACTGTCAACAGTCAAAACTGAAGATATAAATGTCGAATGATTCTTTCTAGACCCTTTGTAACTTCTTTGGTCTGTGCAATAGGTGCTGCTCACTTTTTGTTCAGCCTGTACAGATCACTGCTGGGACCTGAAGCAGAGCTCTTGGCTATTTCGCTACCTCTTTGCTTTACGACCAGAGTGCCTCATTGATGTTGAGTGGCTTTCTTGGTCTATTTTCTCTGCAATCTGCAATCCATACCTGCAGTCGGGCAATTCGAGGCCTTCACTTTCAGGTCATGATCAGTTTTCTGGACTCGTGGTCTGATTTTGCCGAGATGCAGGTTCCCCAGTGCACAGAAACTGTGTAGCAAAATGTAGATACGAGAGAAGCACAGGGAAGGGTGTCAAGTAAAATAAGTGTCCTAGTCAGGGTGTAATGATCCATCAATCAATGATCGATTGATGCATATTGTCATCTTTAAGATATGCCTTTATTTTGAGATTTCCATGGCATGTCTCTGTTGCCATTTCTGTCCAAGCACACTTTCTTTCTGGACATTCAGTGCTCGCAGCCTAGTGCCAGGCAAACAACTACAAACAGCCAAGAAAAAGACAACAAGTACATATCCTGATATCATCTCATATCAATCGCAGACCCCTGAATTGAATCAAATCAAAATTGTATCATGGCATTGTGATATCAGCAAGTATCGCCTCTTTGCCCAAAGAGTTGATATCATATCATGATAATATCTGATAGTCGATATATTCATCCAATCACCCAACCCTAGTCGGTACACCAAACCATTCTCATTTCCAGGTTGTCAAATACTGCTTTATCACGCCCTTCTGCGAGCATCTCTATAGCCCCTTTTACACTCCCAGATTTTCCGCGAATGTTGGGCCGTTTTGCCGGCAAGCTGCGAGCATTTAGACACACAGAGCCGGATTGGCGAGTTGATCTGAGGTGCCCAATTTTCTGCCTCGAAGGGTAGACATATTGGCGGAACCCCCGCAACGGGAGGGGCTGTTGATGACTTGTGGGAGGAGCTGTTGATGACGCCACATGTGCAACCTACTGGCGGTAGATAAACAAGAAACAGCTGATAGCAGGAATTAGCGAGCAGCTAGTAGCAAGAGGGAAACACAAACCTGACAGATACTGTAAAGATGAGCAACTG
>NC_065520.1:12624480-12697593 GCF_006386435.1 Epinephelus moara
GACTTATGAGAGAATCACCGAAGCACTGACCAGCCACGGCTTCCCTCCCATGTCACTGTTTACGTCACACGCTGAGCTACACGTTTTGTTACTTGCTCACGCCCCCCATTGCCCTGAAAAAGGCGCTTTCTGTATAAACAAAAGTAGGTAGGCGGCATTTTGCTGCACTCCCCGATTTTGTTTTTATACTGCCAATGCTGAAAGAAGACTGATTGGGCTTTCCTGCAAATTTGCACATCTCCTTGTTTAAAAAGAGCTTATGTGAAGCACAGCTGAAACACATTGTGACACGTGGTTAATATTGTGAAGCAATCGTGGTTAGATTTAGGCAAAAAGGCTAAAATAAGTATGTTTGTTGACGTGATGTGACGAAATATGTTATGTGAGTGACGTCGGTGCATGATGATCGAGTTAGCTGAAAGCCTGGTATGTTTGTATCATAAAGTACACCAAAGGCTGCCTTTGGCGTCAGTATCAAATGCTGAGGGATGTGACGAAGCAACGGCATTTGACACACTGGGAATGATTATGGGCTGGTTACTCCGAATGTATTGAGGTCCAGCCTAAAGGACTCAATCTAAATATTAAGACCTTCCTATATGGAAATATAATTTACATAGAGTATAGTAGAAGTGATGTAAGTGGGGGTGTTAAAGCCTTGTTTCCTGTCCTTTGTTAATCACATTTTACTCTGTGAATTTTTAAAGTCTGTATAAGCAATGCCCTTGAAATCTTATTTGTTCACATGCAAATGCAGAGGAGTGCAGATTATCAGCAATGACCCTCCTACTTTGCCTCTGTTATGGGACGGGGCCCCACACCCCCACATAGACCAGACGGTGTTGATTTTACAGAGTGTTTAAGGCATTTCATAAAGTTTGTGCTCACCCCCCTTTTTACTGAGAGACAGAGGGAAAAGGGAGGGTAGCTGTAGTTTATGTGATGGCGTGTGAATAAATTTTCTTTCTCACTCTACACAATCAGATTTTATTGTCACCGGTCCTTGTTTATCTCCTCTGAGTCAGCAAGGACGACTGCACTATTATGTTGTGTCCTTCTCTTATTGTATATACATTATTGTTGTGGTAATCTCTCGCTGCCTGCTGTTGCCCAGGGGCACAGCTGACCTCTGCCTGCTCTGACTGGAGAGAATCACAATCATTGATTCTCATCCATTCACATGCACACATCTATACAAGAAGCGTCTACTATACGTCACATGTGTCCCTGCTCTGTGGCATCGGGGTTTGAGAGCAGCATCAGACATCTTTGTGTCTGAGATCCACACACAAACACACACATGCTCGCTGTAAGTACAGCTGCTGATGTCTGTGCTTAGTAGCAGCTCTAAAGTTGGCACACATCTGTTCATGCATTGATCCACCCGCTCTGTGTGCAAGCTGTGTGTGGGGACGGGGAGTGTGTGCGCCGGACACACTGTATATCACACATCTTGTCATCTCTCGGATGATGCCGTGTGGGGGGAGGTTTTCCCAACATTGTCCTCTGCGATCTCACACTGCATGACACTCCCTGCATGCATGTGTGTGTGTGCCAGGGTCCGTGCATTTATGTGTGTGTGTGAGTGAATGGAGTTTATCCCCGCTGGCCCAGATGCCCCGGCTAAATCCATCACCAGCGGTGCTGCACAGCGGTGCTAAGCTGGAACATTTGGCACCAAGCTAGGAATGAAAAAAGAAAAACAGGAACACACTCAAACATACACATATGCACACGCACACACAGAAAATTGAGTTTGGGGATTTTTTTTTTTTTTAAAGAGATTCAGAGGAAGTGGATTTTTTAGTGGAGGAGTTGGACTCAGGGACCGGGACAGGAGCTCTTTCTCCGACGCTCTGAGCCTTTTGGTGGTGGTGGGGCTGGGGCGTCCATCCCTCTCTGTCCACCCGCTCATTACTTCATCCGTCCAGTCCGGCTGACAGGATGGAGCCGTGTGACGACGATGACGAACTGGGGATGTTAGCTGCATTCCAGTAAGTTCTTGTGTCCCTTGACGCTTCTTGTTTTGTGCTTCCTCTTGTCATCGCACAGAACACTTGTTGTTGACACATTGTACTTATTTGCAAAGCTGAATTTCTTTAAGCAAAAGGCACATTTTCAACCTTTGCCACCTCTTTCAACTTCCTAATCAGAGTGTTAAAGCTCTTTAGCGAGGGCTTTGTTGATTAAGCTCCATGGGAGGTTTACATGGAGGTTGCTGCTGGTTGTTGGAGCCTGCTGTGGGCCTCTGGCTTGGGGTCACAACAGAAGAGTTGTGCTGTTTTAGGCCAGTTTGTGGCGATAGATCTTTTGATGCATTCCCTTATTTCTATTTTTGTTTTCATCTCAAACATGTAAGTGCTTCGTGGCTTAAGTTTTTCTGTTCTTGTTCAGTAAAGTCAGCTCTGTATTGTGTCTAATAATACCATTTTGTGTATATTCTGAACTATTGAAGAAGCTGAAATGCTGTACCAACCTGCAACCCATGTGACCAAGCAGAAATTAGACTGCAGTTATAATCAGCAGTGGAGGAAGTATTCATATAATTTACTAAAGCTCTATGGGGGCAGTAACAGCAGCGTATAACACTTCTTTAAACACTAGAATCCTATGGCGAAGAAATCAGTAATTTGTACATGACAAGGAAAAATTAACGTCCCGCAATCAGGTGGTTAGCTCAATCTGTGGACAATATAACCTGTTAGCAGTTACTTTTGTTCTCTCATAGTGGAGCCATCTACACGAAGAGACGCTACAAAGTAATTTGAAATGCGTTCAAATGTGATTTAAGGCCATTTTTGTATGTTGTCCACTCAGTCACCGATGGCTGATGGATGGCGTACGGTAAAACCATCTGATCGCCGCAGTGTAGCTGCTGGATTTTCCCGAATTCTTTCGTTATTTACGACGCCAACTACTGCAGCTAGCACTAAACCAGAAGAACGAAAACAATTGCATTAGAACCAGAAGATAAAAAATAGGCGGCACAGCATAAGGTGAATATCGTGTTAATATTGTGTTACAGGATGCTCAACTGTACGATTCTGCGTTTCCAGTCAAATGTAATTGAATGCAACATATTGACAGGCCTTTCTGTGATGATCTTTAATATTTTCCTGAGGCAACTGTTTATTGATGTGGAAAATACTACTAGCTGTAGTGACTAGTGAAGTCAAAAGGCATCGCCCCTTATTTTTCTCCTTCATTTCTTAACTATCTTCATAGCGGCTCTGGGGGAGTTGATGGATTTAATGCCCGACTGTCTTGCTGCTGGCTTTAAAGCAGCCATATTGTAATCTCGCTCAGTGAATTGACGGCACGTGAGTCGTCCGTTACATAAGGCTGAGGTGGCTCCAAGCAGCAGAGGAATCCAGGACCTTGTAATTACTGAACACACTTAGAGATTACATCATGGATTGAGGGGTTTAGCTTGCTGGCTGCAGGGAAGTGTGGGCGTGTGTGTGTGCGTGAGGTGTGGCCTCATAAAATTTTTTATTTTGCCCATAAATTTATATGCATGTTGCTTCCTTCACTATGAATATGCAGTATGTAAATGCAGCATGTGTGTATATATGCTGCATGTGTGTTGCAGGCTGAGTAACTGAGGATCAGGGGGGCAATTAATTGTTTTAATACTGTCACTTCAACAGCCGGATGGTGTGTTTACTCTAAGTGATTGTCATTTAGAGTGTTATTTCACATATAAATGCACACATGCTTTTGAATCATGTGGTCAATGTTCTTCTCAGCTAAAGTAATTCATTTTTGACAGTAGTTAACAGCTTGTATTGTGATGCGCTCAATATTTCAACTCGTTGACATACTGACGTCATACTGTTACCCACGGCACCGACTCTGCAGTGGTATGTAGAATAAACTGTGGCGTCCTGAATGTTTTATGAACAGCCCCGGACTTCTCAGACTCTTTTAGTGACTTACCACTCAAAGGGAACTCATTCAGCGGCGCCTCTGGCAACGGCACAACGTCTCTCCCTCTCCTCTCTCGCCGTGTGCACACAGGAGTCGTGTCGTCAAGTGATTTTGGCGTAAATCTTGATTAATGTAAACCTACCTGGCGCTCGTGGCTCGACAAAAAATTACATATATATACATGTGCAATAGTTATGGTGGCATAACTGAAAATGATGGATAAATGGTTGAAATGTCTGTCTGCTGCCACTAGTTAGCATAAATGGATCTGATAATTTAACCAGAAAATCAAACTTTTTTAAATTAGTATCCCGCATCACAACAGAGTTTTCAGAAGTGGTATCGAGGACTTTGTTTGAAGGACAAACTCTATGTTTTGTGGTTTGTAAGAAAATTATGAAAACACAATAAAACTCATACAGTAACTTTATGGCTTGTTTTTTTGGACGACAGCAGGTGGGAGAGAAAAGTACAAAGGAAGGGAGCTTTCCCTTCTGTTTCCTATCTTTTCTTTTTATCTAAACATAAACCCATGCAGCTGCTGGTCAGCAGTGGACTGTGAGATTGAGGAAGCGCCAGATCGCAGCATCATTGTCGAAGGATTACAGCAACGAGGTGATAGGTCATTGGCCAGGAAACATGTGGCCCAGAAAGCAGACAAATGAAATTTGATTCAGATTCAGACTCGACTCTGCTGTGTCAGTCTGATAGGCATGGAGTGATTTTTTTCCCCCCCAATCTCTCCACCTGCTGTTCCTGGTTTTCAAAGCACTGATATTCCAAATATTTGAATGTTGACTCAGCAGCTGCAGAATGACTGACACACATTGGGATATCAGTGAAATCAAGTGACCCTGCTGTGCTGCTTTTCTTATTTCTATTGCACTGCAGCAGGCTACAAAACTAACATCTACAACTAACATCATCTACAACTCTGTTCTGTATTCTGGAAATGTAGAGTGTCCACAAAAACAAAAAGTATTTTTGATAGGCTTGGTGAGGCCTTTAGTAACTGACATCTGAGGCATTTCATGTTTCAGAGAGAGAGATGTTTCATGCAGAAGTGTAATGCATTTATTTATTTAAAAAAAAAAATCTCTGTTCTTCTGAATGAACAAGATTATTATCTCACACTAAGAAAAAAATTCATGGGAAAAAAACCTGCTCTTGTTTAATTGTAAATTAACAATATTGTTATCTTGTTAAGCAGAATTTTCTTTCCATGAAAATTTTCTAAGATAATTAATTCAGAAAATAAGGCAAGTCTTTTTTGTCTGAAGCAAATGCATTACACTTGCGTATTTCATCAATATTTGCATTATGTCTTATTATCATTAAACATAATTAGAATGACACCATTGTTATTCCGTCTGTTGTGACGTTGTGGTAGAAATTATATTGATCAGATTTGGTTTATCACTTATATAATGAAGAAATGATAGGGGCCAAGAATGGAACCCTGAGGCACACCACATTGTAGTCATGCCTTTTTGCAAGCAGCAGTCAATCACAAGCCAGCATCCTCACATATTATTCACGGTTAAAAGGGTTATTTTTTTAACAATACAAATGCTGTGTCATGAACACCGCATTTCCAGAGTTTCAATAGTGAAATATCAGTTTTATCGTAATTGGTTGGTTTCAAAATAAAAACAGTTTCATCTTTCTTTGCTTTTGTGTGCACTAAAGCTAAAGGAAGAGACTGTATATGTATTAAAACTCTACCAAAACAGAATACATGTTAGGGGGCGTCGGTAGCGTAGTGGATAGTGCCGGCGCCCCATGTACAGAGGCAATGCCTCGCTGCAGCAGTCGCAGGTTTGACTCCGGCTTGCAACCATTTCTGCATGTCATCCCCCGCTCTCTCTCTCACCCCCTTTCACTCTGTCCTATACAATAAAGGCAAAAAAGCCCCCAAAAAATCTTTTTAAAAAAAAAAGAATACATGTTAGACTGGGGTAAAATCAATACCCACCATTTCATTTCAATAGCCAAAAAAATTAGTTGACCTCAAGAAAGTCACTGGACTCCATTGAAGGACAGTACCATGTTGAAGCTCTAACCTGTGAGGATGTGAAGGTGTACATGCTGGAGATAATCAATAGAAATGAGAGAAGTTCATTTCCTGACTGTGATTATTCATCTTAGGTTGAAAGAACAGCTACTTCCCCCCAGAATCCCTTGGGGGATCTCCTCTTTTACTGTTTTACCCAGCTTGATTGTCATTGCGAATTCACACTTCATATTCTGAAGTACGGCAAACTTTATATTAAAATTTCAGTACAAATTGAATGTGAGAGAAATAAGACACATTGACTACTTTAGTAAGAGACCAGATCCAATTCTCTCACTCCAGAAAAGTGCAGAAAGTGTGTGTGTCTATTGCAAGAGCCCTTCCTTTGATATAATCTGCTGTCGCTCCACCTCTGTGCCCTGCTGCACTGCAGGATGTTTGTGCTCGGATTGGTCGGGTCAGGCTGGAAGAACCTTGAGGCCAAATCGGTCATAGGCCGATTAGTTTGCTGGCAGGTGCTCAAAGTCTAGTCCTTCTCTTCTTCTTCTTCTTCTTCTTCTTCTTCTTCTTCCTCAGCCTGTTAGATGGAAATTCATGTAAATTCCTGTTGGCCACAGAAAGCAAACAGAAAGGATTTGGAATGCATCATGACAAACACCACAGTAACAATCACCTCCTCTGCTCTTCCAATTTGGATTTCAAAGATCCAGCAGCTCTGGAGGGAAAAGTACAAAACACACAATATTGAAGTTTTAAGCATTTCAAAAACTTTTTTGACTTTTATATATATATANGCAAATCTGCCCACAGAAATGTGGTGCCACCTGCGACTGTCATTTTGATTTGATAACAAATATGCAGTAAATCATGTGTTGCTGTTTGCATCCATACAGCATGTGTCTTACTCTATTTTTGCATATGTGAATGTGTATAAAATGCTAACAACTTGCCAAAGTCATGCTGTAATTACGTATGAACTAATAGGTAGCATACCCTGGCCCGGAATCTGCTTATTTCTGGGCCTGTACACTCAATATTGTGTTTGCTAGCTGGCCTCTGGAGTCAAGTCATCTTTCTATGTCACTTCTCGTAATGTTAAATTTGATTTTGAAGAGTAAAAAAAGGCAGATTAAATTTGGTAAATTTCCTGGTATAAGTAAAGTCGTGTTAATGCTTGAGCCCTATCTCCTAGAAGTTATGTTTATGTAAAACTAATTTGAAACAGCAAATATGTTTTGAGGGAAACACAATGCAGAGTACAATGTTGCTAATCAACATACCTGGCATGTCACAAAAATATTGATACTGTCAGGTGTCAACAAAAAATTCACTGACAATGTATTTCAGTTGTCAAAAAATACAATCTTGCACTACAGTTTTCACTGAAAGTGAAACTAGTGACGGTTGTGGCCAGAGGCATGATGTTTTTGCCAGGTTGTCCGTCCATCAGTCCCATTCTCATGAACATGATGTCTCAAGAATGTCTCAAGGGCTTTTCTTCAATCTCTGGCAATTACGTCCACTTCGACTCAATGATGTATTGATTAGATTTTGGTGGTCATAGTATAAAGGTCTTAAGGTATAAAGGTCATGGTCACTGTGGACTTTTCCTTCTCATTCTTGTCAAGACCACCTTGAGGAAATTTCCGTAGTTTGGCACATACGTCCACTTGGACTCAATGATGAACTGATCAGAATTTGGTGATCAAAGGTCAAGGTCACTGTGACCTTGTATCTGTCCCATTCTGGTGAATGGTATATCTCAAGAAAGCATTGAGGGAATTTCTTCAAATTTGGCACAAACGTTCATTTGGTGTCAAGAATGATCTGATTAGATTTTGGTGGTCAAAGGTGACTGTGACCTCACAAATCCCATTCTTGGCCATAACTCAAGAATGTGTATGCTAATCATAACATAATTTCAAAGAAATGTCTCATACATTGAAATGAGAAAGTGATGGCATAGTATATTCAAAATGTCAAAGGTCATCTTCACTGTAACATCATATTTTTTTGCAAAAACACTTTTCTGGCCATTACTCAATGTCAGAAACAGAAGGGGAGACAGTTGGTCAGATATTGAATTGGTGACACTAATTGTGGGTGTTCACCTTGAAACTGTGCTGATTGTATAGATCTCCTGTGCTGCTGAGGGGGGGGAAGGTTTGTCTGAAGTATCTATGTTTTTAGAATATGTAGCTCCTTTGCAGCAACATCCATGTTTGAGGCATTGTCCACTGTCGTTGCTACATAGGTCTGGACAGACATAGAAGTAAACTTTAACTGCAACTTGACTGGTTCGCGGGGGCACAGGCAGTAATTCTTACCTTTTTTACTAACCCTTTAACCAAAATCACAATCTTTCCCCAACCTTAACCAGAGTGCGTCTGTTGCCTAAACGTGAGACAAAAGTCTGGAAGCGAACCCAGGGCTCCAGTGTCAAGGTCCTGCACTTTGTACAGGGTGTCCGCGGGGTCTTAAAAAGTATTACACGTTGATAAATCAAATGTCAGAAAATTAAAAAGTATTAAAAAGTCTTAATCGCGATTTTATGAAGTATTAAATTTTCTTGGCAGTCAAGCTTTGACAAAAAGTATCCATGAATGTATAATTTATTTTCCTCCTCGCGACTATTACAAACAACCATGTGTAGGTAGGCACACTCGGACTGCCATTAGGTGGGGTGGGGGGGTGCTGAGCGAAAAAAAAAGTCCAAAAAAGTTAATAACTTACAAATTATGGCGAAATGGTAGTTTCTTGCAACTCTAGAGCTAAGATAAAAATATTCACAAACGAAAAAACACTTCTGGTTGCTGATAAGTAGTGTTTAACTTTTGATTTAACAATAAAATTTAAAACCCTCTGCGCGCACTGCAGCGCAAGCAGACAGATGTGCGACTCAGAGTGTAGCGGACCAGTGGAAAATGTCACCATCAGCATATTATTTTACATCAATAAAATCTATTTTATCATTATTTTGAGTCACATTGTTGAAAGAATTTAGTCGTCTGTGTTCAAGAGATGTTTCCTTTTTTAATTACATGATAGCTATTCTCCCTTAACTCACCAGTAAAGAATACCTTTGTCCATTTCAGATAACCCGTGGCAATAATAATATCCCTGTTCTCTGATTTACTGTGAAACTTTTTTAGGCAATTCATGCAACAATCAGACGACTTCTTTACTCGGCCTAATGGGGCCGGCCTTTATTTGTCAACCAACCACAAACAATCAGTCAATTAAAAACACAAACTGAAACTGGAACATGAAATCTTATATGCCTAACAGACATTGCTTCTCGTTCTTTGAGTTTACATATGGCTAAAGGGGAAAAAAACAACCGTAAACGGACGGCATGATTCGTGTTGCGTTCAAGGTCCCCCCAAAAGGCGGGAGAAAAAAAGGCCGAATATTCAATTTTTTTTTTTTTTTTTTTTACAATCGAATCTTGTGCCATCGAACTTCGAAGCTTCGAATTTTTTGGGTCAGCCATAAATCCCACATGCAAGGGGCTACCCATAAGGTTGTTGTTTTCAGCAAGTTGTCCTTGAATAGCTGATGTTGAGCTGTAGAGCTGTGTTACTTTTTATGACCTAAGGTGTATTTTAATAAACCTGCATTTGGTTTAATTTATTCTTTCAAGCTTTATTCCTTTTCATCTTATCTGAGTTCTGTTGTATGTTTGTGCTCCATAGATTTAATTGCAAACTACAACTGTTTAGTAAGTTAAAGATGCATTGCTGCTAACGACAGCTTGAAGTGGCGATGGGGTCTTAAGGTTTTTTTGGAAGGTCTTAAAAAAGTCTTAAAAAGGTATTGAAATTAACCTCAGGATTCCTGCATATACCCTGTTGTACACTGGCCATCCTCCCTAATCACCTCCTTGAAAAGTCTCAGCAGTATGTGAATGTAGTGTTTCGTTTCCGAAGAGAAACGTTGTCTCTTACCCTAATACAGGCAACGATAACTGTAGCTGTTTGGTAATGCACAGATGTAATTTCTAGGTGACAGGGTCGTGATGCTTTTAGCATGAGGTAAGCAGGATGTTGTGATAGGACTGGCAGTAATAGAACACCATATATTTCAATAAATCTTATGTAAGAGCAAAATATTGCAGTGTGCCCCCGCTTTTCCTTTCCCTCCCTGACACAGCATGATACATTATCAGAATTAAAAGCAAATTCCTGCCATGCATCATACAGTATTTAATGTACTGTAAGCACTGCTACATTTGTGCTGAGGTGTGTATGTGTCCAGCAAAAAAAAACGATTTTCAACAAGACATGCTGCTACTAAAAAAAGCTGACTGCATCATTGACCAACAAGGGTGAGCCATCAATACCAAATGACTTGCCAAAAACCCTGTGTGTTTGTGTGCAGCTGTGCTGGCAGGTATCGACGAGGCATCAGCAGGGTGTTTGCTTGTTATTCTTGGTTGTTTGTTGTTGGAGTTCTGTGTTTATTTCGCCATGTTGTTCATGTAGGAGCTAATAGAGGAAGATTACGACGTGTCACCAAAAACACAATATCCTTTGTCTGAGTTGAGCATGTCTGAACGTGTGGGTTAGACGTGTAACCGCATGTTGCACTAAGTGGGGATTTGTGGTTGCAAATCCGTCGTCTGTTTGCAAACAGTCAGAGATCTTTCATAAATGTCAGATGAGCTAATGTGTAAAGCCACAATCCTTTAATGACTAAATGCAGATATGGCAGCGGCCCCTGCAGCTAAAGAACATTTACATTCAGCAGGGTTATCACATGATGTTGATCTCTGCATGACTGTAGTAGGAAGATTTAAAACCCATATGCCAGTTAGTTGCATTATGTCCTGAGCTGTGTTTGCTTGCATGTTAAACGACTACAACAAATGGATAAGATTAGGAATAACAAGTTTTCTGTCACCCTTAATATTTGTTTGTTACATTGACTTTTCATGTCAGACTCTTTCTGTTTTTTTGTTGCATTCAATTTTGATCACAAGCTCAGGCTTTATTGCAGGATTATGCTTATGTAATTTAAATTTTCTTTATTAGAATTCAGACCACCACACACATTCAGCATCAGTGAGCCTGCAGCAATACATCTTTAATGCCTTTTACAGCCAGTATTCAAACTGTGTATTTGTGAACAAGCCGTATGTTATACTGAAAACTACCTGCAAAGCAAATTAGATAATTATGTGTGGGCTCCTTTCGGTATATACCTCAGCCCAGAGTGAGGTTGACATGTTCATTAATTCTAAACTAAAAGCTGAATTTTAAAGTCAGGTAGGAAAATGTTTTTATTCTGCAGATATCCAGAATTTAAGTACAACTCCTTTATTTTGCAGAACAACATATGATGACCACTCTGCATCAGTCATTGTGGGCTCGGAGGTTAAAAGAGTTGCATCTCATGGTGAATTAAAGATACTAATTGCCCAGCAGCTGTTTGTATAAAGCTCTGTGAGCTGTCCAACAGGAGCCCAGGTGTATCTGGGTCTATTTGCTGATTTGTACACATCTCGCGTAAATACACTCTAATTCCCTCCACCCTCAATTAAAATGATGTGGAACTGAAAATTAATGAATTAAATATAATTAGTTGCATCTATATCAGAGCCCTTATCTAACTCTCGGCAACAAAGCAACAAGCTTATCACTCAAAATATCAAACTATTTTTTTCAATAGGTAAAAGCATTGAAAGGGAACCATGGAGCTTTTCTTTATTTTCTGTCATGTGTATAATGTTACAACGTTAGATGTTCATATTAAATGTGGACAAAGTTTCAAATACTGAGATAAATATATATTATACAACAGTTAGTTCCGGCCAAGCAATTTGAAGCAATTTGATTGGCCAGGAGACTTTCAAAACGTGACGATATTGGAGTACAACATCACGGTTTGTTTACTCTCTGAATACATTACTCCGCATCAAACAGCTGATCAATGCTGACGCGTTGCCATGGCAACATTATAACTACCGCTGCGCTCAAGTGACATTAACGAGTCTGGCCTACTTCAGAGAAAACATGGATTTCTTAAAAATATCAGTTTTGAACTGAATTACGAGTGGTCATCACATGAGGAGTGAGGGAGAAGGGAAGCTTGCTGTGTTGCCATGTACTGTTTTTGTTGGCGGAGGAAAATAAAATACTTAAATAATCTATTTTGTCACCTTTCTTCAACATTTTCTTACTCAGCATTGCTATTTTAACTGTTGTTGAACTGTTGTATAAAAGCAATATCACACTCCAGGTCCTGAAGTTGTACTGTGATATCGTCACGGCTGTGATTCGGTTGTAGGTACGAGGCCGCAGACGATATCACAGTACAACATCACTCCCTCTCGTGTGATATTGCTTAAATGTAAAACCGTCAGACCTTTCTGAATACTTCCCAGCTGTTTTTTCTACTTTTCAGACATATTTCTTTACATGGTTCCCAGCTCCAGGCATACTATTGCAAGTGATTACGTTATGTAGCCTACAGTGCTACATGTAGCTACATGCTAATGTTAGGGAAAATGAGTAATCTTGGTTGCCATTGTTGTTAATTTCCCCTTATTTCTGGATCATATTCCTGTTGGAACATGTCTGATTGTGAAGACTTTAATTTAGCTTTTGTTGGTGATTTTAAACGGTAGAAAGTGCCGTTTTACTCCATTTGCAAGTACACTGCTACATGTAGCGACATGCTAACATCAGGGAAACATGTAAATCTTGGAGTTTGATGTTGTTAATTTTTTCCCAATTTGTTTCATCATCCTGCTGGAGTATGTTCAGATGTGAAGATATTGGTTTATAAGCTTTTATTGGTGAGTTTTCAAGGTAGAAGGTGATGCTATACTTCGCTACAGTCATACCCCACCTGCAAGTACACTGCTACATGTAGCTACATGCTAACATCAGGAAAACGTAATCTTGGTGGCTGTTGTTAATTTCTCCCCAACTTATGAAAGAAAGTGCCGCTATTATATGTTACAGTCATTTCCCAGCTGCAGTAACGGGTCAGAGACCATGAGACAAGGACGACTTGGAAACATTGACCAATCAGAGCAGACTGGGTTTTTTGAGAGGGGAGCTTAAAGAGACAGGTGCTGAAATGGAGCATTTCAGTCAGAGGGTTAATACAGGTGTTTCAGCAAAGACACTATGAGGAAAATCCAGTTGTTGTTTTTTTTGTTTTTTTTACATGAATCCATGTAAACATGTTGAAGTGGAAACCTAAAATACAGGTATGAACCTAAAAAAGAGGATAGTAGGTTCACTTTAAGCATGTAAAATAGCGTACATTACATGCAGTAGGAATGTATTTATTGGCTAATCATGAAAACAAAGTTCTCCAGTTTGTTATCTCCACCTCTGCATGCTCGGACCAGCTGATGGCGGTACATTGAGCAGTTTGCCAGTTTCTGATGTAATCCTCATGGAAAGTTTCCATTATTTGTACTGTCACAATGTAACACTCCAGTCCAAACACACTTAAGCAAACAAAATTGCTTTAAAAGTGCAACACAGGAAACACCACAGTATGGCCTCTCAGCTTCTGTTCCAGGAAAAAAAAAAACAAAGCAGTTATTTATTACGTCCACTCTTGCCCAGAACACTTCCACCATTACTCTGACTCTCACTTTGTTTCTCTCATCACCGGGAGCTCTGCCCAGTTATGTCCAGCAACATTGGGACTGTTGCCCAAACGAGAGCCCCTTGGGCCCCTTTGTCATCACACATTATTGGTCCTTAGCCTGGTAATCACACTCTCGACATTCAGTGAGCAGTTTTTCATAAATATACTATTTCTACTCGGTTTAAAATGTCTGAAATCGGCTGTTAAAATTGTATTTTAATATTTTTTTATTTGATTAAGCTGCTTTATTTTGTAGGGAATTGTGCCTTTAAAATGAGCTCCTTCATAAAACATACTGAGATAGACTTGTGTGCAGATGTTTATATGGCATCGCATGCTTGCTTGTGTGTGTGAGTGTATTTGGCAGCCAGACTATTGGCTGTGCTGGTCGCCTCGAGAGATGTGGCTCACAAAAAAAAAAAGACGTCAGCATTCAAGCTTAGTGAGTGCATGTGTGTGTAATTAAATGTCACGCTGGGCTTGAAGAATCGCTAATAGCATTTGATCAATTTGTTCAGTCTACATGTGGGTCTCCATCTCTGCATCCCGATGTGTGTGCACGCCAGGCATGGTGAGAATACATACATGGCATGCAGCCAGCAGTGCGTGAATATATACTCCAGAGGAATATATATTTGCTTGGAAGATGTTTTTCTTGTGTGTTTACAGCTCATGCATGCCTGCGTGGAAGCCCACTAAAAGCTCAGGGGTCCAGGGCAGCCAGCAGCTTACTAATATGCAGCGAGGTGACAAATAGCTCCCGTCGTTTCCCACTCTTCCTTATCTACTAAGTGTCTCCGACAAGCTCCAGTTATTGAGGAGGGACGTTTAGCGGGCTGACAGGAGAAGGTATGAGGAAAGTGGGAGAGGGAGAAACAAAAAGCTGAGCCAAATGTATTATTTGTTTAAACCCACATGGAGCACTCAACATTTTAATGCGTCAGAAACAATCTGGTCGCTGCCAGGTACAGACGGTATGCCAGGAAGATAAAATCTCAGCTGCTTCGAGAGAACATTAGCAAACTTTTAATATAAATACACATTTCTCAGGGTCTGTGGAAAAGTTTTTTTTAGGATATTGTCCTGAGGAACACCAGAAAGGCTTGAAAAGTGATGTTCTTTTGAAAAAAAATGGAAAGATAGAAGGTGTGTGATCTTTTTAATCAAACTACAATGCCAAATTTCATCCTTGTGTTTCATGTCAAACATGAGACCCAGCTCAAAAGCAACAAGTTTTTGTCCTTGTCTGGAGATTAACTCATTGTAGGTTAAACTAAATCCACTTTCAAATGTTGCCTTGACACTGCTGGCATTCATTGTATTATTTATACTGTAAAACTCTAACCTGTGTGCTTATAATGTCTCCGTAACAGTGTGCTGAAATATTGTTAAAAGCTTTCTTGATCTCAGTCAGTCATATCAATCCAGTCCGCCCAGTGTGAACTGTGGCTGGTGGGCGGTGCTTTGTTTTGGCTTGACTGTTGTCAACGTCGCAGCTGGGTCACAAACGTTCTCATTTTACAGCTAAACAGTACACTAAAATATGTTTCTGAAAACATTGAAGGTCTTCCTAGTCATCCAACCACTCAAAGTGCTTTTTCGCTACAGCTATATTCACCAATTCAAATAAACTGGTGGCCAAGGCTAACGTACAAGGTGCCACCTGCACCACCTAATCACACACACTCACATCAATGGCATCAGGAGTGTTTTGAGATTATCTTGCCGAAGGTTACGTGATGCGGACTGGGCGACCCATTCTACCTTCTGAGCCACGGCTGCCTGCAGCAACAGAATCTGGATTCATGTTTGATCAGCGCTGTCTAGTTTGACAGTTTGACCACAGGTTGACACGACGGACAGCTGCGTCAGAGAACTCCTTAGCTCTGATTGGTTGTTTACAGCACAGGTCCCCTTCTAGAAATGAACTGGGGAAGAAAAAGAAAAAGTACGGCCAAAATTCTAAACTCAAGGCTTCAAAGTGGAAGTCAATGGGTGATTCCATCGGTCTATAAAGGAAAATGGATCTTCTGCATCGTAGGGCCTATAGAGTAAGCGCAATGACTTTTGCCAGCCGAGATTCCTACGAACTCCTAACTTCAATGGCAATATATGATTTAGTCTTCCAGCTCCTCTTGACTTTCAAAATGTTATCAGACAGAATACATCAAACTCTAATGGTGGAATGAGTCACTTTGCGGGGGTTGTGATGCCCTAAACAATTTATCCACTCATTTACAGACGTCTCTTTCACAACGCAAGTCTTTCCGAAAAGTCTTTGTGGGCCCAATGGCACCACATGACAGACCAGGAAGTTGTAATTCCATGGTCTGGACACTGTCTAATTAACTTCAAGGCCCGGTACTGTTTCAGGGGGCTTGGTGATATCATGGTGGCTATGTCCATTAGTTTTTATACAGTCTATGTTGGCACGCAAAGCCAGTCTACCTATTGATGATTCCATCGAACCTATTGATATGCAAAGAAGTGCTGTGCTTGAAGCAATTCTCCTTGAAATCCCTTCCAAAACAGTACCAGCTTTGTTTGCTTGACCCTCTCCCCTATCTTGTTACCAAATCTCAAAATAAACCCTCCACTTGATCTTGAGTAGCCGATATAGTACGTATAAAAAGTGTAAGCCTTCTCCTCTCATCATATAATCCCTTCCTCTCTGCGTCTTGCCCTTTTCCCATCTCTTTCTCTCATTCCACCCTTCAATCTCCTTCTCTCCCAATCCATCATCAACTCCCACATCACACCTTCATCTTACAACCCCTCACTTCTGGAATATCCATGTCTCCCTTCATCCATTTATCCTCCCTGACCTTTCCCTCTCTCTCCCACTCACACCCTCATCATCTCTCCCTCCATGCACCTCCCTCGTTCCCCCTTGTTGTATCAATCTAGTCCGTCTCTCCTCTTTCTCACACCCTCCCTCCATCTCCCCTCCTGCAGGGTTGTCTGCCCTATCAGATTAGGCCCGTGTCATAAGGAAAAGAGAGAAAGAGAGAGATTGCCGGTTGGATTAAAGGCGGACGGGAATGAAATTCTATGATCTCGTTGTTTAGACGAGTCACATAAAGTTTCTGTGTGTGTGTGTATGTGTGTTTGCATGCGAAGGGCGGCGTCCGCTTTATCCCCTGTAATGACAGCGAGCTGGGCAGGAATGCCTTGCACTGTTGCATGCTGGTAAATAATGCATGTCTTTGGTATGATGACAGAGAGTTTAATGAATGGCTGATTGCAGTTTTATTGTATTAATATATCTTGTGATGCCATGTAGATTGGACAGCATGTTAAATTACTGTATGATGATGGATTGGGCCACAGACACGACACGTTACAGAGCAATCAGGTGTGCATTCAAATAATAATTAAAGTGTAGGATGGGGTAATATTATGATTGGATGCCTCACACAGTGCTGTGGCACAGTGAAACACAGTGTGACATAGTTTATTTATTTTAAATAAGACACCCCCTGTAAAGTAATGATTACTTCAAGGCACCTGGTGATGTCAGCAAATAGTCACAAGAACTTTTATGTGCATTCTTAAAGACTAACAATATGTTGAATGCATTTCCTTCCTCATAAACCATTTGCTAAGGTATTTGAGTGTTTTTAAACGTGCATTCTTAACACAGTTTGCAGCCTTTTCCTTTTTTAATTATTGCATTTAGAGATGTCGGTTTCAGTTAACTTTGCTTTCAATTAGCCCGACATCCATTAACTCGTTACACAACTGTGATTTTTTAAGAAAAAAACACACAAAATGACTTGAAATACAAGATGACTTTTTGAGTTTTGAGTTAAAAATATCTTGAAATTTTTTTATATTTTCTGTTGGCTTTGCTGGCAGACATCCAGCTAGCTGCGTTTTCGTGGGGTGTGTTCGGAAACAGTCAGTCTGAGTGCCGAAGTGTACTCTGGCACAAACTTGTGAATTCAGGGCACTGTTGGAATGTACCTTTCGGTTATTCAGAGCACTGCACTCTCAGAGCAGCACAGCATACTCTGGGCACTCTGTCCAGGGAGACGGAAAAGCATTCACGTGAAAATACAACACTCTGTTTCTTCAAACGATAGCGCTCTCAGTATGGTGTACAGCGTCAGATTGGATTTCCAAACACAGCCATGGTGCCCACTGACAACCCTCTGGTCCCACTTGATACCGTTAGCCTTGGTTTCTCTGCGCTGTGCACCGGCCGGGCTGGAGCAAGCTAGGGGCAATGCTAATTTGGCAATTAGCAGAAACATGGTGGCCACCCTCTGGTGTCCCCCAAGGTTGCGTCAGTGAGTAAGCGGCTTAAATTTGAGCCACAACCCCCTCTAGCAATGTTAATATGTTAGCACCACGAGCTGTGTTGATGCTGCTAACACTGCTATCTCTGCTGACAGAGCTCAAAATTAAGCCACATTCTCAGCAGGGTGACCTGGCGGGGGACACCAGAGGGTGGTCACCATGTTTCCACAGTGGGAATCACCAAAGAGCGGCGTTACAAGCAAGCTCCAACCCAACCACTGCTCTGCACCGTGCAAATGAGAGCAGTGGCAGCTAGCTACCCAGTGTGGCGTGAATCCCTTATTACCTTTGTTCTGCATGTTTTGTGAAAGCTTGGGATATAGACAAAACAGAGCAGTACCACCAGAGATCGTGGAGGCAGGGTAGTGTTGTCGAAGCAAGATATGAATGGAACGAATCGGTAATACAGTGATTCAAGATCATTTGTTGTTGTGCGACTCTGTGCTTTAGTGCCATCTGTTGATGCCAACATAAAGGACGCATGGAAGTATGAGGGCGGTGATGTTTACAACGTTTGGAACAGATGTATCTATTTTCGTATAAAGGGAGTCTAAAAGAGCCTGACCGTGTGTGGGATGCTAATCTCAAGTCTGTGGAGCCTTGTGCTTTGTATGCTACCCCATCTCCACTGACCTCCTCCCTTGTGACGCTATAAAGATGTCACTCTTCATGAACTGAGACAAAGCATTGCGGAGGAACGTAATCCAGGTAGCAATAGTGTTTCCAATAAAAGCCATAATTTGCAAAGGTTGTACACAGCCGTATTTTGTTGCAGACGGGGGTTGGCTCTGCATATATTTGTCAGTGGTCTGCAGAATACTGAACAAGCAGTGATATGTGACTGGCTGCTGCAAAGGTGACACAGATTTATGTTTGAACATCACCACTCAGAGACTCAAGGGAATGTCAAAGTCATCAAGGTAGAGAAAAGAGACAAAGCTTATCATTTCAGTATCTGTCATCAGCTGATCAGCCGCATGTTTAGTTGGATATTTCAACTATTAGACTTTATTGTTCTTGAAGTAGCCTCTGGTAGAAATCTCATTACAGGATACAATTATGATGGTTATTTTGTTGGACATGCTACGTCCTGCTCTTCTAAAGGAGACAGAAGAGATGTCTTGATACAGATACACCACACACACACACACACACACACACACACACACACACACACACACACACACACTCACAAACACACAGGCAGGTCAGTGATTAGAGAGCTGAATGCCAATGTAGTGTGTAATAATGCAGCGCACAGGCTTTGTCTTTCTTAGTTTTCTCTCGCACACAGTCACTCACACTTGAATGGTGACCTTGGGCTATATTGTTATTCATTAATGGCCAGAGGCGGGCGGACTACCTTCTCTCTTCTTATCTCTATGGGACACAAACCAGCAGTGGGATGCTGGTGGCGTTCCTATCTATCCTCACTGTAATAAGAATCACTGCTTTAAATCAGCCGAGTGGAGAGATCAGACAGCAGCCTTGGAAGATAAAAGAAAGGTCCTGCTGTTCTGTCCGTCAGGTGCTTAACACTTTCGTGGACTATGGAGTTTATTACTTTCTGAAATAAAACTGATTTTTTTAATATATAAAACGTGAGAATATTATAGAGAAGGTGATGTTATATATATGCTGTGTTACACTGACTGAAACAGTGCTTGTTCCAGTGGACAGCAGGGACCTGCATATAATCCTTGAGGCAGTTGTTAAAGTAACAGAACTTTTCTGGGAACAACTGAAATATTTCAGCTACCATTCCAAGATATGCTGCTAAAATATTAAAATAAATCTTACTTCATGGTAGAATTACATGCAGTGCATTTGTTCAGGCCCTCCGTGCCCTGCTCTCTCTCTCTCTTTATCAGACCACAAATGAGACAGGAACTAGCTAGCTAGCCACCTCAGTTTCCACTCCTCTGGACTACTTCCCTGCAAGGAGAGCATGCAACTGTTACGAGACAGACTTTCGGTCAGCAGCTGTAGCGACTGAAATTCAGCCAAACCCCTCAGTGCCAGGTGTCAACGAGGCCTGGTGGCTAACAATGGTGTTGGGCCTGAAGTGTGTAATGGCAGCAACAGAAAGTTTGCTGATTCGGCGTCAGTCAGGGCTGGGGCTGGGCTTGCTGGTCCATCTCCAAAGCTGCTGCCTGCTCTCCTCTGACAAGGTGACCTGTAGTGGCAGGAAGTGAAGCAGAAAATGCTCTGTAATTTAGGACTCTAGCTGGCAAACGCTATGTGAACAACTTTTGGCTCCGATTAGCAAGGCTAAACTATTAGCATCATGACATTATTATTGTCACATTTTGTTTCGTTAATTGTTAGACTCTGTCAGACTTCTGATAAGTCTATCTTACTATTTTGCATTGCTTTGCAGTGTAGGCAGTCATTGTCAATGTTGAAATAGCAATTTTCTTAGCAGGATTCTTCGCCATTAAATCAGGCTTTCACCGAAGGGACATGCACACGCCTTTGCATTTGTGCTGCTGATAGGAATGACCTCTCTCTGAAATGGCCTGCGATTGGCCAGAGTCTCGGGGTAGATTTTCCGAAGCCTGAAAACAGATCCAAGAGGAGGTGCAGAAGTCCAGTTTGCTCTCAGTCCAATAGAATTATAATGTGCTCAAAGTTTTTATGGGATTTTTGATCAATGACGCCAGAATAAATCTGCCTAACCCGGCTTTAACACAGGAAAAGTAATGAAAGGAGATTTCAAATGAACTTTAGAATATTAAAAGCAATATGATCACTTTGCTCTGTTTTTCCTGCAACACATTAAGAATCATTTGTCTTTCTCTGATTTGATTGTTTTGACTGTTGCCGTCAGTTTTTTGGTTAACCTCTGTGGAGTCTTTCCATCTGAATGTGACAATCTAAGGTACCATCTGCTGTCTGTCTGCTGCTCTGCAGTGCCAAATACACCTTTCCCTTCTGCTCATGGAACCTAAGTAAATGCTGCTGGATTGATTCATCAGTTGACAGAGTTGATTGTCAGCACTATGTTTTATAACTTTTAAGTGTTAAGAAAGGAAATCAGGTCCTTCCAAATCAAAAGGCTTAAGTTCAGGTGAAGCCAGGGGTCATTAGTGTTAAAGTCAAGAGCATAAGAAAGCAGAAGTTGTCGAAAGAAAATGTTTTGTACATGTTTCTTTCACTCTTATGTTGTTGTAGAGCTAAAGTTTCATATTGCAGTTGTCAGAGTTGGCACTTTTTGAATCCCTCTGAGATGGAACGCTGTTCATAACATTTTCAGAGAAGTGTTGAAAGTTGAATGGGTGGGCAAGTCACTGGAGGTGGAATCAGTGAAGTGTGGAAGTAAATTACCATCTTAGAAGTAAAAGGTCCTGCATGTCCTTCACACACCCCACTCAAAAAGTTAAGAACGCAGTTGAATAAACCACTTTCTTGCATATACATTATGCAGTGTGTGAGTTTTAGTGGAGTGAATTGCTGTCTCTCCAAAATTTGAAGAAGGACGACACACAATAAAATCAGAGCCAGTTTTACTTGCAGCATCACCTCACATTTGGTTCAGCGATTATTGGCAAATATCATGGGTGAACAACTCACTCTTTGTCCTGTCCTTTGCATCCCTTCTTGAAACAAGTCATAATAATAAAATGGAAATTTGTGGGCCCTGGCAAAAGTTCATTCACTCTCCCTCACTTCTTCATTCATCCCTTCCTCTCAGCCCTGATGCCTCTTGGCCTCGATCCATTTTCATAGATCCCTGCTCCCCTTTATTATCCTGTCAATTTCAAATTAGGCAACTCCTTCCTCAATCACTTTATCCAATCTCTTAAGCCTAAAGGTACCACTCCGATCTCTTACCCACACAGGAACCAATCATTAGTCACTGTTATCTTCGCCAATCCAATCAGCTCCTCCAGTAGTGCAGTGCTTCCAGCTTTTTTTTCTCAACAATTCTCAGTCGTGTTCAGAGGCATTAGTTTCCTAATCTGAGGATAAAGGCTAACTTTCTACATTTTAATTATAAATTAAGGTTTTAATGATTAATCACAAAGATGTAGTATCTATGGGAGGTTCAGATAGGGCATACTAAGACCATGGATTTATGTAGACAAGGCCCCAGTAGTCCGCATGATGCTTCTTTTTGCTCGTCTGTCAGTGTCAGGTCAGATATATTGATGGAAGATAAATTCATGTGAGATATGGTTGGGGCAGATGAACTGAGTTGAAGGTTGCAAGGTTAGCTCATTATTTCCAGCCCATTTTAGTTTGTTTCTGCGGTCCCCCTAACATAAGATGTCCTTCCATCCAAGAACCTCCAATATGGAGATCACCGTTCTGACATAAAGGCTTGGGGGTGGCTGTGGCCCAGGAGGTAGAGCAGTCATTTACCAGGGGGTTGTGGTTTGATCCCCAGCTCTTGCAGTCTACATCGCTGAAGTGTCTTGGGCAAGATACTGAGCCCCAAATTGCCTGTGAATGTCAGTCTGATGAGCAGGTGGAACCTTGTATGGTAGCCTCAGCCACCTGTATATGAATGTGCTTTGGGTGGTCACAAAGAATAGTAAATTGCCATAAGAATACAGTCCATTTACGATTCCAGTAACCTGATATCCAAATGCTCTCAGTGATGCCCAACACTAGACATCAAAAATAGCTTCTACCTGTAATAAACTGTGCCAGGAAATTGAATATACAACAGATAAAAGAGCAATCGTTCATTTGTCTCATCCTCGTCCTGAGATGGAATGTGGAAATTATGAGAGGGCAACAAGGCTTTTTATATATTGTAATCACAAAGTGCGTTTGATGTATGCGGTTGCATGTGCTTTCAAATGCACCTAAGGGAGGGCGAGGGTCATCAAAGAGTCTTTGCATTAAAGCTGCCTGACGTAAATCAGCTGCTCTCTGCTGTCACTGCTTTGCACTTAGAGTAGGGGAAAGACGTTATTTACATTTACAGACGCACACTGAGTTTCTTAAGGTTTGTGAGCTCATTTACAGTTGAGGTTTAAACGAATTTCTACGTTTAAGGAAGCTAATGTACTGTATTATTGTCCAAAGCTGCCATGAATTTTTGTACAGGCATTCATGGTCCCCAGAGGATAAATTCTATGACATTGGGGATTTCCTGATTCTCCTCTAGCACCATCATGAGGTCGACATTTATGGTTTTGAGTAAAAAGAGTCAGCATAAAACAATGGACATAGCCACAGTGATGTCACCCAGTGGTTTGTGGACTCCCGTTTTAAAGCTTTGAGTCTGGCATTTTGGACAGCACCATTTTGAATTTTTGGAGACAGAAGGGACCATATTTGGTTGAGTACATGTAGCAAACCCTCATACCGGCTGCTGGCTTGCTTAACACAGAGCATTTACATCTGTGGTTAACTGTGATAATGCCAATGCAGATTTTCAATGGCAAAAAACAGGCTTAAAACCAATAAAACGAAATTCACTTAGTGGAAACACTGAACATCCGTCTCCTTACTGGATCTTTAAGTACACCCAAATGCTGAGCAAGACTTTTTTAGATTGCCAAAATGTTACAGTTAACTTTCATTAACTGAAAATACACTGAAAAAGCGACAGCTATGGCTACACCTATACTCTATACTGAATCTGGGGTTACGCCGTTGTTACCTTACCTAACCAACATTGTTGTCTGTAGCATCTTGTGAACAGATGGCACCCATCTGTCAATGAAAGCGCCCTTAATTATGCATAACCTAAATCCTAAATTTCAACAGGTGAGTTATCTAAAATTACCTCCCTCGTACAGCTGTCATAAATGGGGAAAATGGCTGTAGAGTAGGGCTGCAACCATTCTCGGAACCCATCAGCTGTATTCGGTGTCTGACTTCCGGCAGATGGCGATACAGTCTCTGGGGGCAGACCCCCGATTTTTTGGCATTCCAGTTTGATTTGGGTGGAGGAGGTGAATTTCCCTTTCCGACTTCTGTTTATATATAAGTAAATATGCTGAACCATTGCAATGGATTCTGAGTTTTCAGTGACCCCAATTATGTTCTGCCTCGTTAGTTCACCGCACGGACCATTTAACCTGGAAACAACTGCAGCCGGCTCAAACGTGATTGGTCAATATCACGCGGACTACAAACAGCCTACAACCGGAAACCAGGGCTCTTCCGCTCTTCTTCCAGAGGCAAGATCTCCGGGGTTTCTACACACTCAACATTCACTGAATGTAGAGTCTGCATATAGAGACTAGGCTGCAACTAACGGTTATTTTCATTGTCGACTAATCTGTTGATTGTTTCTTTGATTAGTCGACTAATCATTTTATTGAAAAATGTGTTAAAATGTTGAAAAATGTCGGTCTGTCTCTCCCAAACCCCAAAATGATGTCATCTAATGTCTTGTTTCGTACTCACGCCAAAGGGTTTTAGTTCACCGTCATGGGAGAGTGTGTAAAGCTGCCAATATTTGAACCTAAGAAGCTGCAATAATTTGGGTATTTTGGGTACTTTTATAGTACCTTTTTGTGAAAAATGACTCAAACCGATTAGTCGACTACTTAAATAGTCACTGATTATTTTAATAGTCGATTAGTCATCGATTAGTCGACTAATCGTTGCAGCCCTATTGTAGAGACCAAAATTGTTATTTGTACCCGGATGTTAACATGTTTACTTCATTTTAAGGTTGGGCTCTATGTGAATTGACTTGCTCTTGGAGACAGCCTCAAGTGGCCATTAGAGGAACTGCAGTTTTTGGCATTGTCCTGCAAGTTGCTGCTTGCTAAATACATGCCAAACTGAAGACATTCCTATCAGCCTCAGCTTTACTTTTGTGTTTACTGCTATATAACTAATGTTACCATGGTAATATGTTAAATGTAGCTGGTGAGCATGGTAAGCATTTCACCTACTAAACACCAACATGTTGGCATTACCATTTTAAGTGTTATTAGGTTCAACCTCATCATTCTTTGCTAGTAGGGTTAAAAGTGTTGATTGATTTTAAAAGTCTGCCTGTCTGATGTGTTCATGGTGGGAAAGATATGGAATTGGCAAATATAGTATAAACTAGAAAAGAGGTGATTTATGATGACATGAAAAGCAAAGGTAATCGATCATACAACAAGCAGCACTGATGGAGTGTACTGGCCTCTTGACCCTGAAGAGAGACAATAAGCAAACAGTGACATCATAATATCAAAAGGTCAAGTGACCCTTACAGCATCTTGTCTTAAAGTACTTACAGAACTGTAATTGATGATGACCCAAAGCTTGTAGGACTTTATAAAAAACACAAATCATTGACAGTGATGTAACATTTCCAACACTGGAAACGTCACTGTATGATTACTTAAGATGGAGCATTATGTTAAGTTCCTGTATCCTGGGACAGTCTGAGCAATACTCTTGAAAACTTTTCTCTTAAAAAGAAAGTCTCAAACTTTTAATGTGATCAAGTATGCAGTCTTGCATCACCCCCCAGAGAAATTTTCATGCTCATAAATAGTGATTAGACTGTCCTCAACCATCAGAGTAACTTTTATGAATTCTTAAATCTCATGGCATTCAACTTGAGGATATCTGGTTCCATTTCTCTCATTTCATGTGTCGCTTGACATTATGTCTCCCCTCTGCTGTCCTGATCCGACAGCTCTGTAACTACAATTTAAGAAAATGCCAGGATCCAATTTAGTGATTCTTGTCACGTAACACCGTCTGTTGACATTGGGGACAAGAGGCCCAGTGAATAAAATAACCTGCTCGCTGTTTTGATCGAGATTCCCATTACCTTGCTGTTTCAGGCCTGTAGCAACTGAAGACACTAAGAAAAATGTACTCCTTTCGTTCAAAAGATAAGTGAAAAATGTACTTCCTTTCATTACACGCCCAGTTGAGTCGAGCTGGATTACATGGGATGCTAAACATACTTTCCGCTCTTTTGCATTCAATTAAGGTTTATCCTCGTAACTGAGGTTCATTTGTGGTTTGTCCTTGGCACCTTGTGGCACAAGGCCAGCAGGAGCAGCATCTTGAACCATCTGTGCGTGCTCACAAACACACACACGAGGCTGCGACTTGTTGTTCGGGTTTGATGACAAGCTTTGTGAAGGGCTGTGCGTGTATGTGTGCACAACAAAAGAAATAAGCGTCCTTGAATGTTCTCGTCAGAGACAACAGGCAGACAGACTTGAGTCAATTTTCTTGCATTAAAACCCATTTGTTTTTAGTCCAAGTGAGGTTTTGAAAGTAATGAATAAAGATGCTATGTCGAGACAATTCTCAAATGTTGTAAACACATCAAAAGGTGTTAAACCCACACGTGCAAAATATCCCTATGTTTCTTCCATTCAATAAACGAGGACTGAAAAATGATCCAAAACCAAATATTCCCTCTGGATGAAAATAAACAAGAGAGCTGTCTGTGGTCTACAAGATTAATGCGTGCTTTCATCACGGTGATGGTGTGCGCATACAAGCTCACTTAGTAAAACCAAGCGGGGGGGAAGGAAAAACCTGAGAGACGGGGTCTTGCTCCCATCAGCGTCCCATTCTGCCGAGTCAGCTTTCCTCTGCCCATCACCACTCTCTCTCTCCCCCCTTCTCTGTCTCTCTCAGTTGCTTTCTCTTTACAATCAAAGCACTTTTACTCTCTTTTTTTGTCCCTCCTCCATCTTTCATCTTGATTTCCTACTCTTGTACCCCCCTCCTTCTCCTGCATCCTCTCCTCTGCCCCTGCAAAAGGGACTCGCAGCCCCGATGAGCGGAGGGCAAAGCCGGAGCCAGAGAGCATCTGTCATCCGTTCGCTTTGTCCCCCCCCCACCCCCGTCCCTCCCTACCTACCTCCCTCTCCATCCCATCCCTCTTCCATTCACTGTCCCTCCCTCCTCCTCTCTTCTACCCTGCTTGCCGCGGCTAGGATCACTGCACTACTCCATGTGCTGAGATGGAGAGCACACACAGTGGGCTTATTGCAGCTCAACCAAGGCAGGTGGAGAGGAGCAGAAAGGGCTGACTCGTCCCAGAGAGAGCAGAGAGGAGGAGGAGGGGGGGTGACCTTACTGTCTATGTCATCACTTGAGAACGCAACATTGTGGAAAGACAAGGAATTGGACTGTCTTCTTACCAGATGGGGCATTCAACAATGGTGATACTTGCTGCCATTTGAGTGTGTTTTCCCAAACTGCGAGAAATTCTGTGTTTGAATGGCTTTTGTTGACTCTTGATATGGATCCGGGTTGAAACGGGATTGTCTGGAATTTGGATGTGGATTAGAATGCTGATGTGGAGCACCTGAGGGTTGGGACGTAGCGCTCTGTAGCAGGACCACATGGACATGTTTGGGTTCTCCAAGATGCCAAAGCTGTCTGGGTGAGTGTGTGTGTGTCCCTTTGCAGCTGGTCTCTTTTTTAACAATTCTTCAACAAATGCCACTACCTTGAGAACAAAGTGATTATTTATTTCATCTAAGGCTGATCAGTTTTTGAAGGGTATACCGGTTTCTGCTTGGACGACTCTACAATCACTTTGTCCACTTTTGTTTATCCAATCCAGAAAGTTTTACGACTCTTAAAATGAATGAAATGAGAGGGCTTCAACAGAGAGACTTTGGTGATAAGGCTAGAGCAAATGTTTGATGAAGAAAAAGCAAAACGAGGAGCTTTGTGTGATGTGTGTGTTGCACAAAACAGATTTGTATGTGACCCGTAATGCGTTAATTTCAGAGACGATATTGTATTCTATTGATGTATTGTTTCCTGTCTTTGAGCAGGTAGAGGCCTGGTTGTGTTTTTGTCTTATTATTTGTTATTTTAGCATCTAAAAAATGTTGGGATCTACAACTCATACTAAGATATGCACATTGTCAACAGCAACAACAGAGGCTCAGTGGGGAAAGAAAGCCAGGGTGGAATCAAAGAGTCCAAGAAGCATCCAGATAGATAGATAGAGGATGGACAATGGTTACTTAAAAGGACAGAGTGAGCCAGTGGAGAGCACAGAGCCAAAGGAAGAGTTGTAACAAGACTACTAAGTACTTCAAAAGACAGCTTGATTTAAAACTGTTCCAGAAGAGGAGGTTCACCCTGAGCCACCCCATCCACTCCCCATTATGCACACCCACAACTATATAATCAAGGCAAAAGATTCAAACATTTAATTAAAGTCCTGATTCAAGATTATTTTAATTCAAGTAAACTATCCAGTGTTGCAGTTTTACATACCAGACATGTTAGTTTAAATGAACCCCAGGCCTGAAATGTAAAGACATACTAAGAAGTCTTAAGATAGAGGAGAACTCTATAATGAAGAGCTCAGCACACAACAATCTCCGCTCACTGTGATCTAATATGCCACACATACACACTACACGGCATGATGCGTGGGCACACATGCACGTTAATACATGTTTGCATGATCCCCCAACTCATGTGTGGTCACATCGCTAAGCCCACTAAACATGGCTCATGACAAATCTCTTAAACCTACACACTCAGAGGGTAGCATCTGGATTGCATCTTCTGCTCTTCTGAGGAAAGAAATTGAAAAAGGATCCACGTCTCCATTGTGGCTCAGGCTTAACAATACAGCTATTTCTACACAATATTTGTGTGTTGTTATTATCACATTTATACACTGACATTTAACCAGTGTATAAGGAAACACAAGAACTTTGAGTTTGCCTGAATATTATTGCCAAATTCCAAGTAACTTACTCCTAACTCTGTATTTGGCTCAGTCATGTTTGTGAATTTCAACCGAACTGAAGTTTATGGTTTTCTTAAGCATATTAACACTTGGCCCTCAAAATATATGAAAAGACATACAGGTGGTATAGTGGTTAGCACTGTGGTTTCACAGCACGAGAGTTCCAGGTTGGGGCCCCTCTGTGTGGAGTTTGCATGTTCTACCTGTGTCAGCATGGGTTTTCTCCAAGTACTCCGGCTTCCTCCCACAGTCCAAAGACATGCAGGTTAATTGGTGACTCTAAATTGCCCGTAGGTGTGAATGTGAATGTGAGTGGTTGTCTGTCTTCATGTGGTAGTCGGGCTACCTGTCGAGGCTGTGCCCCGCCTCCAGCCAGTGACAGCTGGAGCCATGTAATGAGGAGTTTTGGGTAGATGGGTCAACAAATCTTCTGCCTTCAACCCGAGAGGCTGTTGTTCATATCTGTTTCCAAACAACAAACAACAGTAGTTGTTTTAGAGTATGACCACGATTGTTCCCTACGCCGAAACATGTACTGTATCAGCATAACCATTATGATGACGACCTAATCTTAGAAAGGCAGCGATTTTAACCCTAACCCAGCCTGGTGTTGGACACAAAGACTTAACAATGCGTAATGTGGTACGGGGCACGAAAAAGTACGTGCTGGCAACACAGTAACAATGCCAGTGCAAACTCAATAAGGATCTTTTGTCGTGGTGTGCGCTCAAGTTAAGTATTAAAGGATAACTTCGGTATTTTTCAACCTGGGCCCTATTTCCCCATGTGTATGTGTGCGTATGATTCATAGGTATAACTCGTTTTAAAATTGGTTCAGTATTGAGGGAGGTGGCCCCTCGGCAGCCGCGAAACGAGCTAAAACGGTAACGGGGGCAAATGCGTCCCGTATAAGAATGTGCATTAAAAGTGCTTTTTTCCGCCACTGACCGGTTCAGATCGCCAGTGCTATCTCTGAAAATAGCATACTAAGCGTTTCCCTTACCTCTGGGCTGTGTGACGTCATCTCGCGAGAGCTTTGCTCCACTGTGTCTGTAGCTCTCTCTACTCGTGGGACAGCCGTTTTCTTGAGGAAGAGGTGTTTCGGGATTGGATGTCTTCTCTTCTTCGGCTGGCAGTAGTCATCTTGGGAGAAGTGAGCACTGCAGACCCGATGGTCTGCAAGGCGCAGTGTCTGGACAGGAGTGTTAGCATCCATTTGTAGCACAACTAGCCACAACTTCAGCATCTCGCCGTCCGACAAAGGCAGCCTATGAAAGCTGTACGGGGTGTTGCGCGACATCCTGTTCTTGCAATTCGGATAAGCACAAACACGAAGCATTGTTTTCAATCGATGCAATAAAACTCTCAACTGTACTCCGGGACAACCAGCTCCACTCTGAGCGGCACTCTGCATGGCTCCTCTGTTTTCTTCCGGCAACAAGCAAAGCTCTCGCGAGATGACGTCACAGCCAGGAGGAGGTGAAGGGTCAGGGAAACGCTTAGTATGCTATTTACAGAGATACCACTGCCGATCTGAACCAGTCAGTGGCGAAAAAAAGCACTTTTAATGCGCAAACTTATATGGGGCGCATTTGCCCCCGTTACCGTTTTAGCTCGTTTCGCGGCTCCCGGCTGCATCCGCCTCCCTCAATACTGAACCAATTTTAAAATGAGTTGTACCTATGAATCATACGCACACATACACATGGGGAAATAGGGTCCAGGTTGAAAAATACCGAAGTTATCCTTTAAGAGTGAGAAAGTCGGGGCATCGGTGGCTTAGTGGTAGAGCAGGTAACCCATGTACAAGGCTGTTGCCGCAGCGGCCCGGGTTCGACTCCAGCCTGTGGCCCTTTGCTGCATGTCACTCCCTCTCTATCCCCCTTTCACGCTTGTCTGTCCTATCGATTAAAGGCCAAAATGCCCCAAAAAATATTTTTAAAAAAAGTGAGAAAGTCTGTGTTTGCTGGGTGGGAGGGTTAGTGGATGGGTCAAATGAACATGGACTTTCAACCAGGAGACAGCTGTTTGTGCCCTGTTTGAAACCAAAAGTCAGTGCAGTTCCAAGACTTTATGATCTTTACATGGTTATGCAAAGTACATAAGTTGAAGTCACTACGTCCCATAGGTAGTTATTAACACCAAAGCTGCAATCTTTTCCTAAACTTTATCAATTATTTCTTTGTTCTCTAAAGTGTCATTCTTTCCTTAGACCTAACCCCACTGCGACTGTTTCACAATGAAACTTCAACTGTTTGTAATAGACTTTGCATTGGCTTTGTTTTGTGTGTTGCCAGCATGTAATTTTAACACTTCTTGTGCCCATCACCACGTTATGCCTTGTTAAGAGGTCCTGTCTATTTCATGTATTTCTCTGAGACTGTGGTGCCTCACCACGGTGTTTTCCTGAGCCTAACCAAGTCATGTTTGTACCTTAACCTTACCACACCACAACCAAAGAGTTTTGAAAGGTGCTTCAGGTCAGAAAACACTTCTAATGCCTGTGAAGCACTTTAACATTCAGAATCTTGTAGAACTATCCCTGTAAATCACATGGAGAGAGATAAACAGTTAAATGAGTATTACAAAAACAAATAATGGAAAACATTCATATTTTTCACATTAATGTGGATGAATGAGTCACACAGCACAGAGACAAGTGCCTAAAGTGTGCATATGTTCCATATTATCACATTTTTATCTTTATTTGACTTCAGATTTGAATAAATAGCTTCCATTTATCATATGAAGTGCTTCCACTCCTCTTGCTCTCCAATTGTTGTACCCTCGTGGGAACCACTTGCACTTCTCCTTCTGCTTCAGCTGGTCATAATGTTCGCCACACCCACTTATCCACATTTGGCTCCATCCGTTGTCGACAGACTGTAAAATGACGAAAAATTAATAATGGCGTAACGCTAACAGGCACCAAGAGAGTGTTTGCATCACTGGCAAGTTTGCCGCACCTTGCCTGTACCCAGATGGCCGCTGTGTATCCATGAGCTGTCATAATACAGTTTCGAAGCCTTCTGTTTGCAGATGGCGTACAAGCCAAGTTTGCTTCATAAACTTTAATGAGAAATTGTGGCTCATTTATCACCTTTTAATGCTTCGGAATAAATCATTCATTGTGAGATGGGAGTTAAAACAGATGCAGCAGGTGAGAGGGATCTGTGATCCTTCTTGTTGCGTTTGTTGTTGCCTTTGTCTGACTATGTACTAATGGGAGTTCTGTCATCACACATCTGGCTCTATTTGGGGAACATTAACCTAATCTCTCTCATCCATGCATCCTAAAGACAAAGGCAGGACCTGTATCGGTATTTGTATTGTGAGGAAATGTTGGCTTTAGTGTGTTGGAATTTGGCAGTGAAACTAGCCAGCAGGGCTTGTTTGTGTTCTGAATATCAGATTACAGTAATGCATGCCAAATTGCCTTCTGCTTAATGCCAATGCATGCTGCTACTTCAGAGGGCAAAGTTCCATTGTACCGAGAGCCATCTGACAAGCTGTGGCAGCCTAAAGAATATCCCAAATCATTTTCAATTCCGAGTAAATTAGGGCGCTCATGATTTAAAATCACCTGTAATCGTTTCATAATCGCTTTAGTCATTGTGATGGAAAAACAACATTTCTGCATATGTAGAATTTTTCAGTCGCTTTCACTCATGATCAAGTATTGAAAGTTTGCGAATGCGGTTTTTCAGAAAGAGCTCAAGGAAGGGGAGAGGTACTACAAATACATGATGATACAGGGTGATTTCGAAACTATGATTAGTTGTTTTCGTGCTGAGAGTTAGATGAGACATTTGCATGTTTTGTAGGTATCATATCAGCGTTTATAAAGTGACATAGAACATGAGCTGACATTGTCATCACGAGGTGGAGGGGATGGTGGATGGCGTGTCACTTAGGTGAGATGCCTCCCAAGCTGCAGACCACTACAGACCACTCTGTTCAAGACCAACAAACAACAATACCCGTTGTGATTTATCACGTCATCGCTGTTTTTCCAGCAGATTTTTAGACACCAAATTTGGGAGTTTCTTCGCCACCTGTGGCTGTTTCTCCAGCAGCTTTCCAGCCCTCAAACAAAAGTATTTTAAGGGACCTGTTGCTGAGTTTTCTGCTGGTTTTTAGCTCCCACAGTGGATATTGTTTAGGGACCCGATGCTGTTTTTCTGGTGGCTCTGAGCTTCCAAACTTGGGTATTTTTTAATGACCTGTGGCTATTTTGGTTGTTTTTTAGGGACCCGTCACTGTGTTTCCCGCCACTTTTTAGCCCCCAAATGTGGGTGATTTTTTTGTGACCTGTTGCTGTATTTCTCCTGCAGCTTTTAGCCCCTGAACATGAGTGTTTTTAGGAACCTGTCACTGTTTTTCCTGTGGCCTCTTAGCCCCTGAACATGGGTGATTTAAGCGACCCACCACTGTTTTTTCAGCGGAACAGTGACACAAAAAACAGTTGTTTTATACCAAGACATTGCTGTATTTCCAGTGGAGATTATGCCACCAATACCAGGCATTTTAAGCCAAAACATGATCTTCTCCTAACCATAAACAAGTGGTTATTGTGCCTAAACCTAACCACATGTTAACCACAGCATTGTTGAAACGTAACTATTCAGCGTATCCGCTACAAATGTTCTGGAAACATACAATGCACGCATTTTTTTCTGGTCTTTGGGTTGTGATCTTTCAAGTATAGTCAAAGCTAATGCAAGATAAGCAGTTTGAGTTGGTCTGTGTATCCTCAACCTTTACCTTTGTAGCGATCAGTAAGGAGTCCTTCACCAGCTCTCTATAGCTTGTAATACCACTTGTATTTTTTCACAAACTTGCAGTTATTTGGTATAGGTGGACGTGTTGCTGCACGAGGCACATGTGTCAAAACTCACAAATCAAAGGCTGGCGATGAGAAAAACATAACATCAGGCATCAGCACTACCACCCCCCCACTCCATTTCTCTCTTTCTCACTCTGCCCGTAACCCTTAAAGTTGCACAATTTTCTTGATTTGAGTCTGGATAATCCTCCTAAGGGATTTGGTTGGTGATCACTGCAGGAGGGACTGGCAGGGTGAACACACTGTTGGCTGTTTCATTCAGTATATGAAATCACATCACACATCTCTCTCTCCCTTACCTATCTGCCTACTTTATATGGCAGCACATCCATCCATTCCCCTGTGTATCTATCCCTGCCTGTAATTGCAACCAGGTACAATCTGCTTCAAAGACACAATTCGTCTTTCAAATTGAGACTGATATGGTTTCTGATTGTGTCAGGATGCTGAAATATATATTTAAGGCGTGTTTTGTTGTGTTTAAAAAAGCATGTGCACTCTTTTTCTTTTAAGTATAAAGCCACAGAAGCATCTTTAATTTCAGCCCAGAAGAATAACACATTTGTTATCTCTAAATGCTTATTTGATAAAAGATACCAGCTCTGAAAGAGAATGCTTTAATCAGTCCCTCCTTCTTGTGCGCATCTTCTGCAGGGATTCATTTCCTGGTGAACACTAATATTCTGTTATGTTATGATCACCGCATTTTACTTCCCATAATTCCAGTCATCTCTCACACCAGATAACAGTGAATGAGTGGAGCGATGCGCTTCATGCTTCCGCTCCCCCTTTGACGGAAGACCAAATTTGATCAATTATGCAAATGAAGCAAAACCCATTTTGTTCCTTGCTCCGTTCAGATCCGAACTTCCTTCCCTCGCCCCTGCTTCGCAAAAACAAATAACTTTTAGAACAAGCATCATCTCCCAATCATGCTTCAATTCTCAAAAAGCAAATTTAGACACAATGTGCCAGCTGATCAGCAATGCAAAAAGTGACACTCTTGTAGAATTTTTAATCAAAGAAGTGCATCACATGTTCTGTAAATGTTAAGAGAATTCGACATACAGCATGTGTTCCTCTGTTAGCCCTTTTATGTCTCATGAATTCTGCATGGAACCTGCTTTGTGCATTATTTAATGGTACATTGGTGCATAGGCTTTGGCTTTATAAATGCATAACTGCCCTGTTGTAACCAAGCTGCGACTGCAGAAGTTCAATTGGAAGCATTTTCTTTTTGCTGAGACAACCGCCTCTTTTCCCAAACGCCCATCATAGCAAGGCATGTACTAGTGTTTGCCCCTAGGTTGAACCCTATAGCAATCCCTGAGAACAAAGGCATCAAAACCACCCATGTGTCCCACGATGACTCACTCAAGTTACTGATCTTTCTGAAGTCTTAACTTCACTCTAACACTACAGGGTACTCTGTGTCGAGATGGCAACCGGCTACATTGCTACATCCTTTAACTGAATATCTGTAGAGGATGTGTTTAGGTTCATTTTTAGAAATACTCCCAAATACATTCACAAAGGCAAAAGCCTCCATTGCCTTTTGTAGAATGGTAGACATCCCTAGGCATGGAGACTTGGAGAATCTCAACCCATTGTCATTTCCAGGTTTGTCAAATACCAACATTTTGTGACGCCCCTCGGCATCTGATAGCGATGCACAGGGCTCCCTTTAGTGTATCAATGTGACACACAGCTGAAACATGTTGTGAACTGGTCGCTTTTGGGTTTAGGCAACTAAACTACTTGGTAAGTGATGGTGTTCTGCCTTAAAATAAGCACGCCACGAGTGATGCCAATGCATGACAAAATTACAAAAAGTTACAGTAAAACAGTGTAGACTTGGTTTCACACAGGATATCATAACATTACATTAAAACAACCTTGACTTTTTGTTTTAAATGAGACGCAAACTGCGGTCTCCTGGATGAAAGTTCAGTTTTGATTGACCACTTGCCTCCCCTCCCATTTTCCCTGCCTAGCTAAGACAAAGGCGGGCCGCCTGGGTGATTTTGGCCGCCACCTTGGTTAAAGTGCGTGTGTGTGCATGGGGGGCGTTCAGATGTAGCGTCTTTTGCGCGTACAAACCCATTACTTTCAATGTAGACGCGCGTCATGTGCGCTCACAACCCGAAGCGACGCCATAGCGGCGCACATTTGGTGGGACGCACTTGTTTTTTCGTCCGGCGCACAGCTCCACGGACCTGCTTCTCCCTCCGGTGTTGTGTCAGATCCCGGTTCCCCCTTGGTCTCTCCTACTGTTTCCCATGGAGCTCTGCCCCGTTTGAAAGGTGAAGGAAGCCTGTATGTGGAAGGACGTCGCCTCCGAGATGTAGAATGTGTATTATAGAAGAGAAATACACATTTCAGGACCGCTGACTTGTATCATCAGAACAGATATGTCCTGTGATTTTCAGCCTCCTTTCATATTTAATAGAGGGGGGACAATACCTGACAGTAATATTCTCAGCTGTCAGGATGTGCCTGCTGTAAAGGGTAAATATAATCATAGAAGGCTGAAAATCACAGGACATGTCTGTTCTGATTATACAAGTCAGCAGTGCAAAGCTCAAGAAAACCCTGTACATAACTTGCTTTAACAACATAATTTTTACTTTCCTTTAATTTGTCAAACATCTATAGATCTGTGTCAAGGAAATGTCCATATTGACCCTGTTCAAACATGACAGGATTAGGACTGGATTTACAGTACAGTGTGATATGGTACATTCAAAGCCCTTTTTTCTCCCTCGGCAGCCCTGCTGTGAGTTTCAAAATAATCACTGAAAACCATCAAGGACATATAAAATCCATTTGTACCCACTGACTGAGTGACATAGCCTGATTGCCAACCCTATACAACCCATGCACCTTGCTATCTCCGCTGTTAATCCTCTCATGAATTTGATCACTCTTTAGATATGACGTGTAGAATTCTGCTGGCTCTCATTTGTTTCCTTTGTGTTTCACATAATATAGAAGACAACATAAGAGTGTTGTTGTCAACATTAGGATGCCTGGCAACTAGCAAAGTCTCTAGGAAGTTACTGTATGCCAGCACACTCCAGATTCCAAGTGCAACATCAAAAAACTCTTTCTAAACACAAGGCAGGCATGTTACATTTCCAGTACATGCCAATGTGTTGTCTACTTTCTGTACCATCTATCTTTAAAGCAGCTGTTGTTCCCTTTTTAACTAAATGCTAATGGATGCATTCAGTAGCATAATGTATGCTAAAGTGCTAGCATAAAGCGTCAAGGACACATGGGTGATTTGGGCATCTGTGCTCCAGTGATATGACAATTTAATCACCTTCAAAACTATGTATTTCTTAAAGAGTGTAAGATAAAAGTTTGCACAGATCCGACCACTCACATGCTGTCAAGTAGCTGAGTGTGTGAGGATGTTTCACAAAGACAGTCATACTGTACATGCCTCTTAGGAAGTGCGTACTCAATAATTGATCACTTTGGCTCGGTTTTACTACATACAGTGAGCGACTCTGTCCCTGTAGGACAGAAGGGAAAGTTAAAAATATCTTGCATTATCTAACATTTCATATTCTCTCTCTCCTACACACACTTACACACTCTGGTTTGCATCAGGGAAGGAGACGGCTCTGTGGAACAAATAAATCAAACATGACAGCAGAAATGTGGAATTAATGAATTCTTGGCATTTGTGTTAAATAGCAGTTGTTCAAGCGGTGAAATTGTATTTAGTTGCACACATTTGTTTGGCATTTTGGGTTTCTATGGTAGCTTCGAGAGGCAAGGTGAATAAGCAGAAGTCCTGGTGATCCATTGTCTAAGTCTGATCTAAATTGGTTTCCCTCCTGGGGTTATGACTTAAGAACAGGTCAAAAAAATATCGAGAAACTCACCTGGAAGAAAACATGAAGACTTTTAATCCTGTTTCGGACATGTGGTTGTGGTGGGCTTTAGTCTCTTGTGGCTGAAATGAATATTTCAACAACGGACAACTTGAAAAATGATCTTCTGAGTATCTCATAAGGTGTCAGGTAAAATAAAGTATACTTTTAAAGGGGAACACCACCTAGATTAAGAAATCCACTATCTTATTTCCATGGTCTAGGACAGTTGAGTCAATATTTGTGAACATGAGCTGCTCTCTCTTAAAGCCAGAACACAGAGAAGTATGTCTCAAACTTGTGGTGTCATTGGGTGTAAAGTCTGGAGCTGCTCCATAGACAATGAATGGGAGGCTGATATTGTTTTCTTTTTAATACCCAAATGAGCTTTAAGCTACTGTAGTGTTCTCAGCTCTGAAACAGACAATGTACCCATATACTCAGAACATTCCCCTAAGGGCTCTAAGTGTCATCTAGAACATCTTTACAATTCATTGATGATGGAGCAATTTCAGACTTTATACGCTATGACAGGCATGTCCAAAGTCTGGCCCGGGGGCCAATTGTAATCAGCCCTCGGCTTGATATTTCAAAATATACCATTTGTGGCCCTTTACACAATAATGGTTAATCACTTCACATTTTTACCTTTCATGAGGACTATCATACAGTTTGTAGACAGGCATTAAGTAGTAATAGTTTATCAAAAGATAAAAATGGTTGCATTTGTCACACTTTTTTTTAAACCCAATTGATGCGAGAATCAGTTGGCCCCCAGGTATTTTCACGTTGTTTTATCTGGCCCCCATTCAAAAAAGTTTGGACACCCCTGCCCCATGAAATCACAAATTTGAGTTTCACCACCCTGACTGATGACTAACTAACAACTTAAACTTTTAACTACCGCCTTCTATCCAGCAGTCTGATAGGGAGGGAGAGAAAATGCAAAACGTAACTGTACATTATCGTTGCTGACAATGCGCATTTGCAAATGCAATAAGCAAATTGTGAAGTATAGCCTCACACATCTGGAATTCAGGCAGCTGAAAAATAAGATTAAACTAGATGTAGTGAAAAAAAAAAAACACCGAGTGACGAGGCACATGACGGATGAGCTCACACTGACTGCAGCCAGTTGTCTGTTTGCTGATACATCTGTTTGCTAAAGAGGCTAGTGGAGTGATTAGTTCTGCTCCAAATGCCATCACATAATACTTAAGTGCCTCTGTGTATACTCAGAGCCACACTGTCACACAAACACACACACACAGTGTACTGTAAACCTACATACAGTACAGTACAGTGTACGTACATTAAGACAGGGACACATGTCCAAGGCTGGCATGTATGGATATGTTAGTTTTAAACTAGTGCAGCATCTCTCAAAGCGCCTCGTAAAACACTCCAAAATGTGGCAAAATGTTTATCTGTGGCTCATCTACCGCACTCTTTATTTCCTTTCTTTCTTTTCACTGCCAGATTTTCATTCAGACATTATGATTCAAGAATCCAGACATGAGTGACAAGTGTTTCTTATTCATCGTAATGATCACCGTCCTCCCATGTAATCTTATTTAGGGAGCGCTCAGCGACGCTTGTTCTGCCGGGGTATTTTTAGCCCGCGGCATTATGCTTCAATGTTCAGTGCAGATGTTCTACCCAGCTGTAATGTTTTCAGCCTGTATGTGTTTTGAAGTGGACTGAATGCACACCCAGCGTCAAATCAAGTCGCTGGAGTGTATTCAGCGTGCATTCACACACACTCTGCAGCCGTAGTTTCTTTTGCACGCTGCGAGCAGATACCGTGCACACACTGTGCTCGCTCTTTAACCTTTACAATTGACTTGAACCAAATAGACGGAGGTAGTCAATGCTTGGTCGTCATTACATCACGCGAGTACAGTCAACCAACCAGAAACTAACTGGCAGTGAAACTCCCCATAGGCATGACCTCAGTGAAAACACAACTCCCCAGTCCAAATATGAACATGATTAAAGGGCTCTGACACAGAATGTAAAGTCATGTTTTAAGCCTCAAATAAATTGATTTTACAATTTCATGTGCACAAATTGAGACGTGTAGGACTGCAAAAAATTCACTTCCTTATGGCGACTTTACTGAAACCGCTGGATCACCACTTGTGTGTAAAAAGGGAAAATCTAAGCCCTGACTTTTCAGTCGTTTCCTACATGACAGACCGGGAAAGTGAGGTGACTGGTGAGTAATTGCCTTTAGTTGTCTCTGGGGATCCATCTGTTTGATCCTGCTCCTTAAGTTGCACCTCAGAGCTCGTTCCCGGATCCAATAATAGACAGCCAAAAGGTGCCGTTTGCAATTGAAATTCTGTCTTTATATCAGTTTCTCCTCTGACTGAAATCCAACAGTGGGTTCAAGTGCTTTTCCTCTGCAGCCAAAGAAAACAGCAGCAACATAAACATAATTCAAACAGACACTCATCAGATTTCCTTTAAAAATATCATTTAAAGTGCCGCTCCGCTGCCCTTTGTGTTTTCTGCCCCCCCCCGGTTCCGCCGGGCTTTATGTGACATTTACAAAGAATCAATGAGATGTTGTGTTGTGGACTGTGTTGTCCAACAGAGATGTACCGCTGTGCTGCAAAGGTTGAAAAGCAACACTGTAAAGTGTTTTTAGATCTGCGGCTGAAACAGATACAGTGGCACAGTGACAGGCTGTAGACATAACTGACCTACAAGCACCATAACCTATTCCTGTAGCCAAACATATTTCATTCCTGACTCGTGTAGTTTTCCTTCTGTGACCTGCCCTTGTAACCACTTTCATTTAGAGGTATTAGTGGGTAAAAGTAAGTGTATCCCAAAGCTAATAAATCATCTAAAGCAGTACTTGTAGCTGAGCAACTCTGACCTCCATTTGCATTGTAAGGGTCATTATTGATCCTTGTTTCATCTTCACCATTTTCATCACACCAGCGATCCTGTCTGTCAATCAAAGCTTTGACGGAAACAACTCCAAATGGACCACATGAAATGTACAAAAATTAGACTTTACATGTTCAAGAATGTGTTTGTAGTGATATATATTTTAATAATTAATTGAGTGAAGTCACTACAATCCCCATCCTATAGTCTATCAATATCAACCTATTCAGCAGCATACATATAAATCCTTAAATACCTGTTTACTGATGGTTCCTAACTTATTTATATTCTCTTTACGCGTGCTTATATGTGCTGCCAGATCCTCTGTTTGCAACTCCCCCCACTGACATCTAGAGGTTTCATCTGATATCATCTTATCTTATAAATGAACACACTTGTAGCTGCACCTGCTGTCCTCCAACCAAATGCTGCTCTCCCCACTGCAGGAAACTTTCATCCCGAAGAGAAATGGGATGTTTCGAAGCGATCACGAGCTCGTCTCAAGCCATTAAATGCAATTTGCGGTGCAGTTAATGCCTACCATACACGAAAAGACTTTAGAGGGACTTTGAAAAGACTGACACCCTCTCACGTTATTGTCTGTGTCTGTGAGCCCCGTTCAACCCACAATCGGTGGGTTATGAAAAAGTTATGAACTTAATTTTAAGTTAAGTACACAACTTTATGTTTAACACAGAACTTGACACTAAGTACAGCATGTGACAAACCGACCATGTTTTTTTTCCTTATCCAAACCAACGTAACTTTACTCTCTGAAACCTAACCGATGTAACTTTACGTTAAGTATTATGTTGAGCACAGAACTTTACATTAAGTGCGTAACTATAGACTAAGTACACTATGTGACAAGGCCCAATCATGTTTCTTTTCCTAAACCTAACCTGTATAACTTCACGTCATGTATGATAAGTTAGGTACGAAACTTAAAGTTAAGTACGTAACTTTATGTTTAGTACGGAACTTTACACTTTGTACAGTATGTGACAACACCCAACCATGTTTTTTTCCTAAACCTAACCTGTGTAACTTTACTCTCTGAAACCTAACCTATGTAACTTGATGTTAAGTGTGTTAAGTATAGACCTTTACGTTAAGTACGTAACTTTACTCTAAGTACAGTATGTGACAAGGCCCAACCATATTTCTTTTCCTAAATCTGACCTATGTGACTTTATGTTAAGTGTGTTATGTTACGTAGTACAAAAGTACAAAACTTTACGTTGAGTACTTACCTTTACAGTAAGTACAGTATTTGAGGCCCAACCGTGTTTTTTTTGCTAATACAAACCAACGTAACTTTACTCTCTAAAACCTAACCTATGTAACTTAACGCTAAGTATGTTATGTTAAGTACAGAACTTTACATTAAGTACCTAACTTTACACTAAGTACAGTATGTGACAAGCCCCAATCATGTTTCTTTTCCCTAAACCTTTTAATGTGACTTTGTTATGTACATTATGTTGAGTACGTAACTTTACATTAAGTGCGTAATAATGTGATAACACCCAACCATGTTTCCTTTTCAAAACCTAACCTGCGTAACATTACATTATGTAACTTTACGCTAAGTACAGTATGTGAAGACACCCAACCATGTTTCTTTTCCTAAACCTGGGTAACTTTACGTTAAGTACGTTAAGTTCGGTACGTAACTTTATGTTTAGTACAGAATTTACGCTAAGTACAGTATGTGAAGACACCCAACCATGTTTCTTTTCCTAAACCTGGGTAACTTTACGTTAAGTACGTTAAGTTAGGTACGTAACTTTATGTTTAGTACAGAACTTTACGCTAAGTACAGTATGTGAAGACACCCAACGATGTTTTTTTCCCCTAAACCTAATCAATGCAACTTTACTTTCTGAAACCAAACCTGCGTAACTTTATGTTAAGTATGTAACTTTACACAAAGTACAGCATGTGACAAGGCCCAACAATGTTTCTTTTCCTAAACCTATGTAACTTGACTTGCCTAACCCTAACTTACATAACTTAACGTTATGCTATTAATTTTCATATGAACAGTTGTATGTAAGATATCATAGGAACTGTTGTATGAGGATACTTTGCCACTTTACACCAAACAGTCAACATCATGCTGGCACGCCACAACTCTGGTAAATCTCTGCTGATTTTATTCAAAAGAACAAAGAAAGAACAAAGCCATTTGTTGTGAGGCCAGCATGAGGACTCTGAGCAGAGGTGTGTAGGTGTGTGTCTTGCCACGGTGAAGAGTCTGGCCAGCAGCCTGAGGAAGAGTTCAAATCTTCTCATTGGGAACGGACAGGGTGTGCCCAGTTCTAGTCTGGTACACTCACAGTGTGATTGTGTGTGTGAGAAAGAGAGCGACAAGGAGAGGAAAGTCAAGAGGAAGGAATGATTGCAGATGAGTGGAGAAATAGAGCTGAAGCCTTTAAAAGTCTTTTCCGATGCTCTCATGTGCTGTTTGTTTGAGGTGATAGGGACTTGGCTGGAGGTTTGACCAAGCTGGACAGCTGTGATTGATGTAGCTGACTGTGTCCTTATTGACCTAACCCTGACATATCTTCCTGCTTGCGTATTGCTGTGTGTGTTTCAGTAGAGAAAGATCTGACTTGAGAATCAGTATTCCCACCCTGAGCAGTGCTGTATAATAGAAGGGGAGCTGTCCATAGTCCTGAACTCTGCTGAATGGGAGCCTCAGTGAAGCAGCTCCCTCGCTCACCTACTTTGATGTCTTTGTAAGGAGTAGCTTTTTATGTGAGCTTTTAATTGATTCCATCATGGCACGCCGTTGGCATGTTTCCACATCACTAAGACCAGCCGGTGTTTGTAAGGAGTTTCATCTCCAGAGGATATAAAGAACCAAATCCCACTAATCAGCTCAAGTACAGTTCAGTCTCTATTATGATCTCAGAGGACAGTTAATTTTCAGGGGAGGGACTTTATAGCGCACAGTGCAGCACAGTGCAACATGACAAATGCAACATTTACCCGCAACCATAAAACAGCAGAATAGTGGTGAGTCACTGCCTGCGGTTAGTGCTGATGGGCGATGGATATTCGCAACTTGGTGGCTGATGGGGGGAAAACAAATGATTGCATATGGTGGAGTGTTGTAGCCTGAATAGATGCGAGAGGACAGGGTAAAAATAAACATTTAATAACCTTTTGAGATATTCAACTTGAGTGCTTTTTTGCCTCCCATTTCACATTAATGGCATGCTTTGTGTGTATACTAGATAATATATAAAAGAGTTCTGGTGTTGTGCTGTTTCTGAGGTTGAAAAAACAACCAATCAAAACGTTTTCAGAAGAATTAGGAATGAAGAATCTCCCTGTTACAGGGCCTGGAGATACTTTATGAGAAATGGTGGCAGATTCATGCCGCAGGATATGAAGATATTATCCTATATGTGATAGCGTTGTTGCAATAAATAAACCGATAACATGTACTCGGTTCTGCCTTGCTGCTTCTTTCAGTAAAATGCAACAAACTGCTTGTTGAATTAAAACACGAAAGGACCATATTTCCAACATTATTTTACAGAAGAAATTGATCATTTAACCGTATGCATAAGGCACCAATAAAAAATAATGATAGTTACCTACATTTTAAAGGGCATACTCTTTTTTAACTAACCTAAAACTTAACAAGTCCAATATTGCAGTCTTTCACAATGTGTTTATTGAGCACGCTGACATTGTGATGAAAAAAGAGGCATGCCAGAGGCATCTTGGAGGGCTAGTTGTGAACTACTGTAGCTAGGATAACAAGCTGGGAGCATGCTAGCTCTAGTTTGTCCCAAGAACTCCCCCTCCTTCTTTTTATCTCAACACTAGCTGGTTTATGCCCCCTGACATTTTGTTCTCTGCACTGTATATCATTTATTCAGTGAAGAGTTTGCTAGAGTTGTAACGTGCTCACATGATCTCCATCATTTGGTAAAAAGGGGTCATTAAACTCAATCCAAGCTGTCTCAAGTTGGTCCTTTTCTTGTCTTGATGTTCTACCAAAATCAAACATTGAAACATATTGTGCGTTTTTAGTCCTGGCTCGTGTAAATACAGCTACACTCTCTCCAGCACCAATAAAGAAGCAGTAAGCCGGGTAGGCAGTAAACATGGAGGGGAGTCTGGGGAGGTGCAAGAACATGAAAAACTCCTGGTTCTCTCTGACTGTGGGAAAGGAGGAGAAACTGGTGGAGTGACGCAAGAGTTGGGGTTTAAATCAGTGTGGATCTAATTCACCTACCAGCACAAAAATCCAAAATGGAAGTTTGTGCACAAATGCAGTTTGTCTTATAGATCATATTGATGCTGAATTAACAAGATGACGGTCGTCTTATGATGCCTTTTATCTTGTGTATCTAGGTTATGTGTTTTTGCACATAAGGAATTGTTAATAAGTCATATTTCTTAAACTAAGTGTGACATAATGTTTTCCACCAGCAGCAGGATGGGAAATACTCTCAAAAATCTGTTAAAGTCTTTTCAAAGTCTTCTAGTGTATGGTAGACATGAGTCAACGACCTTGCTAACTGACACTTAGCTGACTGACAGTTAACAAGCTACCTAAAAGGACAATGATGTAATGGGACATTAAGTTCACATTGTTCATTTAAGACAAGCATTTGTGCCATCGACTCATGTCTCATAACCGCCTCTCTTGTGGAATAGTTTATGCTACAACAGAGAAGGTCATAAAATAGCGAATAGGGCAACACAGCTTCTTCCAAGGATCCCTCAAAGGTCTGCAGCACTGTTGAGACATCTTGCATTTTGGTCAGTGGTGCAAATTTGCATCTGCAACTCCATTGAAATTACTTGATTTTGAACAACAAACAAAACAGCCCTCCTCACAAACACAAATTGGCTAAAATGAACACATTGTCAGACTTAATGATAAAGTGAAGCTACACAGCAGTTAAGTCTGATTATCAGGCTTGCCATCAGGAGCTTGAATGCTTTAGCTTTACGAACCATGGCTCTTGTCCAAAGTCTTGATGGCCTAGCGCTGCTCATGGTATTTGTGAATGGAAATCTGAATGTGGTCTTTCAATGGTAAGTGGAAGCGCTTTCAGTTTCAAATGGACAGTTGGAAAAGGACACAGGAATCATCTGAATGGATTGATTCATTATCCTGCTGAGATTGTTCTCAAGAATATTTGTATTCCAAAGTGTTTCCAAAGCCTCTTCTGCAAATTAACAACTTTGTGAAACTCTTGCAATTTTCTCTGCTCTGCTTTTTTTTTTTACCCCATTATGCTTCTTTAGCAAACATCTGCACTCTGCAAGATGTTCAGAGAGCATGCAGAATGGAGCCTAATGTTCAAGTGTTACATAAAAAGAAAGTGCATGCACGTTCTCATGCGCATGTTTGTGGGTGTGTGAAAGGCACTGAGAGCCAAAGCATGTTGTCTTCAGACAGTAAAGCCATATAAAGTAAGAGCACTTCCAGGGCAACTTTTAACAACGTTCACTGATGTTTCATTTATGAGCTGCGCAAAGTCACGGAGAAAGAGTGAGTGAGTAAGAGAGAAAAGAGCCACCAAAAAGGATGAGGACTGGATGAGAGGAAGGTCAGGCGATGGCTGGAGTTGTCTTGCTAGGAGCTATGAGTGCGTTAAGTTGGAACATTAATGAGCATAACGAGAAAGACTAAGAGGAGAGAAGCTCCATTCGGAAGCAAATTAGAACATTTCAAGTGACAGATCAATGCCAGATTGGAGAGTCTGACTGACAACAGCACAAATCCAGTTAATTCAGCTTTCGATATATCTGTGTTACTGTGCCACATTATGTGCTCTTGATAATTAGTATATCATGTGATCAGGTCCACAACCAAGTTATATCTGCAGCCCAGTTACCAGAAGAAAATGTTAGCATTGTACAATTCTCCAAACTAAGAATACATTACATCTGTATGTTTCATACAAAAACATAAACAGTATCTGCGTTTCTAATGTGATTAAGTATTTTAGCTGACTTTGTCATCAGGAATTGGAGGGGATGATGGATGGTGTGTGCTGCGGACCACTGTTTGAGACCAGCAAACAACAAAATCAGTTGATTTTTTAGTGAGTCATTGCTGCCTTTCCAGAGGGTTTTTAGTTACCAAACGTGGGGTGTTTTTCAGCCACCTTTCACTGTCTTTCCACCGGGGATTGTGCCATGAAAAACGGTTGTAGTTTGCTGAGACATCACTGCGTTAACTGCCAGAATACTGCCAAAATATGATCTTTTCCTTAGCATAACCAGGTGATTTTTTTTGTGCTTACACCACACATTAACCCAGCGTTGTTGAAATGACAGAAGCATAAATGTACCTCAGTAAACATTTTACGAATGAGTCCCATGGCATCCCACAAGGGTCCATCCTTGGTACCTCTTTGTTTTCATTTTTAAAAAATTTAGTTCCTGTGGCTTTTAAGGTTCGTCAATGGTACATGAGCAGTTTAAAAACAGAAAACAGTATCTACTGAAAAGTACCCCTAACCTTTAAGCAAACATCTTGTGTGGTGTCCCAAAAGGATCAATCCTCGGTCCACTTCCTTTTTTGTTTTTAATAACCTAGCCTCTGTCTTCTGAACCAGTGGTTCCCATCTGGTGGGTCACGGATCGAAAATGGAGTGGGCCGCAAGTGATGTGCGAATGTTTCCAGTTTGTACGACACACACTTTATTTTTTAATACGGCTAATTTTCATCTAATTTGAATGAGTCCTCTTCCTAAGTACAGCATGATGTCAATTTTGTGAATTATGCTCCAATTTAAAGTAATACAGGATAAAGAAGGGTATGCCTACCTTGTGATTGACAAGTCTCTACCATAGCCACCTGCCAAATAGGATAGAGGCACAGTGATGTGTGTCTTTCGCATCGAACAATGGTCACCTCTGGCTCCGAAATACCAAAATAGCGACAGCTAACATGCCAAACTCAAAGCTTCAGAATGATCCACAAACCACTGAGTGATGTCACGGTGGCTACATCCACTTCTTTTATACAGTCTATGGCTGCAACTAATGGTGTTCATTATCACTTAACCTTATGATTGTTTTCTAAATTAATCATTTAATCATTTTAGAAAATGGGGAAATATGTCCATTATCGTTTGTCAGAGCCCATTTTACATCTTTAAATTTTCCTTTGTCCAACCAAGAGTCCAAAACACAAAGATATTCAGTTTACGATCACACGTGCAAAGAAAAGCTGGAATATCACAGTGAATAAGAAAGAATGCACTCAAAAGAAGACATCTTGTATCTCAATAGGACCTTTCTGGCTAAATAAAGGATATACATTGTAAGCATAGATACCACATTGGTATACATCTGTTGTTGGGGCTGTCGCCAAGTTTTTTTGCTGCATTTTAAATCATGAGAAAAGATGGAGGTGTCTGCTTGTATTTTTTTTCCTCCTGCATTATTCTCATATTTACATCATAGCTCCATGATTCACCAGGCATTCATCGCACAGTCCAGAATGACTCAAAATTTATGTCACTTGTCTGACACCGATTCCGGCTGGCATTTTATTATCGCTCAGTGTGACATGCAATTAAACCGTAAACTGTTATCTCATGCTATTTATGGGACTGAAGTCAGTTACAGTCGTGTATTATGGAATCTTTAAACCACAACTGGAGAAAAAACACCTTGTAATAATCCTTTTTTTTTGGCCCTTTAAACTAGAACCAGAGTTTTTAAAGGAGCCTGTTGCTAATTCTGATGATGATACAAGATGATACTTGAAATATGCAGGCTAAGAGTTACTTCAGGCTAATTGCAAAGTTTTACAGAAAGTTTTTTTTTTCGGTTCTTCATCTGTTTTCCGAGATTTGCATGTTGAGTAGTGTAAGATCTCTTTGCATCTCATCTCTTTAGTCCCTAGAGCTGAAATACCTTTGATTGCCGTGGAATTTCCAAAAGCACTTAAGTCATTATATCAGTGTATAAAGGAAAGACTGGGAACGAACACTTTTCTATTTATTGCAGACTCAGCTGACATGTTAGAATGAATAAACTGAGAGAGAAGTGACCCAAACCCTGATGTGCATTTTCTATGTATATTTCATCGCTCCACCCACCACTTAACCTACATGTCCTTATGTGCTGAGAGGGGTCCTCAGCTCCACCATGCAGGACACTCAGCAGCTGAGCTTTTAAAAAGACAAGAAAAAAAGTTGCTTAAATTACCCTACTTGTTCTGTAGAGTGTAAAGTGGTAAGAATTGGCAGGGGGAGGTGGTTTTACGCTACTGGCTCAAGTAAGTATTGTCATTATGTAGGCTAAAGCATCTTGGGAGAGCTCTTCGCTTTTTGTGCAAATTCAGTCAGTCTTGATAAAGATCTTGAGGGTCTTTATGAGATTTAATGTCCCATGTTGAGTGTGTGTGTGTGTGTGCGGTCTATTCAAAAAAGGAAGGTCAAACTAAATTATTTTCACTCTGAGCAGTAATATGTAGCAAGGCCATTGGCAGACACAGTCCTTTGAATGACCTCAGTCCTGAGGGGGGGTCTTTGGAATGCTGCAGCGTCTTGTTTAAATTACAACTCAAACTCTTTGAATTGAAAATGTGTGTTGGTAAAGATCAACGCAGAAATGCCCCAGTGACTCAGATCCCTGCCTGCTCCTGACTTTCATTTGAAGAGACAGTCAGAGGCTGACGAATGTTAGGTTTCAGTGGCAGACTAAAGTCCAAGCTAGAAATTACTCATAAATCAGGGCTATTAGGCTACATTGCATCTAAGTGATAGCAGCTAAAGGTGGCTAGTCTTGCTAGAACAATGCCCGGTTTGGAATCACAATTGTACGGAGTGGTGCAGGGATCCTTTTCTTTTCTTTTTTTTTTTTTTTTGGTTCCCATTGACATAAAGTCAATGGATCGGCCATTGGATTGGAAAACAAAGACATTTTGTTCAAGATAATCTTCACAAATGAAAACCACTTCTAGGATTTCTGAAGCATAAATGCTACCGCCAAAAGTTTTAAGCTAACGTTAGGCTAAACAAAATACACTGTGTGTAGATGACTTCATCGTCACTTCAACAAGCCGTGTTCGGCGTGATGAGATTATGTAGTCTCATTAAGCCACTTGTTAGCAACCGCCTTTTTTAAGACAAGTAAAAGTGGCTTTATGCCATACAACAAAACATGAAGATATCTTAAAGTAATACTTTACATACTTTCAACCAGCTGTGTGTCACTGCGATGTGGGGAATTTGTGCAGATGAATGGTGTTTGGCTTCCCCCTGTGTCGGCAGCACCACAAACTCACCATCCATACTGTGAGCAAAAATCTGCAAGATGTGCTATTTCATGTCATCAACGATGCATTTTGCGTCATCTGGTGGATTTGGCCCAGTGGATGGACAGGGAGCTGCCGGAGTTGCGGCACCGGGAACGCCTTAACATCATTTATCCACACACACTCAATGGGGACACAGATATGGTTGAAAATCAGGAAAGTATCCCTTTAAGACTGTGCCCTGATTTCAGGCATCTAAGCAAAAACCCATTCAAAAAACCCTTTGACAATTAGAAGAGGGAACCAGAATTGATAAAATGCGAACTCATTCCAGCAACCTGACACATCTGTTGCTGCACGTCTAGTCACTGGACATTAATTTATGAGCATATTATGCATTTGTGCCTGTAAGACTACAGATATCACTGCACATAAAGACCCATTTCTAGTTATCTTTAGTTGCAGAATTCTCTGTAAACGCCATCATGGTTACTGATAAAATGTAATGAATGTCAGAGAAAAGGGGATTATAATCTACTGTGATGGGCGACTACATATTAGGCTCATGTGTATGTGGTACTATAGATATCACCTTGGCTGAACCCTGTGATGGATTACTTTACTGGACAGTAATCCGAGTCAGAGCCGCAGTGTATGAGGAATGAAACATTTGTTGTGATGCACCCGGAGCTCAATGTTTGGGGCTGCGCGTTCTTGCTGACTGGAGCATGTGGTGCCTGAGCGGGGAGGTCTGTGCCAGCTGGCTCGATTGCTTTCTGTGATAGGGAGGCCTGACATATGATGCAGCAAAAAAAAAAAAAAAAAAAAAAACCTGACTAGCTCCAGTAACCACCATCTCTGTTGCTAAATAAGGATGGGTGTTTATTCGTGATGGGGGGGGGGGGGGGGGGGGGGGGGGATATTCAGATGGAAAACAATGGCTGACTGAAACTCTTTTTCTCTCACACAGTGACTATGCTTATGTAAGAGGTCATACCTTGTCGTGCAAAATATCACAGTGACTCAATCTTTTTTTTTGTTATAAACAACCTAATGAAAAGACAGAATGAACATCTGTTACAGCAGTCTACGAGGGACTAGTCATAACAAATCAATTAGGCAGGGGAGGATTTACAAGTAAAACAAGCATTAGGATTCTAGTTCAGTCAAAAGCACTGACATGAAATAAAGTATACTGCTCTGTTGATTACTTCAAGTCCACCTCCACTCAAAAATGTGTTATTCTTCTGGTGATGTCCCCTAAATTGTTTGACCTTGACTATACTGACTTGTATCTGTGCAGAGTTTGTCACCAAAAAGGTGTTTTCACATTCCTGTCCTGAGTGGGGCCATCTGTACACTTCCCTAAAATCTAGGATTCAAACCAAAGCCAATAACTGTGTAATATGGGAAACACATATCAACGAGGGAACAGCACAACACCTGAAACCTCCAGCGCAGAGTGGCCAGTACAGAGGGCAGAGTTAGCTTTATCATAGTGAAAGTTTTGGCAGCAAACATGGTGGAGTGTGCATTTTTTGGATGCAAACCAGACCAATGTGAGCCCACCGTAACATCCTAGCAGATCCACTCACGCTGTGCTACCTACTTCAACAAGCTGTTCTCATGTACTTTTTGTATGTATACCTATGAAAAGTAATGTACCAGGATTCGTATATAAGTAATCGTGAAGGCTGCGATCATGTGACGAATGCGCTGACGGAAGTAAAGAAGGACGTAGTATAGCGACCGCAAGTAAGGAGGTAGGGTGGGATGATGGATGGGCAAACAAACGCAGGACTTTCCCCTGGGAGGCCGGTGTTTGTCCCATGTGAAACCATGTGAACTCTGAGTTACTCTAAAGTATGTTGTCACATTGTCACAATACGTTAGGTGCATAGCTTTATATTTAGTACGTAACGTGACTATGGCTTACCATGTGTCTTTTCCTAAACCTAACCTACGTAACTTTACTTGCCTAAACCTAATGTACGTAACTTTACATTAAGTATGTAACGTGACGACGCCCAACCATGATTATTTTCCTAAACTTGACATATGTAACTTTTTTTTTCTAAATCTAACCCATGTGACTTTACTTTCCTAAACCTAACCTTTTTAGCTTTACGTTAAATATGCAACTTTTCGTTAAGTACGATACCCAAATATGAATGTTTTTCTCAGCCTAACCCAACCAGTAGAGGCTGTAATTTGTCCGTATCATACAAAATGTTGTACGTGCACTTTTGTAAGATATCATATGAATGGTTGTACATGGATACATTGCCTCTGATTTCGGTGCGCAACAGACACCTCACCTGTCATTGGTCTGACTGAGGCTCAGACGTGTATGCCTCCGATGTTTCCTGTAACGCTAGCCATGTAGATACACACTGCTCTTTGATTGGTCAGTCTAGCACAAACAGCAGTGGTGGGCTGGGCCCAAGACCAGATCCAGAATTTCCAGAGATTTTTTACACACTTTAAAATGTATCTGGAGGGTAACTTTGAAGGCAGAGGCACAAGCTTAGCAGTACTTGTACAGGCAGTCTCTCTTAATACTAGCAACTTGTCAGAATAAATCAATTAATCTATTAGCTGTAAATGTAATCTGTGAAAACTATCTATTAAGTCAATTATATATCACAATCTCAATTGTTTCTGCCTGCTTTGCAAAGAACCTTTCTGATGAAGCCTTTACATGTTACATCCATTGTGTCATCCCGATGCTGCCCTAATATTTCTCATGCTACTACATTTTAAAAAGCATTACAGTCAGAAATTTTCTTTAATTCTGCTCCGCCTCTTTCCTGAAAGATGGATCTTCTTAGTACATTTTCGTCAAGCAAAGGAAAATTGATTTAGTGTTATGGAGTTCAGCTTTTGAGGAGTAGTGTAGTTGACAGAGAAAAATTGATCCCTGGAGGGAAAGTTTTGGAGAGGAACATGGATTGATCAGTTTGGGGAAAAAAAAAAAAGTATTTTACCGTGGCCTTTTCAACAACCCTGAGAACAAAGCACCCTGCTGCACCTTTGGAATACATATATTAGGATTCCTGGTATGTCGAAGCATCAAAATAGAGGGAAAACAGTGGAAAGGCCTTATGTCAACACAGAAAGTTTGTGCTACAACAGTCGAACAAACACTCTGCTGCATAGGTCATTGAGGAGACAACTTTCATGGTGTGAATGTACGGGTTATGTTTCTCGCGACGGTACTTTTTGTTGTGATCTGTTTATGTTTGTAAGTTCCCACTCAGAGATTCTTTAGTCAGTCACCTTTTGCACTTTTAGAAACAATTTTTAGGGAGGAGAAAGAGTCTGAACCATTTCAGCAAAAAGGGTTGAGGATGTAGTTTTCAATGCTGCTTTTAGGATTTCCCTTTAAACATGCAGCTGTAAAATTAGTGTGTCTGTCACTGTTATGAAAGGTAAGCACAGTTACTTGATTTCATGTGCTCATTCAGTGCAATTTAGTAGTGCTTGAGCTTGAATCCTCATGTAAATCCCTTCGTTTTGCTCAGAGAGAGCAGCTTGGAGCATGGATGGATTACTGAATGTGCCTACCAGACAGACGCAGGGACCCATTGTGTCAGGGCCCCCCTGGTCATTACGTAAAATTTCACTCAAATTAACAGGTAGGGACCAAGAAGAGACAAAAAATGGCCATAAAGATACACAAAACAACAACAAACACATGTGAAGGAACTAAAAAGAGACACATAACCTCTACAAAAAGACACAAAACGACCAAATAGGACACAAACATACCTCAGAGACACAAATTGACCTTTAAAGAGACACAAAACGACAACAAAAAGACACAAAACGACCAAAAAGGACACAAACTAACCTCAAAGAGACAAAAAATGTACCTTTAAAAAGACACATAACGATAACAAAGACATGCTAAGGAACTAAAAAGAGACAAAACGACTACTAAAAGACACAAAATGACCAAAAAAAAGACACAAACATACGTCAAAGAGACACAAATTGACCTTTAAAGAGACACAAAACAACAACACAGACATGCAAAGGAACTAAAAGGAGACACAAAATGACTACTAAAGACACAAAATGACCAAAAAAGACACAAACATACCTCAGAGATACAAATTGACCTTCAAAGAGACACAAATTGACCTTTATAGAGACACAAAATGACCAAAAAAAGACAAACATACCTCAGAGATACAAATTGACCTTCAAAGAGACACAAATTGACCTATACAGAGACACAAAACGACAACAAACACATGCAAAGGAACTAAAAAGAGACACAAAACGACTACAAAAAGACACAAAATGACCAAAAAATACACAAACATACCTCAGCGACACAAACTGACCTTTAAAGAGACACAAAACGATAATAAAGACATGCAAAGGAGCTAAAAAGAGACAAAACGACTACTAAAAGACACAAAATGACAAAAAAAGACACAAATATACTTCAAAGAGACACAAATTGACCTTAAAAGAGACACAAAACCAATACAAAAAGACACAAAATGGCCAAAAAAGACACAAACATACCTCAGAATGATACAAAATGACCTCAAAGAGATGCAAAGGAACTACAGAGAGATGCAAAACAATTACAAACGGACGCAAAGGAACTACAAAGAAACATTAAATGACCAAGGAAGACACATCTATATGTCGAAGAGACACAGAATTACAACAAAGACACACAAAGGAACTACAAAGAGACAAATTAATACAAAGAGGCACAAAACAACCACAAAGATACACAAATATACCTCTAAGAGACACAAAATGACCTCAAAGAGATACAAAACAACCACAGAGACACAAAATGACCAAAAAAGACACAGATATACCCCAAAGCTTCACAAAATGACTACAAAGAGATTCAACTGGACTACAACTGGACTACAAAGAGACACATAATGACCTCAAAGAGACACAATACAGTTACAAAAAAGCACAAAACAACAGTGAGAACAAATAAAATTATCACTGAGACGCAAAACCATAAAAGGTGCTGATAACTATAAAGAGACGCAAAACAACAACAAAAAGAGGCGGAGCCAGCACAATGTCTGCGTGTCTTGCTTCTATATAGGAGAGGTGGTGGGGCCCTTGGCATGTCTGTGCCCAGGGGCCCATTGTCTCATGAGGACTTACATTTTTAAGGAGTATTTTTTGCCACCGACGACGGCAATATCACTCAACTATAACTTTTGTCTTCCTGGCAGAGCCGTTTGCCCTTTTCTGTCTCGTTCTGACATGAAAAGAACGACTTGTTTTTAGCTGGAGGAAAACCAAAAGTGAAGAGTGAAATATTAATGCCATCCAGGTGAACTGTAAGAGTCAGTTTCGTCTCAACACTTCCCGCTGTGTAGCTCCAGCTCAGAGATGGAGCGGTGTTTCCACACACGTTGCTGCTCTCTGAAAAGCCTCTTACTCCACACACACTCGCATACACAGTACATGCACGGTTGCACACACACTGTCTCTCCCTCTCATTTTCTCTCTCTCTCTCTCTCATACACAAATACTCATACTCTCTCACACACACACAGCATGGATTTGTTTTCTCTGTGATGAGAGGGATTATGGGATAAAGGAGGCGAGGCCACGGCAGTTTAGTTCAGTTTGGACCAAAGCTGCTCTCGGCAGCAGCACAATGACAAACACAGATGAATGTCTGGCTACACACTGGAGATCCGCACAGCCGTTAACGCCGCGGCCTCCGTATATTTTGAGCACAAGAGCCTCTGATTGGGATTCTGAAGTGGCGGTGGATCTGTTTTTCTTGTGGATGACTGAAGATCAGCAGAAGCACGAGCGTCTGACTGGAATCCGTGCGTGGCAACAGAATCAAGAGGAGTTAAACTCGAAAGCCCGAGAGTGCTGAGATGGATCTATTGCCTTCTTTTTTGTTTCACTGTCTTTGCAGCTGCTGTTAATGGAAGCATGGGAGATGTGTGTGTTTCTTGAGACAACTGGAGTATCATTAGTGAACTTTTTTTTCTCCTACACATCTGATCCGCAGCATGACTGAGAGGGTCTGACGCTTTCACCAGCAGCTTCACTGCACTCCAGTGGAGCTTGTTTTGCACTTTTCATCTAAGGCCAAGTTTCTTTTTCACACCCTGCAAGCTATGACATGACTGACTGATGTATTCAACTCATCAGCAGCACAATATGGGAATCGATCAGCTGGATTCCTACGGTGATGACGTCCTCATCTAGTACGCGCTTTCCTCTATTTTAAGAATTTGTATCGACAGCTGAATCAATCTGGGCCTTTGCTTTTGAATGGCAAACGCCCAAGAGCTGAGGCTGTGATGGGTGACGTCACACAGTGGAGAATATGCTGTGTAACAGAGTATCAGTCTAGATCTTGGCACTGCAATGCCATTAATCTATTCATTGTTACTGTAGCTATGCATCAGCTCGCTGTCGTAGATTTGAGGTCAGGACAATAAACCCGTCCTCACGGTTTATGGCTGTGGGAGGAAACGTTCTCCAAAATAAATCAAATATGAAAATGAAGTGCATAGATGATTGAATTCAGTGTTATTCCTCCGGCTTGATGATCTTTTACTGCATTCGGGATTATTTCTGTGGAGAGTTTTATGATCTGTGCATGATTAGTCACTGTAGCATGTGAGACTTAACTCAGCCCGGATGACTCAGGAGGGTGGTCTCTTCAATTTTCTTTAGACGGTGGACTTTATTTGCACAGTTCACGCTGAGGTGACACATTGGACCCCTGTCTCCTCCCTCTGCCTCTCTACATTTTCCCCAAACCCTCTGTGACATTGTTTGAGTAATCTGCGATAACCAAATCAGCTGTCACATCAGTGCCTTCCCTCGCCGCACGTGCGCAATCTCGCAGAGCAAGTACCACAGCGCTTGCCCGTGCACGAAGCCATCGATCGGCCATCTACGGACCCGATGAGCTGTTATTTGACTGCGGTCGATTGCACTAAGCAGTGCTATCTCACACTGCAAGCCACACGCAGAGAGACAAGAGGTCACACTAATTGGGCTGGGAGGGATCTAACCGGAGCGTCTCTGAGTGTTTTTATCCAGAGAGGACAGAAAAAAAGATTCATCAATTCACCTCTGATTCCTTTCTTAAATTATAAATCAGGAGGTTCATGCGCTGTGATGTTTATTTATGAGTTCTGTTCTCTGTGGATCTTCTCTCTGCATGAAAGTCCAATCAATCTACAGATTTGTTGCAGCTATTAAAAGTCTAATCCAGTAGTTTTGTTTAAATGTTTTTAAATGCTTGTTTTCTTAGAGGTGACTCCAAGATACTAGATTGAAACTATATAGGAATCAAATGGTTTTACTTGAGAATCTGAGTCTTTAATATATTCCACACAACGCTTACAAAAATACCTAACAATCAAATGCTGATTTTCTTATTCTTTATGTTGCAGCCATAAGAACAAAATGTCGGGCTGGCCACCCCCTGGCCCAGGCTCCTGGGGTGGACTGCAGGGGCCTCCATACAACTGGGACAGCATGAACAGCACCAGGGAGGGACGGGACTGCCTCACCACGTATGTACAGCATGACACCAAGTTTGGGCCGGGTAGGTCATGAGGTGGGAGGGTGGATCGGTCAAACAGACACAGGACTTTGACCTAGGAGACCACTATTTGTGTCCCGTGTAGAAAGCAAAAGTCAACATTGACTTATTTTGACAATGTAAGGTTAGTGATTTATGTCAGTAAATAAAGACGAAGAATTAAATTATGTATACACATCTGTCAAAGAGCACTCACCTCGGTTGCGTCTGTGCACGTATGTCTTTTGTTGCAACTTACCGACGACCAATACTCAGTCGCAGAGATGGGGAGATTGGCTTTCTGTAGTTGGTCTCCACCCTTTACTCCCCCACAGTGTGCCATTTAATTGACACTTCTACAACCCCGCAAAACCCTCGGCAGTGCAGGATTTGGTTCGGATGCAGCCTAATGAGCGGAAACGGACACACCAGCCTTGAGCATCCAAAACTGGCCCTAGAGGGATTTGTAGAGCATCACAGTTTGACTCGTATGCCACAGACCAAGTGACGGTATTTAACGAGTTGGGAGTGACTGTGTGTTGGTTCATGTTGGTTTGGATGGGGTGCAATCATCGTTACAGTCCACACAGATGGTTTCATTATAAAGATCTACTGGAGAATGATAACCGTCCATATTCATCAAACTTCTAAAGCCGGATGGATGGAGGGCTCATGTCAGAGAATGCCACAGCAAGCGAACACGCTGTAATCTGATAGTGTGTAACTGACATGTCCAGCTGACTAACCCTAAAACCAACCACTGATGACACTATCAGCCAGCTTGAGTGGAGCTTAGACGGGCCAGTTCACATCGCTGTGTTCTAATGTTCAAAAACAGCTGCGAATCTTTGGTTTGATCTGGGCGTAAGAGATACGCTTTTGAATACTACAAGGAGTCAGTTTCAAATCAAAAAAGTTTTAAAAGTTTTAACCTGCCCTTTCCTCTCCAGAAGCAAAAAAAAAGTCGCCATTTTCAGGTAGTTTTGCATTCCACGTGTGTGTGCAGTGACTGTTGTCTGTGTAAATCTGTTATGCAGGAAGTACATTTCAACCAGGTAAATGTGCAAATCCTCAAATTGGAGAGCCATGGAGGGCTTGGCATACAGAACGTTATGCACAGTGAATCTGGCTACCGCAGTGGAACAGACTCTGTGTTAGGCAGACGTGTCTGATTTTGATAAGCTGTGATCCAATTAACTTCATTGACATGGTGTTTTGATGTACAAATTGCTTTATGCGGTGATAAAACTATACTGTGAGTTAATTGACAATGGATTCATATGTGTACCTTTCCTTTGTTTGTTTCCTTTCCTGCTTGTACTCTCGTTTTCCAATTACCTTTCCTCCTCTTTTTTTATTATTTTTATTATTTATTTCTTCTACTTCTCACTTTCCCTCGCATCTGTTTGACTTTTCATCATCTATTTTCTAACTATTCTCTCTCTTTACTGCTATATGACCTCCCCCTGGCTCCTCTTTTTTCTCTTTGACATGTCCTTTTCTTCTGTCCTCCTCTTTGCTTTGACCTCTTGACATCAATTCCTTTCCCCTGGTCTCTGCTTTCCCAACGCTGGTTTTCTGAGTTTCAGTGGACAAATGCAGCACTGATAAAGTAACACATTCAACACTAGGCACACTAAGATCATTTTCAACACCTCTGCCACTATCTTCTGTACTTCTTTTTCTGTTTTATCACATGCTTTCATCACGTCTTATTACCACACCATATATCTTCCTATACATCCTGTCTATACATTGTTATATTTCCTTCTTTCCTCTCCACCATTTCATTTCCTTTCTTACTTTTATCTCTCGTCTTTTCTGCCAATTTCCTCCTCTTTGCCACTCCCCCATTAAATTCTCCCCTCCTGTTCATCTCATGATGGAGGGTCAAATATGACAAGGGAGACAGCTCTGGTTATGTGGCTTTGTTCTCAGAGAAAAGCTGTTGGTGTTAGACGAGGTGACACAGATTGAGTGTCACAAATGGATTCCTGGGAGACAGAGAAGGAAAGACAAAAGAGAGCGAGAGTGAGTAAACCCCATAGATGATTTGATTATTTTGGACAGATAACTCCCCCCTAACCTTACCTGACATGATCCAGCAGGTTTTTGAATGCTGTCCTCCACTCAAGTGTCAGTGTGTTTGAAATCCCTGAAATATGTGCAGCTAGACTGTATTTAGTCAGCCCAGTCACCAGAATATAATGTTGCTGTTGTACCTTTTTTCAAACCGGGGATATTTTACATTACATTTGTCCATTTCAGTTCAGTCTGTAATTTTTTTACGAGAGTTAAGGACATTTCCAGCAGTTATTGTAGTGACAAAAGTGGGTATTTTTTTTAGCAATAGTTCGGGACATGTCCAACCGCGTTTGTACCGATACAAGTGGGTATTTTTAACGAGAGTTTGGGACATGTCCAGGTATTCTTGCAGCGACAAAAGTTGTTTGTTTTGTTTAACAAGAGTTGGGAACATGTTCAGCTGTGTCTGTAGTGACAAAAGCATGTAGTTTTTTAATGTGAGTTCGGCACATGTCCAGCTGTGTTTGTATTAACACATGTGGGTAGTGTTTAACAGGAGTTCGGCACATGTCCAGCCTTGTTTGTACCGACACAAGCGGGTATTTTATAACGAGACTTTGGGACATGTTCAGCCGTGATTGTAGCAACAAAAACTGGTATTTTCTTCCGAGAGTTTGGGACATCACCAGGTGTGCTTGCAGCAAAGTATGAAATGGGGCATGTACTTTTTTAACGAGAGTTTGGCACATGTCGACACATGGGTATTTTTTATCCAGAGTTTGGGACATGTCCGGCTGTTCTTGTAGTGACCAAAGTGGGTATTTTTTAGCGAATGTTCGGGACATTTCCAGCGGTGTTTGTAGTGATCAAACCGCGTATTTTAAGCCAAAAACATGATACTTTTTTCTAACCCCAAACAAGTGGTTTTGTGCCTTAACCTAACCACACATTAACCACAGCATTGTCACAACATAAAACTGAAAACCGAAGCATAGCTTTTTCAGCATATCTGCAACTGTAACAGCATGGTTTGCACTAAAGTACAATGCCAGCTTTTTTTCTGGCAATTGGGTTGATTTATCTGCACAAACAGTGTCTAAAATTATTTAAAATTAATATAAATTATTACAGTGATAAATCAAGACATTGTATATTTTTTCCCATACTTTTAAAAATACCAGCGATGAGTGTCTTTTACATTACATTAAATTAATTTAGCAGGTGCTTTCATCCAAAGTGATATTCAGCAAGTTTATTCATACCCATAGAGACAAATTCCGAGTATGATGACCAATATGAAAAAGTGCCTCCTTAGTGGGGAAGGGGCAAATCCCAGTTGTTATCGCCACAGCACACACCACTACACTCTTTCCCCTGAAGAACCACAAGGTCATTTCTTAGGTGGGGTTTTCAAATCCACTCTGAGATGGCTACCAGTCACATCGATATAAAAATGTTGCAAATCCAAGATTGCCAGAAAACAATCAGTTAATTTTGCTAATATGTGATTGCTTGGAATCCCCAGAGATGAAAAAATTTGTTTCTCTATGGAAACAAAAATAGAAAAACCTGGCCAAATTAATCTCACAGTAAATATATCATAATATCACCCAGCTCTTCTCATATGCACAGCTAAAGTAAGTGGTGCCAGCTGGCTAAGACTAGGTTTGCTATGTTTATTAAGCCTGTTATGTAACTGTAACGTACTACTCTTTGTCCTGGACTGTATCACATCTTTTTTGACTCGTGGTAGTTACCTGTTGAAGTCCTTTGAAACTTGCTCTTGATAATAGACTTGATAATAGTAGATAGCATTTTTTGCAGATGGGTTATCCTTGTAATATCTGTCAGTAGCTGGCTACTGAAATACAAGTTAAGTGTCGGCATTTAAAACCACTTGCATGCTCTCCCATCCATCCAATGACAAGCAGCAACACCAGGATTTGACCTTTTTGTATTCAGCTTTCCCCTGACCCCCTGACATCCGAGCTCTGCCCTCCCGTGGGATTAAACCCCAGCGACCCTGACAGGGAAGATGAGCCCACACCACAGATTGGAACATGCTTCATTACAGACAGATTTAGTTTGAGATTTCAGCGCCGTATGTACAATACAGATCAATGCAGTGATGAGAGAGGGAATGAGAAAGCGCAAGAGGGACACAAGGTGGCGGAGATTGGGACTGATCCGGATTGGTGGGAGATGAAGTCGCGTCCCGGATGGTAAGAACATACTTTATCATCAGGGCAGATTTAGTCAAAGCTGCAGGTATAGAACCAGATAAATATCAATGGGTAAAGCCACACTGCTCATGTAAAATATGATAACAAAATTACCTGATAAAATAAAAGTTAGAAAGTTAAGTGTAGTTGCAAACCAAACACCTGTGACTATGTGAAGGTTAGAATGGATGAGGCAGGAAATATATTATGCTCCGCTATATGGACAGTAGAGGTAGACAAAGATGGAATGGATGTTGGCCAGGTAACAATGGACACCCTGTACTGGACTTAATGTGCAGAGAGAAGGCAATGGCTGCCAAGGGAGCCTTTTAAGCTGTGAAAGAGGGAGGGAGGTAGAAATGGAGACAGAGGGAGAATGAGTTAACCCCACTGAAAGCATATATCACCTCTTAATTAACAGGCACTCTGCATTCTCAGTGTCCCGGTCGAGACAGACGTCTGAGGTTCAGCGAGCAGAAGGGTTTAATTTAATATGGTACATTTACATTTTAGTGGTGCTCTCATCCTGAGTGACTTGCACTAAGGCAAAGAAAAGGACAGTGTGATATTTCACCAATATTAACCTACATTAGCGTTGCATTAAATGTTGGTGGCCCCATATAGCCAGCAACAGTTCTCTCTTTAATCAAGAGCATTGCCACCGTGGTTTAGTGTCAGTCCCTCAGAGAGAGCATAGATGTATGTCCGGACTAGTTATTGGAAACGACTGGTAAAATACCTGCACCTGGGGGCACAACCCCCGCTAGTGATAACTCCGTAAAAATCAGACGCCTTTCGTGGCGCTATAACAAATGAAAAAACAGCAATGGGTCGCTAAAACACATCCAGCCTTGTTGTTTGTTGGTCTTGAACAGTGGTGAGCAGCTTGGCTGGCATTTTGCTTTGGTCACAGGCGTCATGGCGTCTCAACTAGATGGAGATCAAGTTTTAGACTAATTACCTGGTTCTGATGACACCTTCCTGGCTTGATAGGCAGCGATATCTCTCTAAAAATCAAACAGTTGTCATGGCAGTATCCCTGGTAGAAACGCAACAGTGCCTCGCTGAAAAGCAGCTGGTTTTGTTGCTTGTTGTTCTCCAACAGTGGTCTGCAGTAGGCTCACCATTTTGTGCTGTTCAACGTACAAATATTTGTAAGTGCTATATCGTAGACAACTGGACTTGCTCACGTTTCTTGAAGACTTTTTGCCTCTCATCCAAGAAGCTTCTTCAGTTCTTCAATGAGAGGCAAAATGTCTTCACGAAACGCAAGCAAGTCCAGTTGCCTATGATATAACACTTACGATTACCATGACCTGGATGACTGAGAATCTTCATGGACAGCATATAATACTGGATGAAATCAACACGAGAAGCCGCAGGAAAAATGAAATAAGCAGTAACTAAGCCAAAAAAAGTTAATTTGGAAACTTCTTGCTTTTGTGTTTTGGCCATGCATTGCTTTATCCACCTACAACACAGTCTTACACAAAGACATGACATGGATTCAACCTCTCAACAAGGCATTGCATGGTGTTGGCATGGAATGATAACAATGCTGATACAAAGTCTTTTACGAACGCTCGCAGTTTCATTGTCAAACAACCGCAGTTTGGTTAGGTTTAGGGACAGAAAAAACAAGGCTTGGTTTCAAGATCAAAAAATTACTTTAAGTTAAGGAAAAGATAATGTTTTTGTTTAAAATAACTATGTAAAGGACATAACTGACATAAACTTACTTACTTTGTGTACTTACCTAAAGTACCAACTTAAAGTTCTCTGCATCCGTAAAGTCATGTGTAGGGTTGTGGCAGTATACCGGTTTTAAGATATTCTGTGATGGAAAGTGACGGTTATCATACAATGTACATTTGCAGATTTACGATATTGAAAAACAAAATGCACCTGGACAGAGAATCCACTTTTATTTCAGATATTTTCTAAAGGAAGACTTTTACACTTCCTTCCATTAAATGATGGTTTAAAGTTTCATTTATACCCTGAAACCACAATATTTTTTGAGATGGATATTGTACCATGAAAATCTTATACCATTGTAACCCCAGTCACTTAACTACGTTGTCTTGATTTTACACAGGATATGAACGTCAGTCTCCTGGTTGAAAGTCCATGTTAATTTGACCCATGACCCATCCACCACCCCTCCTGCCCGCCTTTCACGGACTTTCTCTTTCTTTATACTTACCGTAAAACTTGGTGTATAAGTCGCACTTTTTTCCCCTTTTTTTTCATCTAAAAAGTTGGGTGCGGGTTATAGACCGGTGCGACCTATAGACCAAGGTAAATGCTGACATAGGTAATTTGACCCACAAGATGGCGCTACGTAGTAATTTAAACTCATTCGTTTTTGGGATTTGAGTAAGCATGTATAGTTACAGCCCACACTGTAATAAGGTACTGTAATGCTGTCTTTTTAAAAAAGAAAAAAGAAGTTTAACATTAATTTAAACTCATTTTTATGGCTCAGATGTTGTTATGCCGTAATTTTATTTCCTGAAGAGGTTGTTTGGAAAATTGCAATCTGAAAAGTAACCAAAGCTGCTTAAGAGGTTATTGTGTTTTGAATGTGTTTCAAATTAAAAATAAAGGGAAACAGTGTAGGAATAACTTGTATAACGTTTTTATTAACAAATAGTAATATAAAACTTTGTTTTCCCTGTTTGAGACCTTAAAAAATAGACTGCGATTTATATGCCAGTGCGACTTATATTCTGAGTTTTACGGTAATTTGTGTGTCCACCAAGATGATTTTGACTTAAACTGAAACACCAAGAGCTTTGGATGTTGGTGAATCACAGTCACATGGAAAGCTTATGTATACCTGTTGCACTTGATGGCTACATACATGATGTTGTACAAATAGGATGAAAAACAATCAACAGCGGCAGTTAACAGACCTTTTTGACCTTTACACATTAATATTAGATAGCTGTGACTTTGATTCGGAATAGTCTGCAGACTCTTATATGAAAGTCAGAGGCAAATTGGTTCCAGATTGCACATCTTAGGCTTTTTATGAATGCGGGACCTGTGCTCTCTTTTATAAGTGGCACTTAAGCATAAAATGTTGTGCTAATGACCAACCCTGAGCCAAGGCTGTGACTTATGAGCAACTGATTGGATAACTCAAATCATTCATTATAAGTTTAATGTTTTCTTTCAGAGCTGAAGGTAATTCCTGGTGTAGGAATGACTGAATTGATTGGATTTTAATGTGCACTGTGTCAGATTCTGTAAGAGACCCTCCTCTAACAAGCAGGACAGGTTTGATCCCAGTAACAGTTATAGTGCCCATTACCAGCTACATGTCTTTTTGAAGTGAAACTATTTGCTGACTCATTTGTGAGTCAGCAAACTATATGTGAATCAAAGTCAGAGTGAATTGTGTGATGTCCGTATTGTACCACATAGAGATTTTGGTTGAGCTTGTCTCAATCACCATGTTCCTCCTCTCCTTTACTTTCCAGCCAAGTGTCCCAGAGCAGCTCCCTGGAGGAGGTCCACCTGGATGGGGTCCCACCCGCCCCTCGCCTGGTGGAGATGAGACGGGACCCAGTCCTGGGCTTCGGCTTTGTGGCAGGCAGTGAGAAACCGGTGGTGGTCCGCTCTGTCACACCAGGTAGGCTGTGACAGTGTCTTTTCTAATATCACCACAAGGGGTCGCCAAAGTTAGAAGTGTCACATCCAACCCATCAGGGTCTTAAATCAGATTTTTAATGGAATGACCCAGCATTATTGACACATAGCCCATACAGTCTCCAATCCTCAAATTAAACAAGGGAACACGATATATAATATGTAACCCCAAATATTTCGTTTTGTTTGCTTTCTGTTATATCCGGTGGTTTCATCAGACACGCATAAAAATATTTTAACTGATAAATGTCGACCCAATTGCCAGAATAAATGTTGGCATTGTACATTACAAACCACAGACACATGACCTTTGTACATTATTATGTAGCGCATACATTCAAACTTTACATTTCAAAAACGCTGGTTCGATTTAGGCACAAAAACCTCTTGGTTATAGTTAGGAAAGGATTCCATTTTGGCTTAAAATACCAAGATCTAGTGACACAATCCCTGCTAGAAATGCAGCAATGTCTCAATTGCTTTTTGTGACACTATTCCCATGAAAAAGCAGCAACAGGTCACTAATAAACACCAACGTTTGGTGGCTACAAAGCCACTTGAAACCCAGCAACGGGTAGCTGAAACACAACTGGTTTTGTTGTTTGTTGGTCTGGAACAGTGGTCTGTGCAAGCTTGGCAGGCATCTTGCCGAGCTCACAGGCACCAAGGTGTCTCGCCTAGGTGAAGATCCTGTGCCGGTCCTTTGCCGGCATGAAATGCAGCAATGTCTTGGTAAAAAACGAACACTTGTCATGACACTATCCACAGTGGAAACACAACAGTGACTCGCTAAATAGCAGCCGGATTTGTTGTTTGTTGGTCCTGAACAGTGGTCTGCAGCTTGGCAACTGTCTCGCCTAGGTGACAAACCATCCACCACACCCTCCGCCACCTGTTGACAATTAGCTTGTGTACTACATCACTTTATAAATGTTGATATGATACGTGTAAAATGTACAAATGTATCGTATTCATAGTTTGCAGAAACGTACAATGCCAACATTTTCCTCTGGCAACTGTAAATGTTGTATTGCTTCCTGATTTAGCCCATGGATATATTGGGTAAGACATGGATCAACTTTTTAGAGTTTTTAAAACAACACGAGGGATTATTTCTTGGTGCAAAAGTCCATTCACTCCTGCAGATGTTAGATGACTGACAACAAGAAGAGTAGTATTCACTGCCTGCACTTGAAACCCTCAACACTGGTGGGATAATATGATGCCACAAGAGAAACTAAAATAACTGTAACAGAAACAGGTAAGAAAACAAGCCCTGATGCCTCCAGCTGTGCTCGTGTACTACAGGAATCCAAGAGTTTGCATGTAGACTGAATGCACTGAGTGATTTTATTAGTTCCCCCTGACTGTGTGCAGAGTGCTAATCACTGCACACAGTTGCTGTAATGATTGTTTAGAAGGAAACCATGCAGGCTGTTGGCTTCTCCAGCCTATGATTGCACAAGTAAGTACTATTGACCCCATGCAAGAAAGACAATAAACACAAATTAATGGTTTTTTTTAATGCTGGAAGTATTTTGGTTGATTGGCTGATATCCAAATTAGTGCCAAACCACTGCTTACAGACTCGTATCAGCCGTCAGCCCCAGTGGCAGCGCAGACACAAACAGTGATTAGGCATCTCAAAAATCAATCTGTGCTGAATCCCAAGCAGACAATTGAACTAATGAATATTCTATATAGAGTTGTTGGCCAAGGAAAGGAATATATGTGCTTGAGGACGCAGCTGTTTATCACTACTCACACTTGTTGCACCTGTCAGGAGACGGACACACCCAAATTACCTATAAGCTGACAGATTTATACACACAATATCACGCTTACACACGTTTGCAGTGTTCATTCAGCCACACTGATTCATTCCCAGACAATCTTTAGCTGACAGACTGAAACTATATTTTTCTGTGTGATCAACTCTGGCTTGTTTGCATGTGTGTGTGTGTGCAGGTGGTCCGTCAGAGGGGAAGCTGTTGCCCGGGGATGAGATCATCATGATCAACGATGAACCTGTCAGCTCGGCTCCGAGAGAAAGAGTCATCGACCTTGTCAGGTGAATACAGAAAGCCATCGGGACACTGTGATATGTTAATCAGTGGGTGGAATACAAAAAAGAAATCCTCTCCCGAACCTGTACTGATGGTTAGCGCCTCATATTTAAAGGGCTAGTTCACTCATATTATCCAGCCATGCATATTATTTGATTTTTATTTGTCTGGATTTTGAGATACCCCTCCACCTGTCATGTTTTCTAAAGGTGTTTTTTTTTTAATGATGTGAGCACCACAAACAAAGTTCTGCATGGAAGAATAATTTGGAGGAACTGACTGTATAAACCTGCCATGAGCAATAAAATTCAATGCCTGATGCAGAGGCATATAGTTTTCAAACACAACGTGGCTTTAGGTGATTAATTTGAGGCACCTCTGGGTTACATTGCCTTAAAGGTCCAGTGTGTAGGATTTAGAGGGATATATTGCAGAAATGGAATTCAATATAATAAGTGTGTTTTCTTTAGCGTTTAATCACCCGAAAATAAGAATCATTTTGTTTTCGTTACCTTAGAATGAGCCACAGGGGACACAAGGAGCAGCCTCTCTGTGACGAAAAGCGTCGGACTAACTGCTTTTTTAATGCAAAACTGCTTTATTCTGTGTGTTTACTGGTGTAAGGCCTTGTTTACATGGATACTGATACAAATAAAAACAGATTTTTATTTATCCTGTATAAAAAATTTTTTTGGGTTAACACAATCAGTTGTAAAATGATATCCCTGTTTACACAAAAACGCAAAAACGGTGGCTTTTGGCTGCAATTAGCATGCCAGGCCAGTAGGTGGCGATACGCCATAGGTCAGACACCATATTTGATTTGTTTTCCTCTTGGTGCTAGTGATAAAAGCAATGATAAAGTACATTTTAACCTTATGTAGCATAGTTAGCTGCTATACACTTACTAATATTGGGCACAGCAGACGTCTTTGTGCGCCGTTGTAGCGTTGATGTTGATGCAGCAGTGCTAAGTTCATTTGTAAGCTCGTAAGTAGTCCCAAAAGTGCGCGAACTGGGTTGCAACGTCATCCGCCTCCATAGAAATGGATATTTTTAAAAACTGTCACTTTGGAAGCTGTTTTTGAAAATCTCTGTTTTCCTCGAAAAAAACGCCGGTTACGTGTAAAATGATAGGTGAAAACGAAAAAATAAATACCAGTTTTACCAGTTTGCGGATAATTCGGCTCCCACTGAAAACCTCCTGAACTTCGGGATCTTAAAGCTGCAGTAGGTAGAAAGCCTGAAAACGGTTGATTTTTGAGTCTCATCTGAGTTAGGTTTCGTTCGTCTCCGCCCTGAGCCCCTCCTACCAGACGAGCACGCGAGTATAGTACTCCGCGGAGAGCCCTCGGCTCCACTCCCACGGCCGACCCTCGCGCCCTCCGGCCGGGCCCGGCCCCACCTCACCCTTCCCCTCCCTCCGGGGCACTGGAGAACCGAGTTCTGTCTTCCTTTTTTTGGGTTTAGCCGTGTAGGCACTTGTAGCCAATGCTGGAATAGCTATTTTACCTGGTGCACTCTTCGCCATTGCCGCTTGCTCTCCCCTTCTGCCGGCGGCACGGGAACGCGCATATGCCGTAGAACAGCCAATAGGAACGGAGTGGTCTGAGCTGACCTTTGATTGGTTGATGCACATCGGCACGATACTGATTCTTTAGAGGCTGAACACAGAGCCATGGTGAGGTGCAGAAACCTATTGTTTGTCTCAGACCACTTGAATCACATTATGCTCAGAGGATATTTTCAAATTTCTACTCAATTATACCAAAACAATGTCGCCTACTGGAGCTTTAAGTTACCAGAGAAAAAAGTCAAGCACACATTAGCAGGTGTTAGGCTAGCGGCCTGTCTCCGAAGTGGCAAAAAGTGTCGGAAAAACACTAATTGGTAATGTGAAACTGCTTTTTTCTATGTGTTGACCGGTTTAAATCACAGAGTCCGTTTGTTTTGGAGACCTCTGCTGATCATTCAGCTCCCACTAAAAACCTCCTGAACATTGAAGAAATTCTGATCGGGAGAAGTTATGCCACTAAACTCCTTTAATCTAACACACTGTTCCTTTAAAAGTCAATGTTGTGTTACAGTAAATGCCTTTATATTCCAATGCACAGCCTGAAATATTGAATTGTGTCTTAAATTGGCAGGTTTTATACTGATCATAGCAAAAACAAGCAAACCAGTGCCAGACAAAGTGCCAATTAAATCAACTCATTATCAATAATTTACTTCTAATATCTATTCAAGTCTTTAATTTCACAAAACTATGTGAAACTGCAACAAAGTGCTTGCCAAGTTTTAGTCATGCTTTACTCCCATCTGCATAATGTTTGGTTAATACAGCTCTGTTCATCACACAAACATAGCCATCATCACATAGCATTGAGACAAATGAATATTCAGGATTAATAATAAGGAAGAAAAAGCTATCTGGATGCACTCAGTTAACCGTGACTGAAGTCATGTTTTGATTCGCCAGGAATACTGTCACTTTTTCTTTTTTAATGGGAAACTAATGAGTGTTTGTGTATGTGTGTGTGCGTCTGGTATTAAGTGGTGATTGCCAGAGGCATCTCATTCCATTTCAGCCAAGCTAATCAAGTTCCTTCCCCTTATCTGCCATTGTCGCTCGCCGCGATTGTTGTTTTCCGATGATTTTTGTTGACTGTGTGATTTGCTGTCTTCTCGCTTCAGGAGCTGCAAAGAATCCATCATGTTGACTGTTGTCCAACCGTATCCCGTGAGTAGATCGGCTTTTGCAAAATGCACCACGAGGACTGTATGTATCAGATACGTTTATCTAGATAGTGCTGAAATGAAATCCAGGGAAAGGATTGCTTAGTATGTGTGTGTTGTTGCTCTGAATACATTTTGTATCCACTTGCTCTCTTTATCGACACTCCGTTCATTCACTGTACAGGCTGCAATTGTAAAGAATGGATACTTACGTTACAATAACTGAAACAAGAACATGATCATTATAGTATTATCTTCTCCATGCCAGAGATGTCACTGGCATTCCTCTGAATTCTCATAACCTTTCCTTTGAAAATACATTCTCCTCCAGTGTCTGCCCTTGATATCATATTTGGACAGGTGCAGATTTGTGGGTTGTACTGTACCTGCAATTTTCTCACAGTTGAAGCAGCCCTTGACTCCCCTCCAGGCCTCCGAAATTCCGTCCTGCATTTCAAGATGAAAGCTGCTGATCTTCAGTGTTTCTCTTACTCTCAACAAATCCCATAAAAAGATGGGGCCAACAATGAGTTGATCCTCTTTGTGCTATAATACTCCATTGTTGTCCGAAAACTACATCAGCAACCACACCGTTGCACTCAGTGACATGTTCTTCCACTGATCACACGATGAGTTTGCCCAGTTTTCGGCCATTGTCATTGTTTTCTCAAGTGCTGTTCACACGCCAGGTTGACTGACAGCAGTCGGTCAATGATGAGCTGTCGTTAAGCATCTGTTGCCCTAGTTTTTGCGGTGTGTCTCACACCATTGGACTAGTTGGCCCTTGTCAGCGGCTATATCTAAGTATCTATAAATCATCATAGGGTCACTTCTGGCTCCAAAAAACCAAGCTGGCGACAGTTGTAATGCTGAACTCAAGCCTTCAAAATCGGAGTCCACAAACCAATGGTTGATGTCACAGTAATGGCCATTATTATACAATCTATGCTCCCACCCTAGCGTCGGACGTACATGCTAAGTTGGCTGTTGGCTGTAGATGTCGCAGTGGGTTCAAGCGCAATTTTTTGGCCGAGACACGGGCAACGTGAGGCGACCCAACAGTCAGCCTTAGCCGCCAAGTTCTTTGATGTCGGTTTGATGTGCATGGGCCTTGCGCCAACAGCATCCACCATACAGTACCCACTAGGGAGTCAAATGTGTGTCAATCCACTGCTCAAAATAGTCCCACCACCATGTATTTGAAGCCCATTTTTAAAGATTTATGTCTTCGATAGAAATAGTGTGTTTGAGCGTAAGAGACGAGGTAAGGTCGTCAGAAAGTGCTATACCCACTTCCTCCTCTGTAACCCATCCATCATCCTAGTAATACACCCATTTTTATCAACGACCACTATACCACTGACGAAGAGATTAAGTAACACAATGCTGATTTGGGTGTTTTCATGGGATTTGTTGACATCAAGAAAACGTGACGTTATTGTGTTGATGTTTTATTGACTTTTTCAGATGTTACATGTAAAGCTAATGTGCTGGAAATCTGTCCCTTTCTTTTGTGCATGTGTTTATGCTTCTCTTTATCTCTCTCCCTCCCTCCATCTGTCTCTTTCTTCTCCTGTCCCTCCTCTTCCACTCCCTGTCTCTCTTTTTGGATGTTTGCCTCTTAGTCCCCTAAGTCGGCGTTCATCAGTGCAGCCAAAAAAGCCATGCTCAAGTCCAATCCGGTCAAAGTGCGCTTTGCAGAGGAGGTCATTATAAACGGCCAGGTTCCAGTCAGTTCTACCGCACACACACAAACACATACACACACACTTGTGTATGACCTATATAAGCAATGCCAGATGGTTACCACATAAGACAGACAGTGCATTGAATGCCAGATAGATAAGACAATCACAAAAATGTGTTGTGACGTGCCACTTTTATGGAATCATTTCACGTATTAAACCTCACCTGTCTTGTGTTGAAGGGACCTCATGTGCACAGCATGAAAAGACTGATCGTATTCTTTCTTTGCAGAACCCGGTGAAGGACAACTCTCTTCTGTTCATGCCAAATGTCCTGAAGGTCTACCTGGAGAATGGGCAGACAAAGTCTTTTCGCTTCGACAGCAGTACCTCTATCAAGGTGTGTGTGCGGGTGTGTGTGCGCGCGCCCCACACCTTGAGGCACACTCGGCAAAATTAGCAGTCTCTGCAGCATCTATAATTACAAAGGGAGGAATTCATTTAGAGTGCAAATTAGTGTGTCTTGGTGCACACACACACACACACACACACACGCAGACAGATCATGAAATTCAATCACTGTTTGAGCTCCATTTGTTTGAGCAACTCATTTATTCAGGTAAGGTGGCAAAGAGCATATTGAAATTTTTTTGACTTGTGATCCACTGTGGCTCCCAGCTTGTGCTTAAAGAAACAAAAGTGCTGAGTCACTCCTTTTCTCTGCGTCACCGGGAATACTGTGATGTTATCTTGATTAATCATATTCGTTTTATCCTCTTAACCCCCATCGGGACCTGAACTCTTCCATAGGTTGGTTAAAAATGACCTGTGTCAGTATTAAATACATGCTCATAATGTTAATTTAAATCCCACACCAGTATTGTTTAAAATGCATTAAGTTTATTGCCAAACTTGCTAGTAAGCTAGCTGGCTAAGCTACGTAGCTATAGCAACAGTTATGTGCAGCTCCAGTGATGTTAGCTTGTCGGCTAATGTTAGCTAGCTATAAAGAAGGGTAGTTTTACTGTTCCCCACATTTTCATGGGCAAAATTTCAAAACTTTTCCATGACTTTTCAAGAGCCCATACATTTTCATTCTTGCCATACATGTGTTTTTCTAATATATCAGATTCAAACTGTATTCAAACATAATTTAAGCTAGCTGGCATACATGAAGGGAGAGGTGGAACATGGGGGACAAGAAAAAATGTACACACATCAGAAATAAAATTTGCCGTTATGTTACATCACTGAAAGGTTATCCATAAAAGATTAGTGTAACAACTTCATTACACACAACTACCGTATTTACATGACTTTTCCAGGCCTGGAAAATGTGGTTGTGAAATTCCATGACCTTTCCAGGTTTTCCAAGACAGTGGGAACCCTGTGATTTGAATCCAGTAGCAGATACTCTTACATAACCCTTACTAAATTGTATTAATCATTGTCAAATAGAGTGTGCCAGGGCTGACGTCAAAACCCGAAAGTTTAGCATCGCGCTGGTTCCCAGAAGAGAAAGTGAATGTGATTTTTGTATTGCGTTTTGGATTATGTCAGAAATTAAGCTCTGAAGCTAACACAAGTTTATGATACTTACAGGTTTTGTTCAGCGAGATAATCTTCACATATGAACACCTTTCATACCGCATTTGAAGCTTAAATGTGATCGCCAGAAGTAAAAAGCTAACGTTAGGCTTTAACGGACTACATGACTACTCCACGGTCGCATGACTCTTTACGTCACCGCCACTAAGCTTTCA
>NC_065520.1:12698141-12706124 GCF_006386435.1 Epinephelus moara
GTATTGAGCAACTTGTTAGCAACCGCCTTTTTTATGACACGTAAAAGCTTCAGAATTCACAAGTAGGGTATTTACTGACATGTTTTATGTCGTAGAACAAAACCTGAAACTTGCTTAAGCTTTTGTGAACCACAGACCTTATTTGAGGCATTTTACCAAAATCCCATTCAAAAAACGTATTGACTTTTAGACGAGAGAACCGGAAGTGCTAAAAGCGCTAACGGAGTTCCGGGTTTACTGGCACACTATTATCAAACTTGAGTAATGCTACTAAGCTATCTAGCTAAGTTACGTAGCTATGGCAACTGTTATCCGTAACTACTGTAATGTTAGCTGGTAAGCTAATGTTAGCTAGCTTATAGCAGCAGATTCTTATTCACGTAACACTTGTCCTCTCATAGTCTGTGTGAAATAATGTATGGCAGTCGTGATACAAATGACAGTAGGATGTGGTTCACTATAAATAGGCCTGCATAATTTTACCCAAAAAAATAAGTGAGAAGAAGAAAGATCCTTTTAAATTTATATAGAAAACAATGATAATTTTTTCTTGTGAAAATTGGGCTAATGATAGGCTACATCATTTTCTTAAAAAGTAAAATATGTTAAGAGAAACATAACAAGGTTGGAATTATAATATTTATAATTCTGACAGATATACTGGAGAAGAAGAAACATTTATCGTATCTGAAAGTAAGTGACCGTCAGGCCTGCTGCGAGCAAAACACCTTGTTTACACCGTCATGTTTTGGCCTTGTGGCTATTATGTTTTACACCTGAGAAATAATCATTTAAATAGAAGGTATGTCGAAAATTATAAGGGTCGTCTGTCCTCCCACAGTCTTTTCACATTTCTACATTTTCATCTTTTGAGGTTTCTGTTCAAGGTTCCTGGTTTTGTTAGACCACGAAGAATTCAAATGGCAGGCACAGAATCTGTGTATAGCCTGCTGTGACCCGGCACAAAGACGTGCATGGTGCCCTTGTGTATTACAAATAAGTTTCCACACTTATTTTAAGTAGATTCTGAGTATACTATACAGTGTTTTCAGAAGTGATTCAAAAGAAGTCACTGATACTGCGAACCTGATCTCCTCGGGCAGGTTGTTCCAAAGCTGCGGGGCCCTGATGGCAAAAGTAAATGCACATTTAGATTTAAGCCTCAACTTGAGCAAACAAAACGGCCCTACCTGAGGATCTAAGGCAGCGAACGGACTCATATGGGGTCAACATTTGTGCTATGTGATCAGGAAAATCCAAATATCAATTCTAATATGAACAGGGAGCCAACGGAGTGACGCCAGGATTGTGATGCCAATAAGAAAAACATACTGCAGATTGATTTACAAAGGAAACGGAGAAGCGTTAAAGAGCTTAACTAAATGACAGATGGTGCCGAGACAAGTTGAAAAAGATTTTGGAGGACAAACAACACTGGGAAAATATTTTGCTTTGTATTAGTGACATTAGATTGGCCATTGCACTCCAGATTTGCAGTTTGATTGATTGATTGATGTTCGCCCAGGACTGAAAAGTACACTGCTTTCTTGTGTATTAACTGCAAAAGCAATGAACAAAAAATAATGAAGGGATGTTTCAATATAGGACGTGATCCTGACTCTGCAAGAGAAGCTGTCAATCAAATGCATCGAGCACTTCTCCCTGGTGCTGGAGCACAGGACAGAGGGCTCTGGAAGCAAACTGCTTCTCCTGCATGAACAGGAGATGCTTACTCAGGTAGGAGATGTTTCCTCCTCGTTCACTTTTTCTGTCTCGTTGGAGTCACGCACACAAACAAACACACACACACACACACACATTCCTGCTCAGTATTCAAGCAGCATTTGGACCCCAGTGTCATTTATCAGCAATGGCACAGCAGGGGCGACAGCTCACATTACACCTACCCACACACACACACACACACACACACACACAAATGCACAAACACCCACAGTGCCCGCTACATTCTAATGAGGTTGCAGGATCACAAGAGGACATTTTTAATATTCATACCACACAGTTCAGATGTGAAAATCTACACGTGGCACACAATGGCAGTTTAAGAGTCCTTGACACACTCGATAAAACACACACCACACTGCAACACAGCTGAGTGTCAATCCTAGTGACAGATACACAGATGTATGTGAAAGGGCTTGTAGTCCTTGGAATAGAAAATACACTCCCTCACTCACTCTCCCTACACTTGCATGTTAAATAATTTATCAAATATGATCAATATTTAAAAGACGATGCTGGTCTGGCGGTTTTGTCTTGAATAAGGAATGGAATCAAATGCAAAGACAACCACCGCAGGGCTACTGCTGCGATTACACAACCGTGTATTTAGGTTGTAAAGTGGTTGTGATAACACTTATATGGCACTGGTGTTAATGCTGCTGCTGCTGCGACTGCATCTGATCACTGGCAGCGGAGTTTAAGTCGTACATAGTTCATACTTGTACTTTCATACAAACAAAGGCAAATATCGTACCTTTTACCTCACAGTGTTTGTTTGAGAGCGATTGCGAACTACACGTACCGTTCTGATACACAAACTAGGTGCAGACAATTTCTACGACCGTCCATCTATCTCCTCTCTCTTCCTCCCATCATGCCTCCTTCCTCCGACCCCCAGGTGACCCAGAGGCCTGGCTGTGACAAGATGAAGTGTTTCTTTCGGATCAGCTTCGTGCCCCGGGACCCTGTGGAGCTGCTTCGGAGAGACGCCGTGGCGTTTGAATACCTCTATGTACAGGTGAGCAAAATCCTCAGTAAAGTCCTAGAAGTGATTCTGTAAAATTGTTTGTCGACTTTGAGAGGGATAATTAACAAAGTCACAGTTCAGAGACGGTTGAGGCGAAATCCTCATTTGCAAATAAAGTCCTCAAATAAGCCAACTCTTGTATAAACTACTTGTCTCTGAAATAATAAATTGCTTCCCCATAGGATTCCTTTGATAATTAGTCAAGTGAAACAGCCTGAGAGAAGGAAAGCTAATCATCTTTTCTTGTCAGAGTTCACCGTTTTGTGCTTCCGAGTCCTTCATCAGGGACTGGAAACTGTATCTCTTTGAAGGAAGCTCGAGCCACAAAGGTTGAACTCGTATCAGCTCAGCAGGGATATGCTGCTGCTGCTTGGATTTGCTCGACGGAGAGACAGAATGCACTTCACAAGCCCAAAAACTCGACTTTGGGATTCTTATGTAACTTCCCCCTCTGCCCGCAGAGTTGCAACGACGTCGTCTTGGAGCGGTTCGGCCCGGAGCTGAAGTACGACGCGGCGCTGCGATTGGCTGCTCTGCAGATGTACATTCTCACCATGACAACCAGGCAGAGCCAGAAGGTCTCTCTGAAGTACATCCAGTAAGTTTTATGTGTAAATGGAATTGTGGGTATGTTTTTACACTACCAACATGATCTGTAATGTTTAACTGCCGTACAGCCTGGAGCTGCTCCATCAATAATGAATGATAGACTGACTTAGTTTGGGTTTTTCAGGGATTCGTTGGTCCTTTTTCCCGTCTTGGTTGGAGACATTTTCTGCAACACAAAGTTTTCTGGCCTCTGAGCATTGGGCCTCATGTAAAAACCACTCATACAAACAGATTTGTTTTTAAGTAACACTGCGATTTAAAAGAATTTCTGGCATTCACCAAAGTTCTTGGTCCAGAACCTTTGTACAAGTCGCAAACATGCTGTTGGGAACATTCTCTCACGTACTGTAAACAAGGTCTTATTAAGGGATTGCTGTCTACAGAGAAAGCTCCCATCCTGAGAGGCAATTCAGTTTTCAGTTCTGTCGCTGACAGCTTGTTTAAGAGTCCAATGTCTAGCTTTTCACTGCAAGTGTTGTGACTTTGTGCCGAAATCAATCTTCTCCCCACAGAAAGGAGTGGGGTCTGCCGCTGTTCCTGCCTCCCGTCGTGCTGTCCAGCATGAAGGAGAAAAACATCAAGAAAGCTCTGACACACATCCTCAAAACCAACCAGAACCTCGTGCCTCCGGGGAAAAAAGTAAGCAGCTCCCTTTGTCTTTCTCTGCCCTTGTTAATAAACTTCTGACACACACACACACACACACACACACACACATGCGCACAAACACAGTGTCTCTGTTTCTGATGCAACATCCTAAAATAGCATCGCTGCCATGCTCAACCTTGTAGAGGTTCTCACCCTTGTCAACCTAAGACCCTTTGTGGAGCCAGACTTTGAATGCTAATGTGAACACAGAGCTAAATTCATTGTCAAACTCTGTGCATAATAAGATATTCATATTCACACACACACATGTCTCGGTCAGGGGCCGCTGATCCGACTCTCGCTGAACTTTTGAGTTCTTTGTGAAAGTGTTTTAATGATACAGGCAGCTGCTGGTCTGTTTATTCTGTGACGGCCAGATTTACTTGTACTGACATGAATAAATAAGCAGCTCGCCACAACAAAATTAACCCGTGCAGCAGTTTCAACTTAAAGGGTAACTTTGGTTATTTTTTATCCTGGACCTTATCTTTCCATGTGTCTGTGAGTTACAGCATAGCACTAGGTGGCACGTTACTTAATTGCAATAAACATTGGCCCCATAGTTTATTTTGAGGCGGTCCCACACACACCATCACGCTGCCATAAATATTCAAAAGAGCACCAAATATGTATTAATCCTGGCTAATCCTCGCTTCTAAGAAGAGCCCGGCTGTTTTTAGGAAATTACTTTTCCTTTTTTAAAATGACACTATGTATTTTTGACCCATTTTTAAAGATTGAGATCTTCACTAGTGATGAATGAGCTCGGAGCTGAGTGCCACAGACAGGGCAGGGACGAAGGGAAGTACTGGGATAAAAACACATTGCTGGCTTTTCCTCTTTTTATGGAATTTATTACAATAGAAAAGAAATGTAGAATAACGAGTTGCCCAGTCACTGGGCAATCTAGGTCGGGTATGACTCTACATTCACTGACATTCACTGAAGTTTATTCGGTAACACTTTACTTGAAGGCATCTACATAAGAGTGACATGACACTGTCATAACTATGACATGACACGATCATGAACCTGTCATGAACATGTCATGAACATTATGTACATGTCATAAACGTTTATGACTGCTGTCATTAAGTGTCAGTCAAGTTGACACTGTTTGGGTTGTCTTGATTATGACAACTTGACATTAATCAAAGTGACATTACCAGAAGTTGTCTTTATGACAACTTGACATTAATCAAAGTGACATTACCAGAAGTTGTCTTTGTCATAACAAGTTCACATTAAATTTGTTTGGGATGTCCTTATTATGACAACNATCTTCTGGTAATGTCACTTTAATTAATGTCAAGTTGTCATAATCAAGACAACACAAACAATGTCAACTTGTCATTACAAAAACCGAATGACACTTAATGACAGCAGTCATGAACGTTTATGACATGTACATAGTCTTTATGACAGGTTCATGACAGTGTCATGTCATAGTTATGACACTGTCGTGTCACTTTTATGTAGATACCTTCAAGTCAAGTGTTACCGTTTATTCTTTATTTCCTCCAATATACCATCATCATATGACAAAAATCACAAATATACTGCCAGTCTTAGCTTACTAATTATTTTGGGATGTATAATGCTGCTGAATGCACGCTGTGTACATAACAAGCCCAATAGCTGAATCAACCTATTAGCGTTATCGTCTTAATTTGAAGTTTCTAGGATGCCCACGAATGAACACCAGGTAAATAGCATTGTTAGCTATGGACACCTGGGTGCAAATAGCATCTGCCCACCCCTTATAAATATGCTTAAGTTGCCACCAACTCTCTGAAGACACTAATAATTTCACTGTAACTGCATGTAGCTATTAGCGCTGATTTTTGTTAGTTGGACTGTGTTTGCAATGAGATTCATTTGTGTAGAAAGGGGCCAATTTTGTGCCAAATGTAAGCATATCACCCTTTAATACATGCAAATAGCAGAGGAGTACCTGAGACGCTGTTTGCTTGACAACAAGGTTATAGGACTGATGCATTTCACCCCCTGTGGGTGCTTTGAGAATGACTTGGCTTCGTTTTGTCTGATTTGTGCAGGTTTACCATTTGCAAAAGGGTCCAAATTAAATAATCTCGTCCTTTAGTTTTACGTGTCATAGCTGACACATAATAATAAGGTAAAAGTGTAACACCCACCAGAGTGTGCACCATATGGATGAATCAGATTTGTCCTCTTTATGTCTGCCGGTGTAACAGCACCACTTCTCAACCCAGACCAGTAGATGTTAAGATGTTAAATCAATATTAAGGGCTCATGAGAGGATGTTCATACATGTCAGGTTCCTCTGCGGCTGGTTGAAGAATTTACATGTTTAAAAGTGTGACAGAAAAATAAAATGATGCATTTATTCTGAAGATGATTTACAAGGTTTGCAGTCTCCAAGCCATTAAGCATTCACTCATGCCGAACGTTTAGGCAACATCACTCATCAGCAGGCAAATTAGCATTGCTTTATGCCCAACTTAATCTACCTAACACAGCTTCATGTAGTGGCTGAAGGAATATACTACATGTTAAACTCACCTTAACCCTATATTTGTGTATATGTGTGTTTATAAAATGTCAGTCATACTAGAGGGGTATTGATCTTTTCCCTCCAGCCCCAAGCAGTGTGATGTGCTGGCTAATCATTTGCATTCACAGTGGCGGTTGATATCCACTCTGCTCATTAGGGAGAAATACGGCCAAGCAAAAGCAACAAACTGACATGCAATTTGAAACACTGACGCTTCAAATTAGCTTTCTTATTACGGCCTTGAAGTTATCACTCAGCCCCTCACTGAAAGAGGCTGCTCACTCAGTTTTGAGGAAAGGCGATGGTTAAGACAGAGCAAAGATTTCATATAAACCAAATTATTTTTAATAGAGATGTCTGGCAAGGTCAGACAGCTAATTAGCCTTCTGTGTATGAGACTGATGATATTCTTGAATTTAGATGCAACATCAGAAAAACATGAGTATTGTTAAGTGGTTATAAAAGCAGCTTGGTATTTGGCTTGGCGTTTGCATTACAAATGTAGTGCCTTCCCTGAGCAAAACCCAATCACCAAAACAAAATGTTGGCATTTCGATCCTTGCAAACAACACATATGTTGTGTTTGTACATGTCATGTGGCGAATATGTTAAAACAATTCAATTATTAATTTCATGTTGTGACAATGCTGCGGTAATGTATGGTTAGGTTTAGGCATAAACACTTGGTTAGGGCTAGGAAAACATGTTTTGTCCTAAAATTCCCAAATTATCGTCGATTGGTTGCTACAATCACGGCTTAACATGTCCCAAACTACCATTAAAACCCCCCCACTTTTGTCGCTATAATCACAGCTGGACATGTTCGGAACTATCATTAAAAAAACCTGCTTTTGTCGCTACAGTCACAATTGGACATATCCTAAGAAGTTGTTTAAAAAAACACCCACTTTTGGCACTGTGACCATAGCCGAACATGTCCCAAACTGGTAAAAAATACACCTGCTTTTGTCGCTACGAACACGGCTGGACATGTCCTGAACTTGTTAAAAAAAAACACTCGCTTTTGTAGCTATGAACACAGCTGGACCTACTCCAAATTCTGATTAAAAAACACCTGCTTTTGTCGCTACAGTTACAGCTGGACATGTCCTAAACAGTTAATAGAAAAACACCCGCTTTTGTCGTTACAGTTACAGCTGGATATGTCCTAAACTGTTGTTAAAAAACACCCGCTTTTGTCGCTACAGTTACAGCTGGACATGTCCTAAACGGTTGTTAAAAAACACCCGCTTTTGTCGCTACAGTTACAGCTGGACATGTCCTAAACGGTTGTTAAAAAACACCCGCTTTTGTCGTTACAGTTACAGCTGGACATGTCCTAAACTGTTGTTAAAAAACACCCGCTTTTGTCACCAGTTACAGCTGGAAATGTCCTAAACGGTTGTTAAAAAACACCCGC
>NC_065520.1:12707348-12802502 GCF_006386435.1 Epinephelus moara
GTGTGTGTGTGTGTGTGTGTGTGTGTGTGTGTGTGTGTGTGTGTGTGTGTGTGTGTGTGTGATTGCAGTTTAAGCATCAGTACTTTGCAAAAATGCTCATTTAGTACATTCAGGTTTGAAATTTGAAAATCCCATTGACCCTTAATGGCTGGAGAGGCACACATCCAGAGAAGCAAGCCATAAAGAGTACTGCAGTGGAGCAGCGCTTTGGATTTTGATCAGATTTAAATGACATGATGGGATATAATAGAAAACCAGTGGTCCAGATCGGAATGGCTTGAGGGTACTTTACATCCTGACATTAGAAGACAAATGCGCCTGCCTAGGTTGAAGTGATTTGGTTGTGGATGCTTACTAATGTACTGCATTTCTCTCTGTGCAGCTGACTGCTTTGCAGGCCAAGGTGCATTACCTGAGGTACCTCAGTGAACTCAGACTCTATGGAGGGAGGGAGTTCAAATCAATACTTTTGGTAAGGCCATTAGCTCCAGACAAGATTTATAAAAGTTTGAGAACAAACTTGGTGTGCATCTCTGTCAGTGTTAATATCTTAACTTTTAACTGTCAAATGTATACACACTTCTTTCTGTAGCAAGGGGAGAAACAGACAGAGGTGACGCTGTTAGTGGGTCCACGTTATGGCATCAGTCATGTCATCAACACCCGGACCAACCTAGTGGCCCTACTGGCCGACTTCAGCCACGTCAACCGCATCGAGATCCTCACTGAGGATGAAACCAATGTGCGACTGGAGCTGCATGTTTTGGACGTCAGGGTGAGCACAGCTCTGTCTGAAAACAGAAGTACCAGCAAACATTGTTTCACCTGACACAAATGATAGCATCTTATGTTTTTCATTTCCTTTCCTTTTCTTCCCTCCTTCCACACACCCCTTTTTCCTTTCACTCTTTTTTTCACAGCCCATCACACTGATCATGGAGTCCAGTGATGCAATGAACCTGGCCTGTCTAACAGCAGGCTACTACCGCCTCCTAGTGGACTCCAGGAGATCTATCTTCAGCATGCCCTACTGCAATAACACAGGAGGGGATGACACAAGTGAGTTGTGTATTTGCTACTCATTTGTACAAAAATGCAATTTCAAGAAGTCACTCACAGTTCAAAATCGTTTCCTATAACAAGTGAAAGGATTTGCATTTGGGTGAGTTAATGTGTTTTCCAGCACAGCTTTAATTGTGTCGTTAAAGTCATAGAAACAAGTGGCTAGATCTGTGTCCTGGCAGAAACACTGACACCATAAAACTAGGAGAAAAAGACCCAAGGCTTAAAAATTGATGCTTTACAGTGCAGCATAAATCCCGAAAAGTCTCGGAGTAGAGCACTCATAAAGTCGAGTGAAGAGGAGGCAGCCACTTTAAACTTTAATCAACATGAAACATAAAACACATAAAATAATAAGACCTTGTATCATTGCTGTCTGCAGGCCAGGATCGAGTCCTGGAGTGGCCGTACAGCACATCTTTGGGGGACAACGAGGAGCCGTCGCCCAGCCAAGGAGAGGTCTACAACAGGGACTCTGAGTATTCAGACAATGGGCAGAGAGAAAACAGCATCTCTCCTTACTTCCATGAACCCCAAAACCCAGAGAGAGATGCCGGGACGCGGAGAAGCCCGCTGCCCCCGCCTCTTCCACCCGCCACCAGACACAAACCTCAAGACTCACCTCGGAGCGCCAAAGTGTCATTTATTTTTGGGGGGGACCCACCCTTGAACAAGCCTAAGAACTTAGGCTATGAAAGACTGTTAGAGAGCCCTGAGGTGCCCGAGCACAGGCCGCCCTACTTGCACAACAACACAGACTTCCGGTCACAGGACAGGGTGCCATTTCAATTCAGTGGACTGACGCATGTCTATAGCAACATTATAACTGAGGAAGGTGGTGAGGAGCCGCTGCTGCGGGATCTGTTTTATCGCGACACGACGGACGACGCAGAGGACGATGACGATGCTTCCTGTGAAGAGGACTCCACAGGAGGGACGCCAGTGGGTGACGACAGAGGTGGTGGAAACGGAAACTGTGGCAACCAAGAAGGAGGGTTAGCCACGGCAGCCGGGAAAGCCTCCTTCCTCACACTTTCCGGTTCTACCGATGACATCATCGACCTCACGTCGCTGCCTCCTCCTGAGGGAGACGACGGCGTGGACGAGGATGAAGACGACACACTGCTGCAGACACTCAACCTTGCGATCGCTGCTCCACCTCCAGGCTTTCGGGACAGTTCAGATGAGGACGCAGCACCTGAAGGAAGGCCGCTAAGCACACAGGACAACGATGACATCCCAGTGTCATTAATTGATGCCATCCCAACACACGGGGAGGGAGAAGGGAGCAGGGGAGGGGAGAGAAGACTGGAGAGTGCAGTCATGAATACGCTACAGGCACTGGAGGCTCTGTCTGTCTCTGAGCAGAGGCCTCCACCGCCACCACCCGGCACTAACAATCCAGGTCTGTTGAACACTAATGCAGGCGCAGAAATGTCTCATCACCATCATTTATATCTTTGTTTAGCATAAGTTTTCAGACCTTTTTTTACTTTTTATTTGTGATATTTCTATCAGAAAAGTTAAACATTATTGGGTTGTAACCATTTGCTCTTTTTGTGGTTATATTTTGCATGTTCTCTCCAACATTTATCTTTAATTTTCGATGACCTCTTGCCTGTTTTAAGCTAGCAAATGCACAAAACACGTCCGGGACAACAGAAAAGAAACTATTTGTGTATAATGCGTTCTCAATTAGCCCTTCCTAAGTCCCGCCCCCTTTCACTCTGTGCTCCAATAACAGTCGAGCAGGCTTGGAACCCAAGAGAACCTCAGCCAACTTTCCTCTTTTCTATGAAACATAGAAATGGAATGTGCAAGGCTCATCTATGTTGAAAAGAAAACAACGTTTTGAAAGATGGTTATACACAGTACACATCTTTAGGTAGCCAATGTTAGCAAAACACTAGCTAGCAATGTAATGTATAGCTAGGAGCCAGGATTGCTTCTCTGTATTTTTGGGGTAACTTTAAAGGGATTTGGAAACGGACAGATAGGTTGGTTGCTGACATATTTTAGCATACATTATTCTATCATCAGTTACTATTGGGGGCAGAACTTAGGAAGGGTCAATTCCAAATATGGTCATAGTTAATATTATAATATTAAATACAGTACACATTTAACAGCAGCTAGCTTCATTAGCTTCATGACTCATGTTTAACTTTCTATCTCTTATCTTCTAGGTGTTTACACTTCCCGAGGCTTTAGCCCAGAGTCGTCCTCAGATTCTGGCAATGAGACCAACTCCTCAGAGATGACAGAAATCTCTGAATTGGCGGCTACTCACAGACTCAACGAGAGCCACATGCGTCTCCTGGTGGCCACGAGGGAGGGGTACCAACCTTTACTTGAGGAGAAAACAGAATTCCCTGTCTCACCCAGCACGGTAGGAACAATACAGAAGAAACCCCGCAGTCCAACACGGCACCTTCAGCCTCCTGCAGTTCCCCCAAGACGGAGCCCTCTGTTGGATTCAGCGTCGTCAGGGCCGGACAGCCTGGCACCGAGGCCCCAGACTAACATCTCGTCCACCCTCCAGCGTCCAAGTTCCACCACACCAGGAGGCAAGCATCACAAAAAGTCTGCAGACTCCAGTGGGAAGTACAACACCTTCAGCACAAGGGAAGGGCATCGAGGGGAGGGTGGTGGGATCCGCAGCCATCTGGAATTGGACCAGCGCACTTCATTCTGTGAGCGAGGGGAGATTCAAAGAAGACAGAATTCTGTTTTGGCAGAAAATTCTGCAGCTGAGGGTGTTGGAACCAACAGCCTCCCCCGTGACCATCACAGAATCGTCCGCCCTCCTTCCACTACCTCTGATCGACTGTTAGATACGGTTAACTTGGGAGACTGCGGTGCAGACAACGGAGCTGCGGCTGTAGAGCAAGATGAACATCTAGTTGTGGCATCATTGCTGTCCCCAGCCAAAAAATCCAGATTAGGGGGGTCAGACCAGGGATCGGACGTACAAAACGACCATCAGCCGATTTCTAGACAGCAGAGTGTTGCACGTTTGTGTGAGTACCATCTAGCAAAAAGGATTTCAAACTTGCAAGGAGAAGCCCACAGTTCACTCCAGGGCTCTCTGTGCTCATCGCTGGATGCTGGTGGCAGCACGAACAGTAGTGCTTGCGCCACCCCAACCGACTCACCACTCGGCCCCAGTGCAGTTGAATCAAAACACCACCATTTGCAAAGGCACCCGCTTTCTAGTTCCTCCTCTTCATTACTCAGGGTGCTAAACTATGAAGATAGCAAACCCGGAATGTCTCGCGGCATCCCTAGCCAGAGCACTCAGGGAAAAGACCTCCACCCTCATGCGGACCCTGCCCTCCTTCGGAAAATGCTGCCCAACATTCATCCTCCTGCTGCAGGGGCTGAACAAGGCCGCCCCTCCTCAGCCACACCATCTAAGCATAAAGAGACAACAGGTACTGGGAGCAAGAGACCCCACAATGATCTGCATGCTAAACAACAGGCCTCTTTTAAGGCGCTGAACCAGAAGGAAGGCAGTGAGGCCTACAGACAGCTGATTAACTATCTAACAGTCAGCCAGATGCATCAGGGAGGGAAACTGCACAGTGCAGGCATGGGAGGGGCGGTAAAAAAGGACACCAGGCGCTTTATCACTAGTAACCCTCAGCTTGTGGAAATGGTTAAGAATAGAGGGAACACCATCGCTCGCTGCCCATGTATGCCTTCATCCATGTCATCCCCATTCCTCAGCCCAAATTTAGTAACCCCTAATGCAACCGCCATGCAGATGGCAAATAAAAATCCCCAGTCATACCATTCTGCCACACTTCCTGCCAAACTCAAGAGAAGTCCTGAAATGCATGCTCAGAGAATGAATGACAACGTAGATTTCAGGCCAGCTTCCGCTGAGAGGAGAAGCTCCTTTTCTGGCCTGGAAAGTGAACTAGAGAGAAGTGGTATGGACCCAGAGCACTTCCTGTCACTGTATAAAAAAGAGGGCTCTGTCATTCGTGACGGGGGATTTGTTACAGGCGGAAACCGCGAGGGTGGCACTAACCGTCCCCCACCTCGCTCAAGAAGCCAACCTAGTAGCGGCACTGAGGACTGGTTCAGATCAGAGCAGAGGGCAAAGCATGCAGTCCGTCAGTCTCCTCATTCTCGTCCTAACGATTCTCTTTGTTTCTCTGCTGCCCCCAGTGTGAGTGGTCAACGAGCAGACCCCAACACCATCTCACTAGGAAGGGGAGACCACCCTTCAGCTTTTGTCAGGCAGACATCCACTGGCACTAGGGCTTGCATTACATCTCCAACTCCCAACCCCCAATCTCCACCTCCTCCACCACCTCCCCCACCACCTCCTCCACCTCCTGTTTCTCTTGCCCTGCAAGCCAACACTAGCTCCAGCAACTCAGGATGCACACAGGATACCGTGCATTCACTCCAGTCCCGGCAGAACCACATTCAGGCCGTTACCCCGACCCTAGCACAGACAGATCCCTTCTGCAATAGCCTGCAACGGGGCCGGGAGCTCAAACGCAGCTCCAGCAACGTGACTGCCAGTTCTGGCAGCGTGGAGGTTTTGTTTGATAAGCCTACCCGGAGCCGGAGCCAGCAACCCTTGTCACCATCTGTGCCCCAGCAAGGTGAGACCAAAGTCCAGCGGAGGCCGACAAGGAAGCGGCTCTCCAAGAGCTACTCCCAAGGCTCCGTAACTTCCCACACGTGCTGGTCTACAGGTAATAGGATCGACAGTAGAAGGGCGTCCGTAGCGTTTCCATTGCAGAAAGATGCGAAACACATGAAGGGCTCTCAAAAACTGGACACCAGTCCCTGGAGATGCAACGGGCCTTTTAGCTACTGTTTCTTTAAACGTAAGAGTGAGGGAGAGGAAGATGATATTGAGTGGGAGAGGCCGAGGCGAAGCCGTGGTGGGAACGATGTTGATAATGGCGGTGCCGCTGCATCGGCCATATTGCCCTGTGGCTCAGCAGTGGATGTGGCTGGGGAGCAGCTGTATGGGGAGGTCCTCAATAACATGAGCTTCAGCGACCGTCTCGCACGCATCAATGCACTCAAGGACCGCATGTACTGCTTCCCTTCTGGCTTCATCGATGTCCGTCGTGACGCCAGCGAGCTCATCGCGCTGGTGAGATCCAGCGTAGGTCGCTACGATCGTGGAGCCCAGATGCCTCTCCAGGATGTATCCCAGTACAAGCAGCTCCTCTCTGTTGAGTCAAAAGAACTGGGCCGGGCGTGCCGGAGGATGGCACAGGCCCACAGTAGCCCTGAGGAGATGCTGCTCGCTGTGACGTGTAGCTTCCAGGTGCTGTGCTGTCTCTGCGAAGCTTGTATGTGTCTCGTGAGGGGGCTCGGCGCCTCGGCCTCGCACCAGCAGAGAGAGGTCGTGGCAAAGGTAGACGAGGTTGTTATGAACTATATCTGTTTGCTCAAAGCGGCTGAGGCTGCCACCGTGGGAGCACCAGGGGAGCACAGCGTGAAAGCCCTGGTCCGCCACTCCAGTACCATGTCGGCCATTGCTAACGCACTCACCCGCTCCCTTAAAACGCTGCTTAGCAAGTAGAGGCTACTCTTTACGCTTTATAGTGTGGCCTACGCAGTCAGTAGTCTGTCTTTAAGCATCTTTTTTATTTCTGGGTCAGTTGGAGAAGTCATTTATTTTTCATATAAGGTCTGGCAGTCTCCATATCAAAATCAATAAAGTGTAAGACTTGACATTAAAGTACACAAAACTGAGTGTGATGCTGAAAGGCAGTCCTATCTGACTGCACTTGCTTTCTCTGATGACAATATTGTAATGTAAATCTACAAAGCCATACTGTCACAGACCTTTGTAATATGACATGTACCTAGTAGATACCCTTTTACCTGTGCATTATGTAACTTATTTAAAAAGAAATGTATATAATGTACATAAATATAATATATATTGCCGTAGCAGTTTCAAGAAGCCAAGAGTATTCAGCTTAACGTGCTCTGATATTGTACAGGGCTGGAGGGACTTCACTTTCAGTTCAATAAATACATTAAGTGCAGTTTTACAACATATATTTATAATTTATTCGTAGAAATGTACGTAAAAATGTGTCACTGTCAGTCCAGTGCTATCATTTCAGTCACATGATTTAACCTAATGTCAGGTTGGATTTCTGGATGACTGTAAAAGTGTTTTTAAAATGCAGGTTTTTGTGTTTTTGTTTTTTTTGCAGGATGAGAGGAATATTTGTTAGAAATGTTGGATATACAGGGACACCAGAATTGCACTGCATTCACCACTGCTTCGTAATCTAGCACATAGGTTATTTTCAGATAACTATATTAAGCAGTAAATAACAAACTATCCCCCTCAAAATAAAATGTATTGAACTATAATAATACATTTATATTAACAGTTTAGAAAGCATATAATTTATGACAAAATATGTCAGATCAAACACTGTGTTAATTATATCTAATATTATATCTTTTTTAATAGTTTTTGTGTTAATTATCAATTGTTTTCAATCAAGTTCTGTGCTTAAAGATTTATTATTCCACACTATGTATCAAGATGCAGGTGTGTCGCTTGAGAAGAAATTAAATTCCTGTTTTTTTTTTGTTTGTTTTGTTTTGTTTTTTTCCAATTATCCACCGACCTATTAAAAACATTTTACAGATATTTTTCTGTCTCTTGCTTTCAGTGATTGACCATAACAGACGAAAAGCACTGGAGTGTTCTGAGCATTATTAATCTTAAAATAAAAATACAACAGCTTTTAATAACTTTAATAAGTGTCTATGTACTTTTTGTTCTGTTGACTTGCTCGAAGGGTCGATGACAGCTGAAGGGCTTCGTTCAAGCCTCTCCGTGGCCTGTTGTGTCTCAACTCGGTCTCCCTAGTAAATATTATAGATGTAAGTTGACATCACTGTAGTAGTCTGATAACCTAGAGCTGTGGACTGGAGTCACACATACTCCAATCAGACTTGAGTCACAAATTTGATGACTTAAGACAAAATTGAAGAAGACTTGCACCTCGACTTGGACTTTTTGTGGTTAAGTTCAGTCGCACTTGTTTTAACAAATAAATATGAATTTTAAAAAGCATTCTTGAATTGTAAATATAATATGATATTACTCTGTTGTTTAAACAGGCTTACCTTTGTTGAAGAGTGCTTTGTGACTTGACGTAGAACTTGAAAAATCAAAGTTAAGGACTTGTGACTTGAGTGCAAAGACTACCCAACTCTACGTCTCTTCCTGTCTTTGGTTCGCTGGATAGTTCGTTTGCATTTCCCCACTGTAAGCCAACCACACCAGGGTTCACTTGCAAGTGATCCGAGACCCCCAGTTTTCAAGCGGACCAGGGTTCGGAATGAGCGTTGAAACCGGTCCAAACCAACCGAACTATCCATGGAAACGGACCAGGGATCATTTAAAGCAGACTAAATAGCTCCAGTGTGAATGCGTCCTTACTTCTGACTAGCAAAACAATGACTTAGGCCCAATCCCATTTCTACCCCTTAAATCTTCCACTTGGTATTGAGTGCCCTCGTTTGCGAGATAACCCTTGATGAGGGAAGTGAGAAATATTAGCGTAGAGATCTTTCCCTAAGAAATGAGACACCACATCATGCAAATTGGCGTGGCCGACGTGCAGGGATATGTCACGCGTAGTAGCGACGCAATGAAAATGCCGGCTCCAGCACTTGTGTTGTGGCGTGTGCTATGTTTATTCTTCTCCGTCTGATGAATCAACGGAGAGGAAATGCTGAAAACAGGAGCCGCCTACGACGTCTTCTAGTTCTGATCGATTTTGTTCCGGTAAGTCGATTTGTTTAAATATTTTGACGCCGTGTTCAACGGAGTTGTTGATGAGTTTACGCTAGTCCAACCATCTGTTGTTTGTGTAGCCTACATTCAGATCGTACAGTCACAAATTGTTTTCCAAAACTTGCTGAAGTTGCTGACTTCATCTTCCACTTCGTTGGAAGTGTGGGTCGGGGCTCCCTTGGAATCGAGGGCGCGTTTTAAGTGTTGGAAACCACTTCCACTACCTCAGTTCTGTTTTGGGACACCACTAGCCTAAACGTGGATGCGCACAACCAAGTGCAAGTGGGTATTTCTAGGGGAAGTGTGGTAATTGGGACAAGCCCTTTGTCTCACCTGTGACCTGTGGCATGATGTGTTGGTTTGCCTGAAATTGTCATATGTCAGTTCGTTTAAGTAGTATCAGTGATCGCATGGAGTGAAAACAAATGTTTTTGGTAAAAAGGGGCCGATTTGAAAGTCAGCCATCACAGTTTCATCATCAGTTTAGCCACACAGGGAGTATGCAACAATGCTAGTCTATATTATGTCATATTTCTCAGATAGCCAATGTGAAGCCAACTAAAGTCAGTTTTTGTGTGTCCTGCGTGTGTACTGGGGGGGTGGGGGGTCAACAGATTTGCCAACCCTACAATGTTGCCTCCATAGCTGCAGCCTTGGTCAGGACATAATGAGAGAATTGTTGTATTTCATATATTAATGCTTCATATGCATTAAAATGTATATATCCATGCCAGGTGACTGATTTAACTGGACATACGGAGTGAAGACTGTCAACGTTTTAACACTACAATACATAGTGAGCGGCCACGCGCAGCCATTCGTGTGTCCACGCGTGCACGAGCGTTTTTTCCGTCACGTGATCCCCACCCCAAACAGCAGAGCAGATGTGGGGGTGGAGGAAGCTGGAGGAAGGTGGCCGCCTCCTTTGCATATTGGGCGCTTGTTCTTCACGTGCTGCGACGGTTACCAATCAGTTCCACGCATGCGGGAAGACCCCGCCCGCGCGGCAACTCGTGTCGCGCGCTTCATCATCATCAGTGTTGTATAGGCGGTGAGGAGGCGACAAAAGTTGTAACCGTCCTGAACTCACACGACAGGCTTCACAACAGCGCGGGTTTTTGAAGTAGTGAGTTGAAGCAAAGTGCGTTTGTCGCGTGTGGCTTCACGGCTTTGAAGACGCTGTCGTGTTCACCAGGTACCGCCGTGGAAAAGTTGCTGCCGGGCACCCCGTGGGGTTTAAAGTTCAGCTAACAGTAGCGTCACTAGCAGCGAGTTAGCCCCGCGTCTTCACATTAGTTTTGTCACAATGGCAGCTGTGTGCCAGCCGCGACGAGCCCTGGTGGAAATACCTCCTCCGCAGCCCAAAATCGCAGGTAAGTTTGAGACACGTCAACTTTTAATTGAAGCTACGAAACTTAAGTTGTAAGTTGTGTCCATTGTGCTGCACGCGCCACTTTGCTATCAAGCTAGTGTTATCACGCGCGCGCGCAGGATTAACAGTCGGTTAAATAATAATAATAATGTGTTTAGAGTTATTTTAAAGTGGCCAGCTGCGCCTGTTATCCAAAAATATGGTGTTGTATGCATTTATATTGAAGTGTATTATCACAGCAGACATTTTAACACGTCACAGGAGGGAAAGCACAGGTGCATTTAATAATATTAAAGATGGCTGCGTTCCATTTAGTGCAGGTTTTGGTATTGTGCATGCTGGCTCAATGGGCAAACTTACAAGGACAAGAAATGGAACACAGCCATACTCAGTGTTATCAGTTTCACCTGTTTCCTACTAGGATAATGCAGAAATATTTACACGAGCCACTGTCACTCATTTTTATTAATATATATATATATATATATATATATATATATATTTTTTTTTTTTTTTACAGCTCGAATGAGGAGGTCCTATCTAGAAATTTTAAGTGCTCGTTTGGCTCCATCTCCATTTCCAAGAGGGAGAAAAGCAACCACACACACCAAGCGTGTGCACTCATGTAAGTACAAAATGATTCAACTGTCACTCCACCTGCGAAGCTGCTGTGTGGTTTGGTTTTGTGAGCCGTCAAATGGAAAACCTTGGACAGAAAATGTGGCTGGTGTGTTTTCAGTGTGCTGTCTTCTACCATTTTGTGTCCCTTAATGTTTGGGAATCTGACAGGGTACTCAGTCAGCGTCAGGCGATAGCAGATGTGTCCCAAAATGGCTGGAAATGCAACCTTCACAGTGATTGTTGAATCGTCCCCTGCAGTTGTTTGCTCTGCGTTATTATTGTCCTAATTATATCCCGTTTTTTTCGCAGTGGACTTGTCCATTGGTGGGGTGTGGAGTGGGAGGATAGAGGAGCAGTGTGATAAGATGGACGAACCCCATACCCCTCTCTCCAAACAGCAGCTTGTGCAGCTAATCCGATCCCTCATCTTAGTCGAGCAGGTATCCATCCTGGCCCAAAAGAATATCTTTTGCAGAATTTTAGTAGCCAAGATGTAAAATAAAATATGCTGTGTTGCCTTCATTCTAGAGCCAAGAACCGAGGATCCTGGCGTCCGACCTGAAGTCTCTCCAGGAAGACCTGCAGCTGAAGAAAGCAAATGTTTACCGGTCGATACCATACTCACGGCTTGGCTCCAACAGGGATGCTCACTGCTATAGAAAGGCATATCCTCACCTGGTGGCGTTCAAAGTGAGTATCAGTCGTGTTTGGCCACGTTTGTATGAATGATGACCTGCAGATGTCATTTTACTTGTTTGCTGTCCAATTCTCATTTGCAGGAAAGTGATGTATTTAATTTTAGACTTATAAAAGGAGTTCTTGGCTCTTAAAGCACACCCCTGCTATTCTTTTCACACTGAGCTTTTTGTCTCCATGAAGAGGATTTTTGTCACTGATATATTAAAAACTGCTCTGTATGTTACCTGGCTGCGAGCGGAGTGTTTGTGTCAACCCTAAGCCGTTACCTTCTTATCCTCCCCCTCAGGTTTCATGTCAGGAGTGGGGCCAAGTTCTTCTGAGGAACAAAGAGTGGGACGCCGTGTTGGAGCACACACTGATGGCGTGGCGCTACACCAGCGAGTTGCCGCAGTGGGATACGGCGAGCCATAACGCTCTCCGAGAACAGTGTTACAGCATCTTGGCAGCTCAGAGCCTCACTGCCCTGCAGCACTTACACCCCGGGCCCAACAGAGGACGCGAGCTGCTCAGAAGGTAACACATTAGCTGCTGGCATCGACATTCAGATCTTAAACGATGCATTGTTTACACTGATAGTGTGTCAACATGCACGCTGATTATATATCAGATAAAGGAAATACTCAACAAGGAAATGATCATGTTAACAGGTCAGTTGGATACTAAGATTTGCAGAAGGCTTCCCACAGTCCTCTGAACAGCCTGATCCTTAAGCAACAAAGGTCATCTCAGGTTCCTGGGGAAACCAGGCGACAGCAAACCTTGATTTATGCAAATGATTACCTTTTTTAAATCTGTGTTAAGCATTTATGAGCCATACAGGCTTAATCTGCGATATGCTTCATGTACTATCGCCTCCCACGTTGGATTTGCTAACGTGCTGGCAGCCAATTTCCGACTTAAATATCCAGCTGAAGCAGTGCAGCATGGGCATCCTACTGGAGTCCTGTTTGACACCTGTTGAATGTAAGTTCACACTGTTTTTTAGCCCTTTGCTGACACACACACCCCTGGGCAACTTGGTCTCATTCCTCTGCTTGATGTTCCACTTTCTTTACCACCCAGGGGCCAGATGCATAAAAACGATTTCACTAATATAGCGCCCATGTGGAAATGGACTTTACAAAGTGTGCCACAATTCAGGATCAAATTGAACAGTCATTAACAGGGAGACCATGGCCCAAATGTAGATAAACAGAATTATAAATGATGTTAAATAAAGTTTGTAATATGCCTTTGATATTTTAGAGAATGCTTTCTTCCTGTACACATGGTGTTTGTGCATATGCATTGTTTATACATCTGGCCTCGTGTTTACCTCACCTCTCACTGGGATGTAGGGTTGTCATGAGAACCAATACTTCGGTACTAAGTCGATGCCAACACGCAAAAAATACGTTGGTACCTGTTGTTTTTTGTGTGTTTTTACTCATTTACACCGCAAGCGATGCATTCGCGTAGCACTTGCGAACGGTCGCTGTTTACTCACGTTTTCATGTCGGCGAGCATGTTAACAGGTTAGAGCAATTACACCGCATCTGTTCTACGAGCTGTTCGAGTCGCGCTGCTAGTGGACCACTATGAGAAAAAAATGAGGCCTTAGAGTTAAAGTTGAAGTTTGAAACAGTTTTAATAAAGTAGTGAATTTAGAAATACATGAGTTCTGTTTTTTTTTTTTTTATTGTGGTATCGAATGAGTATCGAGAATCGTGGAAATTCACTGGTATTGGTATCGACTACTGAAATTCTGGTATCGTGACAAGCCTACTGGGATGCATTACATATGTTTGTGTACGATACTTGTCAGTCATCTTATGGAATCTAGCAGCTAAAGGAAGATTCAGTGTTTAACATTAAAGTGATGGTTGCTAACATTCTGACGTAGCTAGTAAAGTAAGCTTGCTAGCTACAGATGTATTTTCTGTCGGTGCCAACTACCTAGCCTCTTGATGAGCTATGAAGCTGAGATGTTATCATATTCATCATTTTCTAATTGTAGACAGGTGTTTTAGTTGGATGTTTTGTTAATCAGTTAAAAACAACTGAATGGATTGAATTGAGAAAGTATTCTGGTGAAAACTGTTCAACAGATGACTCTTGTGTTTCTCTCTCTAGGTTGAAAATGGCTCAGTTGCACAGCCAGTCGATTGTGCCCTGCATTCAGGAGCTGCAGAGGATTATGGGATGTGCTGATGACTCCTCCATGGACACAAAATAACAGGAGAAACACTATCTGACCAGCTGGCTACACCCTGGTGAACGGTGTGCTTCATTGATGGCCTTAATAATTTCTATGTGGTACAGGGCCAGAATCCTTGTACATGGTGGTGCTTGTTTGGAGAAACCACTACAGTATTCTTCCAGAGGTCAGGGTAGCAATGGAAAATGTGCCACATAGCACAAGTTTGAAAAGGTAATGACAACGAAATGCAATAAAACCTCTTATTTAATCACATTGCATTTTTATATGAACTGGAAAATATTGTTAGTGGAACATTTGTTGCACAGCACACCTCATGATGTATTTATTGTTGGTTGGTGTAAGGGTATGCTGATATTTTATCTAACAGCCTATTCCAAAAAATGTATTGCCTTTGGAGGAACATTGATACGAGTAATGTCATTAAAATATTTGTATTTTTTTTAGAACTTTGTATAGAATAACTTGCATTGAGCAGTGTGAAATGGCCTTTGGTGTTGCTGTATAAGGGTGTGTGTGTGTGTGTGTCCTTGTGACCGTTTACGATACTTGAAACTGTGGCCTTAGCCATCTCTGAATATAGTTGTGTGTGTCTTGTTTATAGGGTGTTGTCCGTGTCACTGATTGCACTGTTGCCGTCTGTCCTGAAAACTTGAAAAATTTTGATAAAATAGACACCTATTTCAATAAAGCTGTTACTTTGTACTATTGGAAAATCTCCTGTTTTGTTCGGCCTTACTGTACCCTTGAATTCTGTATTCAGACATAAATATGAAACGGCTGCACTTTCCATAGAGTCAAATACAGCTCCACAAAATATGTCCTTTATTTTTCATGAATGGGAACCACTTTCCACAGTATGGTTTTGTAGTTGGGTCTGAAATGGATTTGTAGCCTGGACATTGATTAGTAGGCTGGGCAAGTTGATTTGTAGAGTGTGGAGTTTGCAAAGCACCTTGATTTGAGACTGCAGCTTCTTAAAGATGGCCCATTGTACTAGATAATAGGAATAATCGATCAATGGATTGATCATTTGTCCACTCTGGCTGTGTTAGAGCTCTGCTGCTGAAGTTACCACTTCACGCCACTAGGTGGAGCCCATGTTGCGTCATTTTCCAGCACCCCGTGTTCCTGTCATCAGAGTCAGGCTTGTGACTTCAATGGAGAAGCACTGTTAATACAACTGTGGAAACAGCTGTTGCCATGGCACTCTGTAGAATGAATATTAAATTAAACACTATTTAGGGTTCTAGACAATGAATGGGAGGTGGAGGGGTGAGAAGTTGACGTGCACACATCCTGCTGTGCAATGTCATTGTCAGAAACGATGAAATAGCTGTAACCTTATTTTTTTACGCAAATAGGAACACACAGTGACTTAGCTGTCTTTAAGGGGTTTTGAGTTATGATAATGTTACAATTTCTGTGTAGGAATGTACTGCAGTTTGTGTTTGTATTTGGTGCTGTTGTTGGTGCAGGATAAATACAAATATTTGTCCATAGGGTATTGCAAGTGGAACTTATGTATATTGCAGCTATGGCAACTCAACATGTAACATGTAAATGTGGCCAACCTACTCAATTAGATATATGGTGTTAATTTATAATTTGTAAAAATAAAGATTAAATTGGTTTGGCTGATGGTGGTTCAGATTCCCACAGCCCACATACATTGACCTACTTCAGTCTTTCTTGAGAAAGAGAGAAACTGTCTCACTCTATTTGTTGCCCGTAATTACAGAACAAATAATACCACACACAGTGTTTGTCAAAGCCAAATGGTGATAATGTCAAAGTTACCACTGTAAATCACTATAGTTACAGTCTAGATAGATAAACTAGATTTTTGGTAGTTAATTACTGTTTTTTGACCTCTGTTTTACCATATGAAAATTATTTTGCCGTAGAAATTTAGAATTACCAGGGCTTCACAATATAAGGAACTTAAACAGTTTGTGCTAACATTGTTGAATATTGCGATAACGATGTTACTGGCGATAATAATATATTAAAGTGTTCTCAGGGCGTAAATGTGCTCTCTATAGGGAAACACCCAAACACGTCATCATGTCACTCTGACCAATGGTGTAACTCCATCATTCATGCACATCAAATATCAGCAGATCTCAGCAGTACTTTATCTTCTTTATCACTGCTCAGCCTGGTGGATAGATAAACCAAATGGTTTCCACACATGGTGTGTGGGGGCATCGCAAGTCAATGCCGCATTCACTATGCCGTTGCGGAGGATCTCATTTGAGCCACAGACCAGTCAAGGGCCTTGCAAGGTCTCAGCGGGGATCCTCCATGGATCTACCTGGGTCCCATCAAAGAGGAACTGAAAATTCGAGGTGGCTGTATCTGTAACTCAACGATAAAAAAAAAACGATATATGTTGCAGCCCTGATAATTACTGGGAAAACACAGTGAAATTTTAAAAATACACTACCAATAAGACCAAAGTTCAGTTACAAGTAAGTTACTATCCTTTCAGCTAGTTAAGCTATAGCTGTCAAGCACAAACTGGTGAAGGACTCGCAAAGCAGACTCATAGACTCAGATGAAAGTTCAGGGTCTTTAATCAGGCTCAGGTCGGTACATGGGTAGACAGTCACACAGGCAAAAGTATCCATTTCGACAGGCAAAAAGGGTGGTCAAAAGGCAGTAACAGTCAAAAACAAAGTCACAAGGAACACTAGGGAAATGCTGGAACTCTTACTCAAGACAGGGACTTAAATTAACTAAGACAAGGAAGACAATGAAACACAGGTGAAACACATTTAGGCGAGGCAAGCAGTCACAAAGGAGGGAGACTTGGCAGGACATGGAATCTGAAACGAGACGAGCAATGGTTACCAAAATAAAACAGGAAATGCAACGATGACAAACGTAAATTTCGGTAGCTTAACGGGTCATGACAATAGCTGCCACGACTAGCCTTCGCTTCAGTGAAATGAACTCAGTTATGTTTCCCAAGTTGTTATCCATAATTGCCTTGTTTTGTATGGTAGTTTCAGTACTCTGGTTTGTCAGTATGTGAGAGATTGATGTACTGTTTTGAACTAACATGAAAGGACAGAAGACGAACTCAGAGAGATGTTGAATAAAGGTGGAGGTGTGTCAATAACCTCGTCATTATGGATGCGAGTTTCTTGGCAGACATCAACCCCAGATCGTTGCCACCAGCGTGTATCACCAAAATGACCACGGGAGTCCGAGGTTTTGATAACTCTGCATACAAACAGGGATGGACGCAGCTCTAGCCCTTTGCCGAACCCATCAACTCTGGCAATGGTGTATACACTGCTTCTTACCCTCGTCGAATGTAACTAGACCCAATGATCATATCTTAGTTAGAATTTTTGTCTTGTCCTTTTGTCTTCCTCTGAGATGTGGCTTGGATGACATTGGATGGAGCCTCTTTCAAGGTGCTTGGTAGCTCATTGTCTTTCTCCACTGTATCTGTGGTAATTCTCCCCCTCTTCCTTTCTGGGGAGAAGAACTCCGAGTCTCTTGTGCTGCCCTCTGAAATTTCACAATAAGGCTTTTTTATTTTTTTAAACCAAAGGTCTAGTGTCACAAATCTTCTTTTCTTCCTTACTGTGGGGGAGATCTCTGGGTCTCTTTTGCTGCCCTCTGAAATTTCTCAATAAGGCCTTTTTAACAAAGGTCTACCTCCACAGATCTTCCTCCTGTCCTTACGGGGGAGGTTCTTTCAGAGCCTCTGTTGGAATTTAGTCATTATCAAGCATTTACTAATGCCTTATTCTGCACGACCATGCTCACAACTAATAGGTCATTAACGTAACCTCTAAAATACTGCTTATTGATAGGAAGTAAGGAAGTTGTCCATGAATGACAATCTTAATATGCTTTGCTCAGTTCGGGCCTTAGAAGGTGGTAGTACCACAGAACACAACTACTGCAAATAGCAGACACTGGTCTTTAGTGATAAGGCAGTACATTTTTAATAGATATGTTTGAAAATCTCTGAAGTGGTCCATTAATAAAGGAGAGGTTTTCGATTTGTGCTTACTTTGTTCTTATTGTTAAACTGCTTCTGAGCAAGACCTCACTGTAGAAGGGGAGCATATTCTGAGTCAGTCTGAGTTAGTTCTTTGTGTTGTTGCATCAGAATAGACCCTGTTTATCCAGAGTTTTAAAAGGAGGATGACTATTACAGTTAAATATGACTCATATTTTAAAGGCTAACCTTACCTTTTATCAAACACCTACTGATGATTTCATCAGCATTGATTCCTATTCGATATTTGGACGAAGGAGCTCATGCAAAAATAAGAGTGATGCTCTGGACATGCAGAAGTTTTCCTCCCACTCCTCATTAACAACTATACCATTTTTGAAATTGTCCCACCATCTGCTGGTTTGATCAGGCCTGATCCTAAACTGTCATGTCTGGTGGACTTTAAACTGAGGACCCTGATGTGGGCTAAACAACACTGGGTGCAGTAGATGCTTCCGTTTGTCCGAAATGTTGCAACAGTGCTAAGCCATCATTTCTCAAACACTCTGTTTACATGTTCACACAGATGCACAGTAAATGGATTTTTTTAAAAAAAAAATCTGCACCTTAGAAGGCGTCAAAGGTGGGACCAAGTCATTGTTTTGCAAGTCACATCTAAGTCTCAAGTTTATGCACTCAAGTTACAAGTCCGAACTTGAGTTTTGAGTCCTAAAAAAGTCATAATATGCTCTATAACAAATGTAATGCCAATATTAAATTTACAAAAACTAATATAAATATTTATATATAATATAAATGCTTTTTAAAATGAGCATTTATTTGTTAAAACGAATTTGTAGAAAAGTTCCGTAGCTTATGGTAGCTACATATTAGCTTGCTAACTTTGACTCACTGTTTTGTGTGCAGTTTTTGAACAAAGCTGGCAGTTGTTTTGTCTCTGTGTGTAATTTTATCTATTTCGTTTTGCATACAAACGTTTCTTATTTTGTTGATGACCGTGTAGTTTTTGTAGATGAACAAAATTGTCTTTGGTATAATTTTTCCTAGCCGATGTCCAGAAACGTACTGTTAGTACTTCATGGTTCTCAAACTAAGTGGATCTGGAGCATTAAGTGTAGAGTGGACTTGCTGGGAATTAACAGCATAAATGTTAGTTGATTCAGGAAATAACAGGAAATTGATTCATTCGTGTTACACTTTTTAAATAAGTTACTATTTAATCTTTGGGCTCAGGGGGAAAGTATCAAGTTTTTTCAAGAAAAGTAAACATCAAGAGTCACTAATGTTAAAGTCCTTGCTGAATTGTGGGTCTTTTTTGATTTTGTCGAGTCTAAAGTCATCCAGTTTGTGACTCGTGTCTGACTTAGGTTGTGACCTTAAACAATCTTTGCATGTGGTTAAGAGGCCAGAACGTAGAGGAAAATATCTGTTTTCAGAAATATGTGTTCATGTAGACAGGGCCTTGTTATTGGCCTAGTAGTTGTAGAATATGGTCATGCAGTATAAGGCATTAATAAGTGCTTTATAATGACCAATTAAGAGCCAATATGCTACTAATATGCATGCTAATAAGCAACTAGATTCATCTTATGACCCTTTGGGGGATCTCAAACCACTTGACTAAACCACCAAACTGTAAATATAGTAGTTAAAACTAGCTCCACCTTGAACAGCTACAGCAAAATGCCGCTTACACATTGATGCATCAGCATTAACTTCATTGTTCAGTTGTAGAACGAAGCTATTTCACATATAATGTAAAGGCATGGCCTGATTCTCACCTGAGATTAGTCCTCAAAGCTCATGGTTTTAAAGTGGAAATCAGGGGATTTCTTCCACTACTTTAGAGGCTACCAAGAAATCCTTAGCCAAATAAGAAACACAGAATGTAATGCACAGTAAGGAGTATTTTGTCGCAAGCACTGTGGTTGACTGATCTTGGCACCATAGCAAAAAAAAACAACTCTTTAAAGAGGTCATACTGAAGTAGTGTAGAAGTCAAAATGCTATTATTATGACTGCTGTAAAGATAAAAAAAAACAATCAATGCATTACTGCTCCCCTGTGCCTTGGATGTTTTTCTGTAGGTTGCCTTCACTACAGCACCGAGATCAGAGAGCTACCAGCTACAAAGACAGACCTCCCTGTTTGTTTGCCTCTTTGCATAGCTGTTGCCCTTTCATAGCACAGTAAATTCTGTATTTTCTACACTACAAACACCCCAAGCAGCTCTCCATTCAGCGTATCAAAAATCAGCAAGTTTATGTTCCCAATACATTCTGTCACCAGGGGTTAGCCTGGCAGAGAATGGAAGAATATTTCACTATTTCGTTTGCTCACAGTTAGTGATGCACTTCTGTGTCAGTATTGTTTTGAACAGCATATTCACAAAGGCTGATGATGAACTGTTGAGTTTATGCTAAGCTTCCACTGTCATGGCTTTTAACCAAGTAGTATTTTGGGCTAAAACCTAACCACTATAGCTGTGTACGATCAGAAAACAGCTTAATTTTGGTAATGGATATGTAGAAGTCTTGGAAGGCACTGACGAATGATGTTGTCTTGCTGATAAGGAGTGTCAGATCAGAAAATACTTGGATGTGTCATGGAGGATAATGATAATTTCATTTGGAGGACTTGTTGAGTGTGTAGCAGTTTACTGACTAGTAGCTGCCTGAGCTCTTGTAAATATGACATAGTCACATGGTATCTCTGAACTTTACAAGTTTACAAGAACTACCTTCAGTGTTGCCCCCAGAAAATGTTTGGGGAGACTTGTGGATACCTATAGAACCAATTTTCAATCAGATATCTTGAGGTGAGGGTTCCAGGGACCCCTTTGAAAATGGTCATTCCAGTTGTTCCCTCACAAAAATTTAGCCTAAATTAAGAGCGTTATTTAGCACACTTCCTGGCAAGCTATGCCAACATAGTTGGTACCAATGGATGCCTTAGGTTATCCACTTTAACTTGATGTTATCTTCACGCTAGCTTAAAAATTGAGTGCACCAGCAATTCTGTGAGGGTGGCCATGGCCCCACCTTTTTGGCGCCACTGACTACCCGAATGTACTCCTAAATAATTGACCAGCATACAGTGGATTAAAGGATACTGAGGGCTCCAAAGAAAACGTGATTTGGAGGAGCCTGTGGAGTGAAACAGCTTTGTCGACTCATTATTTTTACAGTTTTCAGTCACGAAATGTGGACTTTGACAGAGGCGGCACCTCAACTGGAACACAACAAGTGAGTTCAAGTGTGTTCCTAAAGAGCTGAGAAAAATGTAGAAAATCACAAACTGCAGAAATAGATGAGGCAGGGTGAAGGAAATTGGGTGTACCAAAAAAAAAAAAAAGGAAGTTACAACACTTCATCCCGAAATAGCTCAAGCAATGCCCCGGACATCACAGATGGATTGTGTTCCTGTGGAATGACTAATTCCCTCTCGGTACAATGTGAGGTTTACATTGGTGGTGTTTCATTCATCCTCAGTCGTCTAATGAGGGGGTGATTTACACCTGGGATGCCAGGTGACTGTAATTAACGGTAATTAACTAGCTGTGAGGATAGAAAACCAGCACTACTGACTCCCAAGGAGTTCCAGAAGTGACTGAGAGTGAGTGAACACAGTGACTGAGTGTTGCTACATGACTTGAATAGTCTTACATAGCTAAATTCCTCTCATAGACATCTGTACTAACACTCAAACATCTGTCGCTGCAGCTTGGGCAAACAGAGCTGAGAGAATATGAAGGAGAGCATTTTGATGTAGCCAGAATTGCAATGATAAATCCAAAAGCCTGGGCAGGTACCAAGGACACTGATAAGAACAGCAACAAAACCTTGCTGCCACTGTGCTGAAGATGACCTTTACAGTCTTACTTTCTTAAGGTTTAATAGTGTCTTACAATAGCAGGTTTCCTTTACAGTGTAACCAGTGCTTTGGTTCAAATTAACAGAGCTGTGGGCCAGTTGTGCCTGTTATTTCAGTCCCCAAATGATCACTTAGATATAAGACATATACTGTAAGCATTCATAATTTTTCCAGCTTTGACCTAATAGCCCCCCATACAGTTATCACTGTAGAAGAAAGTGTGGCTGATCTTCAGAATTACAGTGAAACAGGCTTTTAGAGTGTTCACTTTCCTGGTTGTCTGGAAAGCTTTAAAGCATAAGGGCTATAAAATTCACAAGGGACTTTTTTTTTTTTTTTTAAGTACAACAAAAATAAATGGTTGAAACTTAATTAAAACAGTGTGAAAATCTGAATAATGGTCCCTTGAGAATTCACTTGAATTTATCTTGCGTCCTAGGTCTGAATTAGTTAATGGACCTTCTTCGTATCAGATATTTTGACATGTCACAGCAGGAAAACCACCAGTGTAGTAAAAACAATCAGGGCTGCATTCCATTTAGGTGTAGAAGTTTCAGTGACTTGGCCACTGGCTTGGCTTACTGGGACACTGAAGCAGAACAGAACCATTATTCGCGGTATTAATGACACTATACAATAATTATCATTAGCTCCATTTGCCCCTGTCTTTCCATTGCGCATTGTGGGTCAACTGTATGCATTAACAGCAAATGCAGATATTTTTTATGCATTCTTACTTTTGATACTTTTCCAGCATGAACATAGCACATACTCAAACCCTGTGTAGAATTAATATGTAGTGCGGTATTGGGACATAGCTAATGTGATCCAGCAATATTTTACTGAAAGTCAGAGTTTGGAACCAGTGATGCTAGGAAAGGTTAAATCTCATGACACTCAATTTGCTTTGCACGGGGGCATAATCAGTTTGAATCAATAGCCCCTTTTACACTGCCAGATTTGCGGCGAATGTTGGGCCATTTTGCCGGCAAGCTGCCAGCATTTAGACACACAGAGCCGGATTGGTGAGTTGATCCGAGGTGCCCAATTTTCTGCCGCGTAGGAGTAAACATATCAGCGGAACCTTTTTGGTTTAAAAAGAACGAGGCGCCCTTCCGCCACAGGAGGGGCTGTTGAAGACTTGTGGGAGGAGCTATTGATGATGCTGCACGTGTGACCCACTGGTGGTGGATAAACAGGAAACAGCTGATAGCAGGAATGAGCAGCTAGTAGCAAGAGGGAAACGCAAACCTGACAGACACTGTAAAGATGAGCAACTGGGGAGACAAGGAATTGCGCGCCCTCCTTCCCATGCAAAGGAAGAGGCCATTAACTGTCAAATGATGGGCACGGTGAAGGCCGACTTACGAGAGAATCGCAGAAGGACTGACCAGCCGCGGTTTCACTCGGAGCACGTCACTGTTTACGTCACACGCTGAGCTACACGTTTTGTTACTTGCTCCACGCTGAGCTACACGTTTTGTTACTTGCTCACGCCCCCCATTGCCCTGAAAAAGCCGCATTCTGTATAAACAAAAGTAGGTAGGCGGCATTTTGCTGCACTCCCTGATTTTGTTTTTATACTGCCAATGCTGAAAGAAGACTGATTGGGCTTTCCTGCAAATTTGCACAACTCCTATTTAAAAAGGGTTAATGTATTTTTAATGAGAATTAGAAAATGGTAGGCAGGCCACCAGGCACCCTGTTGTAAATTGGATTTTGCAATAATTGTAAAAGCAACAGGACTGTTAGTCTCTTTTCATATGGATTAAAAAAAGATTAATTATTGAGAATTAGAAACGAATGTAGGTGGATTTTGTTATCTTTGGATGACACCAGGCTATCTGTTTCCCCTTGTTTATTGTCTGTGCTAAGCCAAGCTAACCAGCTGCTAGCTCGCAGTCATGAGAGAGGAATCAATCTTGTCACCAAACTCAGGGCAAGGAAGTGAATAAGTGTTTTTCCCAGATTATTCTTTTCATCAAGTCACCGCCGCTAAAGTATAAACAATATCTTGACTCCCTACACCACGTCAAAATAATCATTTCCAGATTTCTCCTCCTGGGATTGCAGTTTGCAGACCAAATTTGAAAATTCACATGTAAATGTAATCAGAGGCCTCTCTGTCATCTGCACTTCAAAGCTGCACAATGGGACACTTAACCCACTCCTTTTTTTTACCAATACGTCAATTTGTATTTCATTATTGCTTGAGTCTTTGGTGTCAAACTGTTTTAAGCATGGATAAAATATTCCATTTGTACTCTGAAGGCAGATATTTCCAGTGAGTGAGTCCAGTATTTTTGCTTGAGAGCAGTTTGTGTTTTTGTTTTTTTTCTCCCAGTGACAGAAGAGCGAAGCCATTTGTTCGGAGGCAAAAGGTCAAGAGAAATGAGTGAGCTCTATCAAATCGTGAACACTAGTCCAGTTTGAATCAAAATACAGAGTAATGTGTAGTTTTAACAAAGAGATCTGCCCATGTGTTTTAAATTGTTTCTCTGGACTTTCTGTTTTTTAAGAGCCGGCACAGTGGAGAGAAGCAGAAAAGATGGTAGAGAAAGAAATGAGGAGTTCCATAGAGCAAAGGTCAAAAGTCTCATTTGAACTCATGCTCTTTACTTTTATCTACAGAGCAATCTTCCTCTTCTCCTGAATATAAATTAAGTAAAGAAGTGTTTGTTTTTTGAGCCCCAAAAGGGTCAGCATATTGCTCCCTCTCTTCCGCCTACCTCATCAGAATCAAGGCTCAGTGCTAACTTGGCTGATATTAAAGGTGGATGAACTTCACATGCTCAAGGACTCGGTTATTTATGTGACTCGGACACTAAGCATATTAAAATGTCTTTGACCACAGACAACGAGTGCGCCTCATTCAGCGGGTTGTGTTTCTGAGGGAATAAACGTAATGGCACTGTCAAAACGAATTATGTCAAGCTGTTTTAGATGGCTCTAAATTGTTTGGCTCCTGAATCTACTCTCTCAACTGCAAATGTTTAAAATGCAGGTTGATTCTGCGTGCCCCTCAGGTCATTGGAAGCAGGTGTTCATGAATAAAGAGGATGTTAAATATGCGTGAAGTTATTAATTACAAGCCTGATATTTTTACAAGGTGCTTTTCTATTTTGGCTTTGCCAGTCGGGCACGGCTGTCAATACATTTTTTCTCGTTTGCTCACTGTTTTCCTCCCTCACCTTCTTTCCTCCAAGGTGGCCCAGATTCACCCCGCTGACAGCCTGACAAGGCAAAATGTCCCAATGCAGAGAAAGTGTCCCAAGATTTCAAAGTTTCTCTTTGGCGCATGCAATTATTACTGTTATTCATATTTTATTATATTTGTTTATTTATATTTTATCCTGCACAAGTCAGCAAGAAGCGTTTGTTTTGTGCCCCAGAGCCAAAATGATAAGATGAGAATGCAAATGCGCTATGGCACATTCAAAACAGTCACTTAAATGAATTAAAGGATTGTTAGTTTTCTGTTGGCCTTTATCCGCAATCCAGTGGCAAAGACATTTAGCAAAGTTTCTACTGCTTCCTTCTGCAACCTGATCTTCCACACACTATGTCCTATTTTCCCCACAAATAGTTGCATCTTGTGGTAAACACAATGCTTGCAACAAATGTTCATTTTAAACTAAATGGGTAAAACAGTCAATAGCAGTGTTCAGTTTCGATGCAGTTTAAGGTTGGTGCAGAGGTCACCGTTACCACATGGTTTTAGCAACATACATCAATCATACTTAAGCTACGGCTGTGATTATAATATTGAATAAGTGTAATGGCGGTGCACGTTTGCAGATAAGAACAATTGGAACTATTTTTTAACGCCTCAGCACTGGCAACACCTGTGGCCAGAGGCATTACGTTTTTGGGTTGTCCATCCGTCCCAGGCACAGATGTCCACTTGGACTCAAGGATGAATTGATTAGGTTTTTGTGGACAAAGGTCAAGGTAATTGTGACCTCACAAAACATGTTTTTGGCCATAACTCAAGAATTCATACGCTAATTATGACAGCATTCCTTACAAATGTGCAATAGGATATAATTATTGATGACTGCAGTCAGTTAGGACATCTCTTTTATTGGCTTTTATTGGCTTTGAATCCAAACTATTGCCATATTAGTTTTTTTGAGGATAGGTTAATTGGTGACTCTAGTGTGAATGGTTGTCTGTCTCTATAGCCCTTTTTAGTTCGGAATTGTGCAAATTTGCAGGAAAGCCCAATCAGTCTTTTTTCAGCATTGGCAGTATAAAAACAAAATCAGGGAGTGCAGCAAAATGCCGTCTGCCTACTTTTATTTATACAGAATGCGCCTTTTTCGGCACAATGGGGGGAGTGAGCAAGTAACAAAACGTGTAGCTCAGCGTGTGACGTAAACAGTGACGTGGAGGGAAGCCGCGGCTGGTCAGTCCTTTGGCAATTCTCTCGTAAGTCAGCCGGTTCTTCACCGTCCCCGCCATGTGACGGTTAATGGCCTCTTTGTTTACGAGAACAAGGAGGGCGCGCAATACCTTGTCTCCCCAGTTGCTCATCTTTACAGTGTCTGTCAGGTTTGTGTTTCCCTCTTGCTACTAGCTGCTCGCTAATTCCTGCTATCAGCTGTTTCCTGTTTATCCACCGCCAGTGGCTCGCACGTGCGGCGTCATCAACAGCTCCTCCCACAAGTCTTCAACAGCCCCTCCCGTTGCGGAAGGCCGCCTCGGTCTGTTTAAACTAAAAGGGTTCCGCCAATATGTCTACCCTACGAGGCAGAAAATTGGGCACCTCGGGTCAACTCGCCAATCTGACTCTGTGTGTCTAAACGCTCGCAGCTTGCCGGCAAAACGGCCCAACATTCGCGGAAAATCTTTCAGTGTAAAAAGGGATTCTATGTGTCAGCCCTGTGATAGTCTGGTGACCTGTCCAGGGTGTACCCTGCCTCTCGCCCAATGTCAACCCCAGCGACCCTCAAGAGGATAAGCGGTTACGAAAATGGATGGATATCATAGTTTTCTACAAAAACACTTTTCTGGCCATCATTCAACGTCATTACTCGGGAAGGAAGTGGAGACATTTGGTCGGATATTGAATTGGTGACACTTATCTTGGGTGTCCATCTTGACACTGTGCTGATCGTTTGAAGCATGGTCTACAGTAGTGGCTACATACAAGTCTGGACAAACATGGATATAAACTGTAACTGCAACTTGCCTTGTTGGCAAAGGCATACAACCACAAAACAGTAATTCTAGTTCTCTAACACAATGAAGATGATCAAAAAAAGTTTGTACAAATATAATGTATAGGAGGTATAATAAAGGTGTCCACAATAGTATTGCTGCTTGTGAAAGTAACATTTTCCTGACAGCCAACCTGTTAAGAACAGAGATCACAGTCTTTGTTGCTTGCCTGGTAGGAATGCACATCTTGCACGTCTTCCCATGAAGGCTGAATGCACTTATTATAAGTGGCTTTGAATGTAATGTTAAGTGCAGTAAAAGATAAAGACATGATATGTCGGAGCGCAGGGTGATACTGTGTTATTCTTGCCTTTTAAGGCTTGAGAGCAAATGTGACTTGTTCTCGGGTGGCACTGTTGTAAATCATGTAGCATCTGACTGTGTAAAGAGGAGGGAGGACAATGGGTTTTGAGTGGTAGACTCTCAGCGGCTGGTGGCTGGCATTCATCAACACACTATCAAACCTTGCAAGTATGTGCTGGTTTTTTGGTGCTGTGGGCGGGTAGAAAATATCCTGATTATGGCCTTGACGTTGGTTTCTGAAGGCACGTTTTAAACGCGTGTCAATCTCTGGGGTTGAAAAATAAAGCTAACGCAGAATTGGCAAGTGCAGTTCCTCTAATTGCCACTTGAGGCTGGGTCCAAGAGTGAGTCAGTTGCCATAGACCCCCATGTTAAAATGCCCAATACTCACCCATTTAAATGTTAGTATGGCTTCAAGTCTTGTTCAGCATTTGTTTGTACTAAAAGACCCTCGTATGATCAGTTTTGTTGTTAACTACATTTTGTTTTAATGGTTTTAAGCTTGTTTTTTGCTAGTGCAAATTAGCATTAGCATCATCGCAGTAAACCTTGCACTGTGCTAACCAAGCTAACAGCTAGCATCGGGGTTATCTCCACCTTCTCGTCCAAATATGCTCACTTTCGGCTCCAAATATCCAAGATGGCGACGGCCAAAATGCCAAATTCGAGGCTTCTAAACACAAAGCAATGGGTGACATCACTGTGGCTATGTCCAAAAGTTTACACAGTCTCTTTAAATCAAGGAAGTACAATATATGCTCACTGCTGTCTTTGTTACTCATCAGAAGAAAGAATGAAATCCATTTTTTTTTGGGAAATTAGCTAACTTTGTGCATAACTTAATAAATTATTTAAGTAGCATTTGTCACAAAGGCACATACCAGAACTGCTCAGAATTTATCCTGTCAGAAAACACTTGATTTTGTATTATAATGTCGAAGTTGGTTGGTGTTCCCATTGACTTCACTGCATCAGAGGAAATGACTTAACATCACATTGGCTTTTTATATCCAGCCACAGTGGTTGCTGCCTAATTGCCCTTTTAAATAAAGCCAAGTGTTGTAAATGAGAAAAGCTTTGTCACAAAGTGCTTTTCAGACAAACAGTGGGCATGAATAAAGAACAACATTAGGGAACACATCAAAAACGCATCAAAATTCCTACTGTCATCTCCCGCTGAATTGCAGTATATTACCCAAAACATTGCTCTAATAGCAGGAGCTAGACAGGTGAGCGCCTCGGGTTTACTGTGCTCGGAGGGAGTTTGGCGGATGTGTGTGTGAGAGTGAGCGAAACGCAACAGAGATGGACAGTATAATGGTGGATGGTGTGGTCTTAAAATGACAGAGGTGAGCCGCTGACCAGCCCCGAGGGTTGCCGTCCTGGGGTCATGTGTCATTAGCACAGTCTGATTTGGTGGCAGGCTCCGAAACAGCCGAGCAGCGGGGACAGCAATGCTGTTTTCATGGCTGAGTGGAAAGCGCTCGCGGCCAGTGCCTGTCCTCACTTTGCCTCTTTCCAAGGGAATAAGCTCCATCCAGGCAGCATCAGGCAGGCAGACGATTCCTGCCAGTCACTTGGCAGCACAGCCAGATGCTTGTGAAGATACACACCTTATTTTGACAGAGTTTATGGTGTTGTATGATTGTCAGAAAGGCGGAATTATCAACTGATTCTGTTTTGTCAAGCCCAAAGCGATGCGTAAATGTAATAGTTTTGCAAAATCAGACGCTGGACTCCAGAAACAACACAGTTGGAGATGGAGTCTGCATTTGCTGTCCATCTCTCGCAGTCATAGTGACGATCCTATTTAAATTTAGATCATGAGTCACACTGATAGGCGTGAAAGATCTGGAGTGAAAGCTAAATTACTGCCACAGAACCTGAACACAGAAGTGCTGATGGTGCTGAAAGTAGAACACAAAAGTAGAGAGCTGTCAAGCTATAAAATTACACAGCGAGCTGGGTGAAAAGATGATTACGGGCAATTATGCAGCCGCAAATGCCCTCTAAGGGGAGACCTTCCGCATTTCAGAGGTTAGCTGGAATGGACACAAAAATACAGATGAGCATCTGCTGTTTGTTCATGACAACTGTGATATCTCACATATGAATACAATTATGTCTAAGTGGTTGTTTCTGATAACAATAGATGACATAGTTTGAAGAACTCAGTTCTGTTTGATTGGACTTTATTTGCTGGCAGAATACATGTAATATACATGCACTGTATATTGTATATTTTATGGTAAAAGGACACAAAATCACTCTCTGACTGCTCAATATAAAGATCATCTGTGCTTACAGTGACATCACTAAACACCATAAATGGAATGTAACTAAGTACAGTTACTCAATAGCTTCCATTTTACATTCCATTTCCATTTCACCGTCCTCTACCACATCTCAGAGGGAGATATTGTACTATGCTAGTTACTTTGCATATTAGAAAAGATAAAAAAAAAAAAAATCTTATTGAATAAACTACCCAAAAGTATACAGTATAAAATAATAAAAATGAAGTTTTAAGTTGAAAATGTCAGCTGCAATATTTAAATATTGTTAACATGTAAATTCAGAGTTGCAATGACTAAATAATACAACACTTTGAGAGCCAATCTGCATAATGAGCACTACATTTTACTGATATTTATTGTCAGAATAATACTATATTTATTATGTACATGTGAACAGGGAATTTGTTTCAGTCGTTACATAAGATATGCAGCTTAAGATCAGAATGAAAAATAATAATTACAGAAGGTCGGTGAAGATTCTCAGTCATCCAGGTCATGGTAACAGCACAGGAGAGCCAGCTCCGCTTACATCTACAGGAGAAGGAACACTCCTTTGAGGACAGCAATGTGCACATCTTGGCCAGGGAGGAAAGATGGTTTGAAAGAGGAGTAAAGGAAGCCATCTATGTCAAGATGGAACGACCATCGTTAAACAGAGGGGGTGGCTTACGATACTACTGCGTGCAAAATTGACTGTGTTTACATGGCAACTCGCGAGCCTCGAGAACGTTCAGAGACGTTCTTGTTCTCGAGTCTTGTGAGTTGCCATGTAAACACAGCACTCCTGCAGGGCAGGCTAACTGACCACAGTGAGAAATTATGCTGCAGGGCAGGCTAACTGACCACAGTGAGAAATTATGCTATAAAAGTGGAGTAAATGGACTCCATCACGTCTTTTCAAGTCAATTTTGCATGCTGCGGCTTCAGGGCACTTGGATTACGATGGACGAGCCGTTCGGACGTTTTTGAAATGCATTAGCGGAGTTTTATTACGTTTTCAAAATGATTTTGGACGTGGGTTCCATGCACTTCAAGTGTATGGAAAAATCCGGCTAGCTGTTATCCTCCGATACCCCGAACGAGTTTTGTGGATTAAAAAACTACACTGGACTTCTTGTCGGCATGAGGGTCAGTAAGTGCTGTCTGTATTTTCATTCTAAAGTGGCCATTTCCTTTAAGTTATATTTACTTTACTTTAAGTTGTAGCAACTTAAAAATGAGAGCTTGATCTAAGTGTTAGCAACATAAGTATCCAAGTTAGTCTGAACAATTAATTTACTGTGTTTACTCAGAAGAATTTAGGAAACTTAGACAAATAAAGTAAACACAACAAAGAATGATTAGTTTGCAGGATTGTGTTTTTTTAATGTCAAATGAAATTGCCCTTTAAGGGATTAATAAAGTTGTCTTGAATCTTGAATCTTATTTATTTTAAACAAAATGCAATTCTGAGTATCTTAAGTGAGAGCCAGTGTCCACTTTTCAGCCTTTTAAAACGACTTTACTTAACATTTTGAAGGGGCTACATGCCACAATTTTATCACAAATCCGAATATTAAATCAAGCTTCAGACGATTTACAAGCTAAATGACAAATTCCATCAAATTATGCACATTATGCTTATGATTTAATATTCAAAACAACATTGTCAGTGTTAATATTGCTTTAATTCTGTATTCTGCTGGCTGTGAATAAGTCAGTCACATTTGTGTGTTCTTAAACATGTTAACAAAACAGAACTTGCAGATAACTAACTGTCAGACTAACCTGATTTACTTAAGTTGCTAACACTAACACAAAGAAAATAAGTTGATTTCAGTTGCCATTTTAAAGTTGCAACAACTTCATAAAATTAAGTAAATACAACTTAACTTCATGTAAACTTAACAATTAGATTATTTTGTTTTTGAGTAGGATCAACTTGACACATTTTACAGTGTTGCTACTTTGACTTAAGTCAAGGATCTAAATCCTTTTTTCCATCGCCGCTAAACACTCAGCGTTCTTCCTGCACAGATTCCCATCCAGACCACACGTTAGATCACCGCTCAGACATCTATAGTGCGTCTTTGAAATGCAGCATGTGTCTCCTCGACATAACTTTCTTCCTCTTGGATGCTCAGCCAAAATATTCAAAGTGGCTTCAATCATATCCACGAGAAACATTAGAAACTTGGTGATGGCCACCCACTAAGCTAAAGCATAAAACAACTTAACTTCAATCACACCATAATCTCCTTAAGGAGCACCGCATCCATCCACTGATGTTGTTGCAGTTTTTTGGATGTGTTAACATGTATATTGCTTTTTGGTGTGCAGTATTACCCACGCTGGTTTGTGGGCGGTGTATAATAATAGAATTTCACAAGAATTACAGATTTGGATGGGAGGCATGTGCATGATACAGTAGTCTCAAGTCAAGGTGTGCCTGGCAAAACTGTCTGAGTTTGATCTTAGCACCAGGAGTCAATGACATTTGTCTTTTAGGAATATATGACACATATCTGTCTTGCTATTACAGATATTTTTGGTGGGCTGATATTGAGAGGCATGGTTTCTTTCATCAGCGTTCTTTCATTTAAACTTTTTTTCAACCCTCTTTGAAAATTGGTGTCCACTGTTACTTCAGAAAGGCCCCACAACCTGGGCATTTACCGCATAAAGAAGCATGAGCATCCACTGTTTTCCACTCCCAACTGCACCTTTCATGTTTTCAAACGGATTGTGTGTTTCAGCCCTCCCTACACGCCAGTCTTCCTTCCCAGACAGGAAGTCATTACAGGGGCTCTCACCCCATCACAGATGGCCATTTAACACATCGCTGGCAACTGCAAATGAACCAGGAGTAGCAGCCGCTTGACTAGACCCGGCCGACTTTGCACAAATGTTTATCTCTCACTCACCTGCTGTGCTGGGATGGGAGGTGCACTTCAACCTTGGCTCGAATTTCACTTTATTTATTTATTTCTGTTTGTTTGTCACAGGGAGCTGACACTTTAAATTCAGTTTGGATTTTTTTTTTCTGCAAGGTTGTGTAGTTGCAACGGGATGTTTTTCCCCCAACCTTTTATTTCCTCATACCTTGCTGAACAAACACCATTTAGCATGGTTTCGGTGTAGCTCGGTTGAGAACTTCTGCTTTGTTTATTTTCTGTTTTGTGTTTTTTATTTTTCTTTGAGGAGCAATGGAAAGAGCTGATGCACGGCAGGTATTTTTCTTAAATCTCCTTTTGCTGCCCCATCGAAATTTGTAATAGCCATATTTGCTCTGTCAAGCTGCCTTAGCCTTTGGTGCGTTCGGAGTTCCATTGGTGATAAAACAGATAAAGCCGACTTGACAAGTTAAAAATGAGAAAGCAATTGTGGCTGACACCCTGGAGACAGCCGTCCTCTCTGCCTCTTTCTGCCTCTTCCTTCCTCTCTCTGTTTGCTCTTGTTCTCTGGAAATGCCTTGCTTGTTATTTACTATCTCTACTGAGTAAAATATTAACGAAGATACCTCTTGAGGATGTTTGTAAGTGCTGAGCGATACCACTGTAGCCGGGCTATTAAGGGGGAGAGCCTAAGCACTGAGGAATGTAAACACAGGGTCTATTCATTAGTCCCTTCCTATTAGTCCACCACTTTGGATTTAATATAGTTTATTCACTTCCCCTGTCTGGAACAGGGTGTTACTGACATATATATTGTGACTACCTGTGAGTGTTAAGGTGTGAAAACATATCAGCAAGGGGAAGGTCTAATTATTGTATCTGTTTGCTTGCATGTGTTAAGTGTTGTGTGCATGAGGGAAAGGTCGACCCAGGTGGCAGAATTAATGTTGGCAATATACGTTCCTGCAAACTACATGTTATTATATAGTGAATATGAAAATGTATGTTTCGACAACGATGTGGTCAGGTTTAGGCACAAAAACCACCTGATTATGGTAATGCTCTATCCTGGCAGGAAACAGCAATGGCTTGGTAAAAAAACCCAGCAATTTTTGTGTCACTATCCCAGGAAAGAATGTAGCTATGGGTCGGCAAAAAGCAATCGCTCTTCGTGGCACTATCCTGGCAGAAATTGCAGCAGTGGCTCAGTAAAAACCCACCACTTTTTGTGGCACTACCCCGACAGGAAACACAGCAATTGTTTGGTAAAACAAACAACAAGAAAAAAAACGGTAATTTTTGTGGCAGTATCTCAGCAAAGAATGTATCAATGGCTTGGTAAAAAGCAATCGCTTTTCGTGGCACTATCCTGGCAAAGGACACAGCAATGCCTCTGTAAAAAACAACCTCTTTTCGTGGCACTATCCCGGCAAAGAATGAAGCGATGTCTCGGTAAAAAGCAATCGCTTTTTGTGGCACTATCCTGGCAGGGAACACAGCAATGGCTCAATGAAAAACAACCATTTTCATGGCGCTATCCTGGCAAGAGACACAGCAATGCCTCTGTAAAAAACAACCTCTTTTTGTGGCACTATCCTGGCAGGAAATGCAGCAATGTCTCGGTAAAAAACAACCACTTTCTGTGGCACTATCCTGGCAGGAAATGCAGCAATGTCTCGGTAAAAAACAACCTCTTTTCGAGGCACTATCCTGGCAAGAGACACAGCAATGCCTCAGTAAGAAACAACCTCTTTTCGAGGCACTATCCTGGCAAGAAATGCAGCAATGACTTGGTAAAAAAATCAGCAATTTTCATGGCACTACCCCGGCAAAGAATGTAGCGATGGCTTGGTAATAAGCAGTCACTTTTTGTGGCACTATCCTGGCAGGAAACGGAGCAAAGGTTTGGTAAGAAAACCCAGCACCTTTTATGGCACTACCCTGGTGCAAACACAGTGATGGGTTGCCAAAAAACACCTTTGTTGCCTAAAAGCCGCTAGAAATGCAGCAATGATTTACTAAAAACCATCTGTTTTTGTTGTTTATTGGTCTTGAACAGTGGTCTGCAGCTTGGCAGGTGTCTTGCTTCGCTGTCATGCCATTCAACATCCCCTTCACCTCCTCAGCTTATATACTATGTCACTATAGAAATGTTGATATGATACATATAAAACATACAAATGTAATTTATCCATAGTTTGCAGAAACCATTTTCTTTTACTGGGCTGGGATGGCTGAATGTAAGGACCGAGCACCTTGCGTGCGAGAAATCCCCATGAGAGAGGGGAAAGAGGGGGTTGACAGAGCAGTGCTGGCAAGGCTGGGTGTCTAAATCATGACTTGGAATGGACCCTCGGCGTGGCGATTGGCTGTCACAGCCACAGATGGAGGACGGCGCCCACAGGAAAAGGATAAACTGTCTGATAAGCGCACGGTGAGGTACAGGGCTTCTGCTGGCAGACAGTCTCTTGAGAGGGGGTGGGGAGGAGGGGAGGACGCAAGAAGATGGGAATAGAAAAGGAAAACGAGTCAAGAGGGAACAGGCAACAGATGAATCTCCATCTGTGTTCAGAGGCAAGCAGGGAGAGCAGAGAGAAAACAAGTCAAACAAACACTGAGGTGCAGCTTTGGTCTCATACCTCTTGTGGGTTTACCTCTCCGAAGGAACACTTAAGTGCATTTTGATATTTCCCCATTCCACAGAGGAGGGGGCAAGATCCACTTCTGTAATAATGAGCTGGGATGAGTGGCATCAATCAGCTGCTTCAGAAGTGTAGACCAATGCAGCAGCTGCAGTAGCACAGTGTTTATTTAATCAATAAAAATTGAAAATGAGCAAATTGAAACGACGTGTCCTGTAAAAATAATGACTGTAATTCTGTCATGCGTTAGTGAAGATTGACAGAAATGTGACTGAATCTGAGGTTTAAATACATAATCCAAGTGTGGGGATTCACAGCTGCCCCACACTCCATATGCAGGCTTTATATCATGTAACGTTCAAGTGAAAGAGTGGTCATATGTGTCCTTAAAGAAACATTATAATATCTATTCAGTAATACACATGGATCTATGAATGAATCCAAATACAAATACCTCCCAGATTGACAGAGTCCTGTTTGTTATTCCCACAGCCTGTTTTGGGTTAAGTGGCTTTCCCGCCTAAGTCCAAGCTGTATGGGAGCTGGCTCCTGAAAGATGGTGCTCATGTAGGGTTGTCTGTTTGTAATATAATGTGAAATATAGAGCCATGTATTGTCGCTGCATCTGATAAGGTGACCTTAAAGTGTTATTGCCTCCCCGAAGATGAGCAAAGAAGAGACAAAATAATAAAAGGAATAGCAGAAGCTGTTACCTACGCGGAAATTACAAGTCGATATTTATGTTTTTTGTTGTCTTTTTGCTCAGTATTTACCAAACATTTAGTGGGGTCACTTCATATACAACTAAACACTGGTGATAAAGAAAAGGCATTTTCTTAAACTGCGTGAAATTCAATACACCATAAATTGGAATGATTATTTTATGGCGTGCAAAAAACAAACTAGCACAGAGCAAGCGAGGACCTGAAAAGAGACATAACTGGAGGTACTGGTTATGCTTTATTACCTTTTTCTTTCCTCTGCTGGTCTCCATGTATTTCTGCTGCTATGAATACTACTTGCCGAGCATCATGAATGTCGTGTGCTTCTATTTGTACTTCATCAAATCTCATCCCCGCTGAAAGCACATAAAAAAGAGAGTCAGATGAGACAAACGTTTGCCCCCAATCTTGTTATCAAACCATTTATAGCCCGCCAGACTGCTGGCTATCAGCTGATAACCTCCTCCATCTTTTATCAAGGAAAGTTTGCATGTTGGGAACATCTCCTGTGGGCATGTGATTGTCATTGATCCTATTTCTTTTTCTTTCTCTCTCTACTGGGAGTTTTCTCGTTTGCCTCTCCGATGAACGGAGAATCCAAAAAGGCAAGGTTTTGATTGCGTTTTGCTGCTGTTAATTCTGGCCCCCAGTGACGTAAGTTCATGAAGAATAGTCGCCTTTTTTGGATTCTTCATTTATGGTGGAGGCATGCAAGAAGAACGTTTTTTTTTTTTTCAAGGTAATAAGCAGAGAATAAGTGATGTTGTTTAATATTCAGGGCCAGTAACTTCCTCCATAGTGGTGGCCTTGGACTTTTGCAAATATATACATTGCAATATGGTTGGAAAAGTATCATCAAACAGAGAAGTCCGAGGGCGGGGGACGTTTCCTGCAAGACTGGAGCATCACAGGCAGGAACTAATATTCTCAGCCAACATCTGAGACCTTATTCTATTAAGATGAAGGCCATCCTATTTTAGTCAGGATGGCCTAACCCAGAAAAAAAACTCAAAGTTATTTAAAAAAACGGATCCCAATATCAACACACCAGCGAGTCAGAGTCGGAGTTGTGGAGTTAACAGCCTCTCCACCACCTTTCCGCTCCTTTGCGGCAGGTGGGAAGAGGCCAGAGATGAGTTTTCTCAAGATGGTGTCCAACGGGAAATGAGGAGTTAAGCTCAAGTGCCAAGAGTCATTTACATTCATGGGGACTATAGAGGTATTGAGATTGGCTTATTTGACTAAGATTGCGAGGAATCCCAATTACAGGGGGTATTTGAGCAGCTAGAAACAGGAGGTCTTGGCAGAGGTTGCATGCTATTGCCGCATTCATGTCGTATCGTAATCACAAGAGCAAGAAAAAAACAATGTTATCAATCCTCTATTTGTAATTCCTATAATATCTTCCAGAATAGCCAGTTGAGGTTAAATGTTCAGTTGTCTGGTCTGACTACAAGGCTAGTAGCGGGGGTAACCATCTTAGAAAAATGTCCCCGGGTCAAAATAATAGGAGATTTTCTGTTCTTCCCATTATGCTGATATGGTGTGAATGGAACACGTACTGCAGCTGCCGCCAGCCAGGGTGGTAATGGTGAGGTCAGCAGGTAAGACAGTCAGAGGAGGAGAGGAAGGTTAAAGAAGCAGCTCTGTCTTGCGTCTGCTAACTTAAGTGATACGTAGTTAGTCAGAGAGGTGACCCTCGAGTCTAGATCCAGATTTCCATTAGGTTCTCATAAAATCAACAAACTTCAGAGCTCAAAAATTCCTGTAGAATCCAAACAGGCATACAACAAACATTTATGGCAACTCCTGGCAGCTAAATTGAGATGACCAATCATGAAGCACTGCAGCTGTCACTACTGCACTTGTGGGTACCCGTAGAACCCTCTTTCATTCGGATATCTTGAGGTGCGAGTTCAAGGGACCAATGCCAGATGTTTCTAGCCTTACTTTGAATCAAGAGTTAGCCCCCATTCCTGATAAGTTTTTCCAACATGGTTCGTACCATATGGTTCCTTAGGTTGTCCAGTTTCACAAGATACAACTACCTTCACGCTAGCTTAAAAAGTGAGCTCTAAAAAACTGGAATGTTGGCCTCTGACGATAGTCCCCACTGGCCCCCCTTGGGAGCACCACTGCTAGTCAAACATGCTTCTTGCACTAAATATGGGTTCCTGACTTGGGCTCCTTTTATGCAAAATGACACTTAGTACTGTAGCAGACCGGTCATATGGCTGTTTGCTGAGTTGCATGTTGACTCTAATGATTGCTCTTATTCATTTTGCTAATGCTGTTGCTCTTAAACAGTTTTATCGTTAGTCAAGCCAAAAAGGAATTTAGGTTTAAGTGGTCAAAAGCATGTGTCACTAAAACTGAATTAGCCCTCAATACCCACGGGCTCACACTACATGTTTAAGCATGAATTCACACTGTTGAAACTCTATTGTTCTGTTTCAATAGCAGCCAAATGAAGCTGAGCCCGAGTTCAATCAGGAAGATTGCCTCATTCACAAATCTGTGCCCTCTACTCTGTCATTCAGCACTCATTCCTAATCAGTTCAAGCTACTCAAAGCTAAATTTTCTTCCCACGAACCACAGTTGCACAGCTAGAGATTAAAGCTGTAGACTGAAGTTGGTTCTGAGGTGTAGGATCAGACATGAGTCATTGTGATCATGCTTTATATAAGATGTTTAATGGTGTATCAGTGGGGGGCTGAATCCATTGTGTTAGTCACTTCTCAGCTGGGTGAAGTCTTTGTGTTGTGTAGTTCCAGCATGCATCCAATTACTGTCTACTGTCCACTGGTGAAGAAACTTTCAAAGGAGATTTACAGAAAGGAATAATACCTCCAGAAACACTTAACAAGCTATCCTAGCAAAGTACCTTGACATAATATCTCACCACTTGCATATTAAAGGTCTTTAGGGGCATTTTCACACCTGCCTTGTGTAGTTTGGTTTGAAACGAACCAGGGCCAATCACACTCAGTAGTTGGTACAGACCAAAACAACTGGACCGAAACCTTCTTGAAGAGGTGGCCAAGAGTCTCGACCCCTTACAAACAAACTCTGGTACAGTTTGGTGCAACACTTTTGTGGTGAGAACATAATCTGATCTCGATCTGACTCAACTGGAGGAAGCATTGCACCTTTTTTGGATGTAGCCAGCTCCTGTAGCCAGCTGCACTGTGCCTGTGTGTGTACTCTGGCTACAAAACAGCCTACGCTTGCCCTCTATTTACATCAGTGTAAACCTGTGTAGGCTGTTTTTGTTTTCGGTGATGAGCATGTCACAGTTCAGAAGGAACAATGCCCACCTCCTCCTGAATTGTCTTGTTGTATCCACATGTTATTTTCAAGCCAAAGACGTGCTTCATTTTAAATCTGTAACATTTGCCTCAAGTGATAAATGCAAACGATGTAACGATTGATGACCAGGGTGCCATGCCTTTTTTCTGACAGTCTATTATGCCTCTATTTGTTTGACGAAAACGAACGCCCATTGCTCTGAAGGTTGCCACGATATTGTACTTTTCCTTCGATGAACAAGGCAGTACCTGCCCTCCCCTGCTCTGATTGGCCTACCTTGATATTCTTACCCATGCCCTTACCAATTTTATTTATTTAACCTAACCAATCCAACCAACAATGGTAACAAGTAACTAGCCAGTTAGAGGCAGAGTAGGACAGATCATGCCTTGGCATCCAGGAAGGTCTAATGATCTGTTTGGGAAAGTGTGTTTTTTCCAAAGCAATGGGCCTTTGGAATAAGGGCATTTGTTTTCAGGCTTTCTTTGGGTCCGATGGCACATTTTTCAGACTATTGGGATTTCAGAGTAATGGGTCATTGGAACAATTGGCAGTCTCCCCAAGATCAGCCTAGTTGCCTCTCTATTGTGAAATTGTAAAGTGGCACTATCTAACTCTATCTAACACAATCTATTTCTGGAGCAAAACAGGAATCTGTGATATTACTTTTTGCTTAGTTCTGGGAGTTTTCCCACATGGAAATTTTGGCCAATTAGAATGTAGTTTTCTTGGGCATCGAAATGTAATTCCACTCAAGCACTTCTTTCAATACAGTAGCTTTTAATACTAAATATTTTCTGAACTTTTTGTGACACTTACGATCTATCCATGCTTTGATGCTGGAGAGCAAGTTAAAACCCAAATCCCAATCCATACTTGATCCTGTGAGCATAAATAATAATACAAAAAAAAAGAATGCTTGCGGTTTCCTGGGGTTGCAATCTTTCATTTTCACAAAATACCAGCAAGGTATCCATTCCCAGCTTTATTGTCATGGGATAAAGGGTTTTCTTCTCCTTTTTTAATGCCAGCAGTAGATATTGATAGCAGACAGTTAGACGATGCTCACAGTGCCACAGTCTGGACACTTATTCTGGCATCCCTTGGCTATATTGTATGTCAGAAGATGGGATGTGCAATATTCTCAGACCAAGAAATGAATCCACAGAGATTCCTTTGTGGCTTGTCCAGATAATCCTTTTGGTCAGAGAAAAAGAAACCCTCTGCCTTAGCTTGAGGCATTGGGGGGGATTCTCGAAGGAGGCAGTTTTCATTTCTATTGCGGTTTACACAATTGGCGTCTGTTTACCATGCTCTGATCCAGTTTAGAGATATGGAGTGAATGGCTGAGTAGCTCGAGTAGGACGCACTTCAGGTAAATCGGCAAAAATCTATTCAAGGATAAACTCTTTTTGCATTAATTGAATCGAAGGGAAGGAGAGGAAAATAGAGGAAAAGGAAAGGATTGGTAGGTGCCTTATTTTAAGCATTCCCTCTGCAATTTACTGTCCAGGGAGGAGTAAATATCTTTTTCATTATTTAAGTCCCCTCGGGCTGTCGGCATCCAAACCACTAAGATTTAAACTAAAAAAAATATTGTGATGTGGTCTGAATGCCGAATAAAACTGAAACCATTTCCTTATCAGAGATGTTTTCATGTCAGGATAGGTCTGTGTGTGTGTGTGTTTATGCTTATGGGCATGCATACAGGCATGTTTGTGTGTGACAAGGCACCGAGTTGCTCTCATTCCTAGAAGCCCCCCAGGCGCCGGGGAGCATCTGCAGCCCTCTCTTTTCCATATGCCCCGTGCCTCTCAGTCTCACTCAATCATTAATTCAGGGTGATTATGAATTAACAAGCCACCATCACTCTTCCCCCCGTCAGATCAGCCTGATTTTTTATCCCTTTTTGTGATTTCGGCATTAGAAGAGAGCTTCTAATTATGTAGGCAAAGCTGTCTCAGGTGGACAGCTTGGCATGATGATGCTGCGGATGCAGTTGCTGTAGTGATCCAGGGTTTTTCAATTAGAAAAATGTGTTACTTAGAATATCCCTTTAAAAATTTTCCGTCTGGGTATAGAAGTCAAAGAGTTCAGTTTTCATTTACATTTAACAGTGAGGTACAATGTGGTACAACACCACCCTTACTCTTACAGAGTGGCCAAACAAGCTCAATATGGCCACTTTGAATTACAAGAGCTTTGGATGGGAAACAAGTGAATATCTTAAAAAAGGAAAGCAGCCAAAAGTTTATTTTCCTGACATATAGTGTGTACCAAAATGCTGCAGAACCGCACATAATCTCCACTTCAGAGTATATCTCATCTCCCCAAAGTTTGTGAGACTGATGGAAGTCCTCCCCAGGTGGCAAAGAGAAGAGACCTCCCTTGAGTGGGCGGGTGGGTGGTTCACTGTGCTGCTCAAAGACACACAACAACCATGCAGATGCTTTGCCAACACGGGGGCCTGAGCACAGCCTCCTCCAGTTGAAGGGCGGTCTCCTTAATCACCATGACACCCTGCTGCTCTGTTGTTTTGGCAAAACAATGTAGAAACAAACAGACAGAGCAAACTTGATTAGATATGTTCTGTTGGGAGTGAGATTTACAAGCTTCAAGCTGCTTTTTTAGGGTGTCTGACACTGGATCACATGAAATTGCATGATATTTAAGTGCTCCTGAACAATAGGTTTTAAGTTTTTGGAGTATTCACAAGATCAAATGAATCTACACAACCTAAAAACATTTTTTTCCATAATTTACATTTAGATTCAACATACATTCACTTCTGATTTTCTTTAGGGACTGTTTGTTATTTATGAAAGGAGAGGGGGTGGTGCAAAAAAAGGGCATGTCAAAAAAAAAATATAAGCACTGTTGGATTGAAGTTTTTTTTATTTTGAAGCAGGGGAGGAGCATACAAATTTAAATGGTTTTATTTTGTATTATTTTACCGCAGATTTTTTTAAGAAAACTTGCAGGTTTGTAAGGCATGTTTTCTTTAAAAATCGCCCAAATGACGCCATTTATCGTAGCCAGAAACTGTAAAAACAAAAATTATCATTGGATTTTCAAATTTCCGCTGGTCCTTGGACACTTCATGTGCTGCCTAACGGCTGGGCTCCTCCGGGCACGTCAGCGGCGCGACACGCCTGCAGCGCGAGTCCCATAGCAGCTCGCCCCCCTGTTAATCAATTACAGCGGCTCCACCGGCAACGGGAGCAGCGCGACAACTCTCTATTTTACGCGGCTCTTCTATTTTTGTCGCGCTATGCTCCCCTTCGCGACCCTCCAGCAGATAAAAACTACATGAAATAGTGTGCTAAACGAGCACAATGTGTTTGTAAATGAATAAACCTTTATCAGTGGTGATATGTGATGATTTTTTAAGCATTTACCCATGTTTATCCGTGATCCTACCGTTTAAACTATGTATTTTTATACAGTTGAAACTGTTTATTGTATTATATGGAACCCTGCATAAAAAATAAAAAAAATAAAAAAGTCAATAGGCCTATGCAGGCAATGAAGCCGATCCAAGGGGTGGAAAAGTACTGATGCGAGGTGTGTGGAGTTTGCTACCTGCTTGTTGCTGGGTAGGAACAGAGTGGGTGGTTCCTACCTGCTTGTTGTTGGGGGTGGAAAATGCTTTAACTTACCCATTTCATGCAGCCTACATGCAGCCTCTCGGCTCAGCAAACGGTCAACAACCCCGCTGGCTTCTCTACGTGTCGCTTCCGTACGCTGTCAGTGGAGCCCAAATGAATACGCCGCGACACTACGCTGACGTGACGCTTAAGTTTGCAGCCGGTGGAGCCCGGCCGTAAGGCCCTTATCACACAGAAAGTGTTTTACCAACTGGAGGCAGCTTTTTGTAATAGTTTTTTTCTTTTTTTCTTTTTTTAGGAATTGAGCTTTTTGCTAGCTGTTTTTGCGGTGCACCTTGAGTTTCTTTGCTCCAGGCGCTTGCCGTTTATGCCGGAGCGCTCTGAATACTTGGAGCTGAAAAAACTTAAGCTCAACAATAAAAAGGCGCAGCAAGGCTTTTTTTTTTTTTTTTTTTTGTTACCAGTGGCATTGAATTAAAAATTTTACAACCTGCAACCACTTTCTGTGTAACGCCTCCATCTGAAAAAAAGATAACCAAATCTGTGCTTAAACCATTTGCACTAACTAACCAGCATGCACGACAAATGAAGAATGAAGGCTTTTGTCCACCTCTAGGATTTTGTCAACTTTCAACCTTTTAATTTTCAAACATCAGAGGGTAAGTTTTAAAAATCTAAAAACTAATTACTGGTGGTGTGAGTGTCGTGCATTTTCCGCCAGTCACTCAGGGAGGCCGAAGGAAAAATATTTGTAGCTCGGGGGAGGGTCAAAAAAACGGCAGCCGACCCTATCCTGTGACAAATAAAGAACAGTCCCTCAACATAATAAAATACTGTCTTGACATGGTCGTCAAATTCTGCTTTTGAGCTTAATTCTTAAAGGTGAGAGTTATGACAATGTAACTCTGCAGTGTACATAAAAATATTGTCAAGCTACAGTTAAGCCTACTAAACAATCTTGAGATTAAACGCTCATTTTTGTGGCGTTGTTGCCATCTGCTGGAATGGCGCAGTAGAGCTGGCAACACACGCGTTAACGGCGTATTATGTCCTACAAGGCTGCCGTACTGCGGCTCGACGTCAACCCGGATGTATTCGGGAAGGAATATAATATTACACCTAATGTAAATTATATTGAAAGGCTTAAAAAGTAATAACTACATATGTGTATTTTTAAATATTATTAAACTTGCTGACTGAATGAAGCTTTGTGGTTGGTGGGGCGCTGCGCGTGCACCCTCGCCCCAGCTGTTGCAGTTGTTAAGTTAATTAGTGTTGACAGGACGTGACTCTGCGAAATTTGGGAATATTAAACATACGTTTATCGGACTTTTCGGCGTTAAGCGGACTTATTTAAAGTCTCAGAGGAAATATTTGTGTGCGCAATGCGAATTTCAACTCTCAGAGGAAATATTTGTGTGCGCAATGCGAATTTCAACACAAAATAACGGAACGTTTGCGTGAGAAAATGGCGTCGCGAATCTGCCGTTGGAATTTCATAAAGCTCAGCAGCAGGTGAGTGTAGTGTACTCCTAGACAACGGTGACATGGCAGCAATAATATATATATATATATTTGTTTCCGTTATATTTTATTGCATCTTGCTAGCTGTTAGTGTGCACATTTAACGGTACACAGGTTGTCCAAACAGGTTGTTGCGAGGGATTATATGACTGTAGTTAGCCTCCCAATGGAAATGTGCACTTGGCCGCGGGAGCGCGCATGCATACAGTGACGCAGGTAGAATATTTATTGTGTCGTTTTCACATTGTTGCTTATCAGTGAGGTTTTGCAAAGTAACACATATCTCATTTAGCTGTTTTATTCTCCTCTGTGTGCTTAAAAATATTATTAAATACTTCAAATCTTTTTCCTCATATAGAAAACGTCTGTCTTGATAATTTGACAATATTAAAATTGACCACAGGGTCCATTACTTTGCTCTTCTATGCCCCAAACACACTGTAATTAAACCTTTTATGAGGTATGTGTTCATTCAAATAACCTACCCGGTCTGTACTGTAAAATCAAGATCACTGTAATCATATTAACATAACAGATCACCTCAATTACACCTGCTTGACTTAAAATGTACATTACACTGAATGCAACACTCTAAACAAGACTGTGACCTTACAACCATTGAAAATGATAACATGCCTTTGGGTATTGTAGTAAATGATTCTGAATCCTGCCTTCTTAAAGGGTAAATACTAATAATAATCACAAGGCAAGAGGTCTAATCAGGAAAAAAAGAAGTGGAAACACCTGTGTCGGTTAGACATGGGGGTAGGGGGTTTCATTTTGGATGTGGATGTCGAGATTTGTCTTAACTTTTGAAAATAATAGTCCCTTACCTGTCCACTAACTGCTTCTGCACATCACGTGACTGATCTTGCTATCTGCTAATTTTACTTTCTGAACTTTTGCTTTCTTTTTCATAGTCACACAAGCAAAAGAAAGACATAGAGGGGTGACAAGTAAAATAGTCCTAGATGAAAGCAGTTATTATGGGACCAAAGATTTGTCGTTGTAGCATTGTAATATTAAAAATAGGAATAGAAGAAGAACTTAGTAATAAGATTTCTTTTCAGATAGAACATCTTTTAAAATAATTTCATTTGTGAATGTGTTGGAAAAAGAGCTCATGTGAGGAATAGCGATAGCCTGCGCCGTGTTTGAAATGCCACACCACCTGCTCGTGCTCGCTGCTCTTCTCACCACAGCTGGCCACATCTGCGGGATTTTTTTCAGCACATGTCCAGCCTTTGCAGTCCGCTTTATCGAGCCTGTCTGGTTAAAAGGAGTTTTCCACATCCAAAGCAGGGGTCCAAGGACAGAGGGTGTCTATCTGTACAGATTGTAAAGCCACCTGAGGCAAATGTGTGATATTTGCCAAATAAAAATAAAATCGACTCGACTGCCAGCGCCCCATCTGCAATCTGAGCCATGCACCACTCACATTTCACCAAACAATTTTAGTTTGGAAAAAGTCTATAAAAGACTCCAATAAATGTTGTAAGAGTGTGACAGATGTTTATAAATGGCAGCTTGGTGCGAACAGTAGACTGTCCAGCACATTACAAGTTGCACACACACAGCCTTGAAGAAAGGGGTGGAAAAAAACAAAACAAAGTCTGTGCCACCAACATCTGCTGCTGGTCTGGTGGGACAGGGCCAGCCCGCCCTGTGCAGACCCCTATTACCAGGCTTTGATGTTGCCATAAGGCTCTGTGAGATGAAGTTATGTACATGTGCATGTTGATGGTTATAATTTTGGGTTAATATTTTCCCTCAGAACTCAAGGACACCTCTGCTGCCCAGTGTGCAGAGACTTCTTCATGTCGAGGGACTTTTAAATATGGTAAAAAGGTAAGGTAAAAAACTATCTGTTGAAATTTGAGAAGAAAAAGACATTGTCACAAGATATAATTAAACTGTTCTCGTCCATCCCAGGAACTGGAAATGATGATGCTGCAAGCAAGGAAGCAGAATTCTCTCGCTCTGCTATTTCAGCACTCAACCAGAGGAAGCTACATGCATCTGGTGAGTCCAAAAGTTGCTTGATTCTCCCTTGGGTGCTGTATCAAAAGTTAGACTGGATATGTAGAGAGAACCCAATTAGACAGATACAGTTTGTGGGAGATGGAGTAGGAGTGATCCGTCTCCCAAAGGGCTAAGAATATGGACTGCGTTCAATTCTTTGCACCATTGTAAGAGCTCCGGAGTGCTCAAGTGTATTTTGAGGTGACATTTTTAAACAATGGGCCTTCCTTAAAGGATGAGCTACAGGAGTCTGACTCACTGGACAAACTACAGTGGTCGAGTGTGCTGTAATGAGCTGCAGGGGTTTGACTTGCTGAGCTAGCAGTAGTTGTCTGACTCAAATGACAAACCACAGGGTTCTGGCAGAGATGGCCTCCGAATGCGTCGTCGTCTTCCAACTCTTCAGGTTAAAAATTTCCCTTCACATCATCAGCCTCGAACATCTCTCGGCCACATTCCTCCTCTTCTGCCAAACACTGTTACTGATGCTTCTACCTCCCAAAAACGTCATGAAGTCAGTGTTTCTCGGTGCATTACTTCTGTTTAAGGCAACTCATGTTCCTCAAAATAAATACATGATAATAAATAAATAGCCACGAGATACATATTGAAGTTTCCCTAAAATATAAATATAAGGCACACAGTTATTACACAATAGAAAAGTACTGAGGAGCATGATGAATAAGGACAGCCGGAGGGAGAGATGGCAACACCAAGGCCACACAAGGTTATTTAAAATCTTCCACATCATCCAATTTAAAATGTGCCTACACATTAAAATCCTTCTTTCCTTCGCACAGCTCCAGTCCTGCATGAAAGTTAACTAGGAAACTGTGTGCCCAAGAGTGTCTTATTTGGCCTGAAGTCCATGTTTGAAGAGCTAAACAATGCTCAAGAATTTAACAGTTTTGTACTCAGAATGAACATAGTCCAGCCTTAGTGAGCAATTAATACGAAGTGATGTGTTTCTTTTAAGTAATGATTCTAGCATTTGGATGTTTTAATGCCTTGTGCTTTCAAAATATTACGCAATTGTTGTGGGGTCTGTGTGTGTGTATTTATGCTATGTAGCCCCCACTGAGTAAGTCTCTCTCAGTTGAGATGTATGTGTTTAGCAGGAGAGAGAGAGAGAGAGAGCATTGCGTTAATATGAGTAAAGCTGATTTAGGGAGGATCCATTCACAGGACATTTCTGAGGTGGGTGCCTATGCAGGTAGAATAATGTTTTTTACAAAATGATCTTTACGAAGATCCACTTTCTAGCCGTTTCCCGACTTTACCACAGTATCACACAGCCATCATAAGCGGATTGAGTTTACTCAATCATGGAAGCACAGATGCCATTATTCTGAGCATGTTTGTCACTTAATCATGAGCCAATAACATCGACTGTAAAAATAATGGACGAAGCTACTGTGACGTCATCTGTTAGTTTGTGGACTCCCATTTGAAGCGTCGAATTTGGCAGCCCTCTTGGCTTTCTGGAGCCAGAAGTGACGATATTTGGGCCTGACTGAGAAGCGGAGGACACTATCAGCAGACAGCCTGTCGCTGATTGCGGCCCATGCTGAGTTATGCAACACTTCAAGCCTTAATTAAATGTAAATGGGTGAGTTCTTTAAAAATTCACCCTCCTGCACAGTTGTCATGAACGAGGAAATTAACAAAACCGTTTTTTGTGCCAGACTGTAAACATGTTGGGCATTTTAACATGGAGGTCTATGGGGGTTGACTGGCTTCTGGAGCCAGCCTCAAGTGGCCATTAGAGGAACTGCAGGTTTTGGCACTTCCACGTTGGCTTCCTTTTAGTAGACTGCCTGCTGGGAAGAGAGTGGAATAGTGTTGTCAAAAGTATCTCAGTTAGGGATGGGAATTGATAGGATTTTATTGATATCAATGGCATTATCGATTCTGCTTATCGATCCGATTCTTTATCGATTGCCTTATCGATTCCTCCTGTGAATTAATGATATTGAAATATGAATATTTGTGTTTACTACAGTCATTCTGCTGTTTGGTGCTACTTATCAAGAGAAGAAAAACCATTGCTGTCATCTTATGCAACTCAAATTCAACCATGTGATTTTCCCCCTGTAGATACGTACTGCGAAATCCACTCCTCCATTGTTTGGCCTGCAGAGAGGTCGAAGTTGACCTCAAATGTTTCCACTTTGTTGCAGTTTGTTAGGATAACTCACCCCCACACCTCACACGTGGAGCTAGCCTGAAATCAGACAAAACTGTCAACCTTTGTAGAGAGGGTGGATTCAAAAGTATGGACCCAGGCAAATGTAGAGGGATGCTTGGATGTCATCAGTGTAGTGTACGGTTATCATGCGATTGCTAACAGATTGCTTGGTTTGAGCTTTCTGTTTTATAATCTTGTTTTAGGCTGCGGTGCAAACCTAAGTCACATTGTTAATTACCACGTATGTTTGCTTATTGTTTGTGCTGTGGGTTTGACTTTGTGACTTCAGCTGCCAGAAGTCGTATTTTGGATATGAGTTCTGGCAGAAACCACAGAAAAGACTTTTTTATTGCCTCTGTCTTGGTCAGACTATTTTACAGAAGACATTCAGAATGGTAGATCCTGTTGCAGTCTGACTGTGAATGTGTTGAATGTGTTTTAATCTCTCTCTGATTTCACCCTTTGGCCCTGTCTGTGTGTGTATCAGATAAGAGAGCTACCTTTTAATTTGAGCAACATAAAGCTCTTAAGTGAGAATATTTTATGCACCATCCATAGTGTGATTGTAAATAATAGGAGGATAAGTCCCAGGTCACAAAGTAACCTGTTAAATGAAGCTTTTTCAGATGCCTTTCGCGAACATTTTCATGTGAAATGGCCTGCTTTTAGGAAACATGGTGAGACTTTATCCAGTGTTGGAACACTGGGAATGCATACACGGAAATATATAACCGCCACTTTTATCTGTGTTGTTAATTTATGCAGTTTTCGACCGTCATGAAGTTGCCACGGCAGTTTTGTTGGAGTTACAGAGTTGTGTAATCATTCTGCCGGTGCAGTCGTCTTCCTGCATTTACCCACATGCTGTCCTTGAGATGAAAAAGCATTGCTGAGTGAGAGCTGCTAACCTTGGATGTGAAAGATTGTCATTCATTTCAGAGAGCTTATGATAATAGCTGCCCCTGCCCCTGGTTTGTGAATGGGGTCATGTATCTGCTGGGTCTTTTTCTCCCACCCTCGGCCTCCCCAGTCCCCTCCCACAATTCATCTCTGGGAGTTTAATTCACTCTTGCTGGGAGCACGTACTCAGATAGTTTGATTCAGACAAGGGAAACCATTAGGAGCACTGTAATGCAGTTTTTGGCAAGAGCGAGACCCAGGCATTCATTACGTTGGTCTTTCTTTATTTAGGAGCAACTTCATCAGCAAGCCCTTGTCATTTAAGGACAAAAAAGCATTTTTTTTCCTTTAGATTTTATTTGTTTTTTACAGACTCGTTGCCAGCAGGAGAAAAAATAGAACAACATTTCAAGTCTGCCTTCTTCGTCACTGCTGTATCATGATGATAAATTAAAGAACAATCCACTGATTGCCATTTTCTGTTTCTTTGGCTTGTGTCCCTCTTTTGTAAAATGAATTGGGCAGCCTGTTCAACCCTGAATTATGCATTTAATTTTTCGCCCAATAGAATTGCACTCATAAAACACAGTGCTGAAGTGAAGATTTTTAACATGCCAAATGTAGCCTGGCTGTAAGGAAATTGATTGCTGAAACCCAACAGGCGAAAGCTAAAATTCATGTGTTATCACCACTTGTCTGTGACTAAGTCAGTGGTTCTATAATTTCAAATTTAAGGCCATGGCATGTATTTTTATTATTATTTATGAGAAAGACGAGAAGAGAAGAGTGGCTTTTAGCTTGAGGTCTAAAGTAGTTGACAGCACTAATACACACTATTCTTCTGTTGACATGAAAATAAACTCTTCGTACCAAATGAGCATCTGTATTCCTCTCCCCACACACTTTACTCGCTCTGAGTGCCTTCTCCTGAAATTGCTGCTTGCTCATAGCAGCCTCTTTTCTCGTGACGTGATCTGGTAATCCATCTTCAAAGCCCCCCCCTCCCTTTCCGTCTTTCGCTCTCCTGGGTTAACGTAGGCGGATGTGCTGTAGCCTGAATATCATATGCATGAAAAATTTGCCATCCCTGCACTTTTTGGCTTCGTATGTTGTAGCGCCGCAGTTGATGGATAGAATGTGTCACTTGGTGCAGTGCTCAGGGCAAGAGGCATGCTTTTGGAGGTGGGGGTTTGTCCCTGAGAGTCAGGGGACTGGAGACAGGAAAGTAAAGGCCAAAGACCTGGGCGCTTTGTTCGCGTTAACTACCGTGACCTGACAGGGACACAAAATTCACAAGAGACGGAAGTGTCTCTGGATTGTCTCGGCTGAAGTCCCAGACAAAAACATGTATTATTTAATCTCAGCTGCAACAGCTGAGTTTTGAAAAGAGCACTACTGAATATGTGCAGCACCAAAGACGACACTCTTACCTTACGTGTTGAAGTTGTCGTGGTTTAACTTTTGCAGTTGATTTGAAATGTTTATGCCTAGAGAGATGCACGGCTGGTGTTGAGCATTTTAAAACGCAAATAAAACTTTCTGTAAGTGCTTTATTTGCCTTGTGAGATTTAAAGGATGTGTATCCATAATGAATATTATTAGCTAGGTACAATATGGAGAAATAAATTGTAAATGTCATGACACAGAATGCTGATCTGTGCTATTTAAGGCTGCAACTGATTATGTATGTGTGTGTGTGTGTGTGTGTGTGTATGTGTGTAATTTTCTGGGGACTAATCAGTCCAGAGCTACAATCATTTAACGAGATCTAGTGCAATATTAATTTGATGAAATCCATACTGTATCAGTGCATTAAACTGCCGAGTCCTCAGTATTTTACAAGATATCCCATTCAGGGATGGACCCGGCCTCAGAGCTGACAGGTCAGATCCAAAGTGTGGCCATGACTCGCTATTCTGAGCAGGCAATGGGCAAGGCGGCCTTCAGCACTTACAGGTCCTGATGATATTATTTCAACAGGCTCTCAGTGGTGTGGAGAGTCATTGCAGTGGTTGAGAGCTAATGGGCCAGATGTAAGAGCCACCTGGCCAGCACCAGACCTCCGTATGCTGCCGTTGACAGAGCCAGTCATGCAGAGCCGAGGCTCTGCTGTCTGCTGCTCCCTGTTTCTCAGACACAAGGCTTATTGCAGCTCATTTAGAAGAGCAGCCGCGCTCGTAACGGTGACATTCTTTCACAACTTTTTTGTGCACCCGAGTGTGGAATCTGAGCTGGCATTTAAAAGTAATGTTTTTGGTAATTATAACTTAGAGCCGGTATTAATATTTTTTTTTCTTATTATCATGACATTAACACAACTTGACCTGTAAAAATAGAGGTCACGGTGCAGAGCTCTGAAACCAAAATTCATCACTTTTAATCAGCCGCAGGCAACGTGTGAACACACTCCAAATTTCTGTCTATACATACCCAAGACGCAGACACGCTGCTATATCGGGGTATATGGAATGAGCAGTGCTTTTGGCAGTCGGCCCATTTAATTCATTTAACACTGAAGAAAACAGAGCACCTCTGGCAAACAGGGCAGTGGAAAATAGAGCCGTGAATCTTGATTGTGGAGGTAAATGAACAGATAGGTCTGGAGGTGTGTCATCTGTCTGTGAGCAGAGATGCATTAGTGTGGATACACCCCGTCACTTGTGCGTCCCCAGTAACCTCACGGAGAAAGTGCATGACGCAGGTTTTCCTTTTGGATATTTGCTCGCCTAATATGTCATGAGAATGTGTCTGGATATACAGACGATATAAAAGAAAATATCCAAAGTTGCACTTCCCAAGACAAAGGCATAATTCAAGCATAACTCCAGGCAAGCAATAATATTGTAGACAATGTAAGGCAGCGTGGTATGTATGTATACTTGTTTAAATATTCATGGCGAGAGGGCAGGAGTGGTGTGTGGCTGGAGATTTACACCAGCAATAAGTTTGTGTCAGCGCAGAGGTCGACATTACCCTGGAGCAAACTTACAGAGCTGTGAATCGGAGATGATAGCCTCCCACCAGCGGTGACCTCTTAAACTGCTCAGCTATTCAAAACACTCTGACCTGTGAGTCACAGCTTTGACCAGAAAACCACACACATTGCACAAGTTTAATATTTATCTCAACAGAAAACATATCCAGATCAAAATCAATAGTAATAATAATAATTGTCGGGGAATAACTGTAGAAGTGCTGTGGGACATCCTCTGCTCTATCCCTGGGGTGAGAAGTAGAAAACTCTGTGCAGTCTTGAATCTGCAAACACAGAAATATGGATAGACACAGTTGGCGTCAGTTGATTTATAAATCTCACTCATTAAATCGTGTGCACACGGATAATAACGAATCAAACACCTGTGTCTGCTCCTCCAGTCTGTCAGTGAAAAGAATGACGAGGAAGAAGTGCTGATTTACAGAATGAGATTAGTGAGAGGCCTTCAGCGGTGTCGGAGCAGCAATCTTTATGCACGGTGATTGCACGTTCCTTCATTAATGTGTGTGTAAACTTTCAGCATCAAGCATCGTAAAGGTATTTAGCAGTCATTTAGAATATTATAAGTATTATTTCAGATTTAGATGCATAATTACTATGACGTTATAGCACATTAGGATATCTTAACAGGTGAGTCAGATTGAAACTGACTGTGCAAAATAAAAAGCACACTTGACTATATCACACTCACTCTAGAAAACAGTTTATATTAGGTGCACTCATTCTCACCACTTCTTTTATAAACACCCGTTTGTGTACAGTAAACGGTGTATTCAGTAGCTGTCAGAATCATTTATACATCCCGTCTTTTTGATGCTGCGTACATTCTTTACATAGAGTATGTAAAGGCTTTTGATTTATTCTCCCAGCTGGGTTTCACATCAAAATTCAGAGGCTGACGGGAGGTGAAGAGTATGTTCTGTTTGTCTAACTCAGCAGGTATAGATAGGTGCTCACATGAAATAATGATATTATGACATTTAATATTAATGATAAATAGAAAGGGAATGGACTTCTCTGAAAAACTGCAAATGTACGCACCTTATCGATCTGTCTCTAGAAGAAAAAAGGGGTTTAAGAAAAGTCAGAAGGCTCCTGTGCCCTTCTCACCCCAAGCCCTTAAATGTGCCTCAGCCAAGAGACAAACTGCTCTTAGGAGACGTGCACGGTGAGACGTAAACACCAAGGTACATCGGCCCTGTGCTCATCTCTGGCACTCCATCACCCATCACTGTCTGGGCCTGCCCCTCAGTCTTTAAATCTGGAGCGACAGGGTGTCACTGGGAAAACCCATTGAGCACACTGCGGGACGACGGCTTCATGCCCTTCTCCATCACACCTTTGTTCCATCCTCCTCTCCGAGCCATGACAAGGTAGGGGACAAGTTATCACACCCGTCAGCTTTATGAGTCCCTGTCTGCCTGTGCCGCGGTAATAAAGTCATTGTGCTGCTTCTTCAAAATGGGGTGAGTCGGAGCAAGTGATGGGAAATTGGTCAGCAGAGTGTCGTTGAGGGGCAAAAAAGTACAGTTTGCACCAGTGGCTTCTTTGGATGCATTGTTGGTTTGATTAATAATATAAGGAGAAAACCCTCATTCCTCCAGAGTATTTTCCACCTGGGAAACAGGCCATAAAAGCCCAAAATAGCCCCGAATCCTTCAAAGCTCAATGAGAGGGGACTCTGTATCTGTTGTCAGAGTGATTTTCCCTCATGTAAATGAGCTCATATTAAGACTGCTGAAGGAATCTGGAATAGTATTTACCTTGTGATGAAAATTAAAATCTCCTCCAAATTACTTTATAAATAATACTGTGTCATTCCTAACCTGGCTACATACACACTGCTGTCAATCATATACTAAAATCTCCATGTCCTCTCTTCTGGGTTCAGAGTTCACACTTAATTTTCCGATATGACAGCTCACTAAGAGGATTCCTTCATTTCAGCAGAGCTCTGGAGATTTTTTTTTTTGAGAGGGAGAGAGAGAGAGATGTGTTAGACAGAATCTGAACCCGACGGCCTGCTGTGCACTGTGAGGAGTAGTAATTGTGTGAGCAGTAATTGCACTCTCTGCATCTGCTAGGGAGAATAAGGGCCATCATTGGGTCAGATGCCTACCACCTCCGGGAACATTTAGTCAGTTGCAGCACATGCGAATACTAAGTTCAATGGACGTATACAGTGTATAGAGTAGTGACGAGACAATGTGTTCCAAAATGTCTCCCATCCAGTGTAGTGTGCAGTCCTTTCATACGCAGCATCTAAGTAATTGTACATGATCATATCCATTTTGCAGGATTATTCTGCAAGTGCACTCAAAGTATTCAGTGGCCATTTTGTGCTAAGCCCACCTCTGCCAGAGGTTCATTGAGAGGGTTGTTTGTCAAAAGCATTGCATTAATTGTTGAACTTGCAGGGGGTGTTGTGCACCTGGAAATGAGGCCATTTGTATTACCTGTCATGTTAGTATTGAAAAAAGAAACAAACAAAATCCAGCATGAAAGTGGCTGGAAATTACCACACTGCTGGAAGTAATGGCGCATGGTTAACAGATTTTTTCAACAGACAAACAAAAGAGATAATGGAAATAATTGTTATTTGCAGCCCTAAACCAGTGGATGAAAAGCATTTCCTTTGGTCGACCAAAAAACTCAAAGCCGAAATAAGAATATGCCCCAAAACATAATCTTTCTCCTGATGCAAGGCGGTTCAGTCAGTGTGTCTGACAGTTGAAACTATCTCCCAAAAATAGAAGGCTCAAGTCTGTCATGCTGTCAAAATATCAATCCTGGAGGAGTGCTACTGACAGATTAGGACGCTGCATTTACATAACTGTCACCTTCTGGACCAGAAAAACGCAACCAGTTCCTCATACTGTCGGCATGAGTCTGTAATTCATTACCAACTGGAGGATTTGTGTTATGTCACTTACAAATCTGAGCTGATCATTATTAGAAGCCACAATAATAGAATCTATATTGTTTTTCTTGATACTGTTACAGTGTGATATTTCATTTATTCTGAGTGGTGCATGGTTTCCAAATGCCAGAGGCAATACATGCTCTACAAAGGGAACTAGATTGGAGGCAATTGGAACAGCATCTAACACAGTGGACCCAGCTGACTGGATCAGTTTGTTCATATCACTCTTGATGAAGTGAGACTGAAAAGCCACCGAGGGTCATTTATGTTAGTCTGGTTTTGTAATGGCTTTGGTATTTGGAAGTTGTACTTTAAATCAGCGATGGGTGCGGTGTTTCCCCGCTGAAGCATTAACTTGTTAGCTTTTTTTGGAATGTAATGTGATTCTTTATGTGCCAAGTTAGATTTACGAGGCCGTGCAGAGCCAAAGGAACGCATTTAATTTTAAACAACTGCAAGATTTCAATGGAATGTGGATTTCGGTCTGGTTTCTTTCAATACGTGGATGGAAGCACAATTTGTAGTCGTGTCACATTTTGTCACTCCTTTGACCTCCTCACTTCCATCCAATCTGTCATCGCGTTTGACAAGAAACAAAGACTGCAGCATGCAGAGCGCCCCCCCCTGCAGAGACGGAGACCAAGAAGAGTGATGCAAATTCACCTGTTCAGTCTCTTCTCTGCTCTTTTCATGTCAGCCTAAGATACTGTACATTAGAGAAAACAGCCAAACCGGGTAACTATCCTTTCAATCGTAGCACTCCAGGGTAGCAGTGACGAGTGGAGGTGACTGCGGAGGTCAATAGAAATGGCACATGGTGCTGGAAATGGTCCATAAAAGCTCTTTCTGACATGACAGAGTGGCCCTGGATTCTTGCCAACAGACACTTTTTCACAGTGGATCCCTCACATAAGAACCCTGTGGTGCCTGTCAGGGCTGAGGTCAATCCAGCGTGAATGACTATAATACAGTCTATGAATAGATATCTTCATATGGATATAGAATCTGGAGGCAATGAGATTAGATTTTGGCATTGGAGGCATTTTTGTCTCTGTTTGCAGTCTGTTTGTATCCACGGTAGTATTGACCCATCACATTTGAGCGGGCTTTGGTTGCATGCGGGTAAACAGTCCACGTGGAGGATAAAAGAGGCTGAACGCATTGACTGAAATGCAATCTCTGAACCCTTCACCTATCGTTTGACAGCACTTTAACTTCTTATTAGCTTTTAAAAAACGTATATCGAGATATTAGGGCTAGACCCAAATTTTCCACTATATTCAAAGATGTGTTTTTCACAAAATATAAATCTCAGTGTTTCTATAGTTGGTGAGTCTGCCAGCAGACATACACAGTGACAAAGCTAACTGTTAGCCTCACACCGCTAATGTTGCCCAATGGTTATTAATGGGCATTCTGAGAGTCGAGCTGTTTCGGTGTCGGTGTGAGTTTGAAAGAAGAAGTGGACGGACGACGAGGTCCAGGCTGTTTTGAGCGCATTTGCCAAGGAAGAAATTCAGCTGGACTTCGAGTCAGTGACTCGAAACAACCGAGTCTATGGAAGAATAGACTCTTTTTTTTTTTTTTTTACGTCATCAGCCTGATTGGAATAACTTTTCCGGAACTTTGAGGTGCGATGGAAACGCAAACCACAGAGATTACCAGGAATTCTTTTCCCCAGGTAAATAAATTCCTGGAAATAAAAGTTCCTGGAAATGTTGGTGGAAAAGGAGCTTATGTCACAAAAAGTGCATAGATAGGATTTTGTTCAACAACCTCACAGATTAACTGCCATAATGCTATTTCTTTATTGGGAACAATAACTCTGTTAGTAAACCATTTCTTTCAACACAAAATATTATGATCAATTTTATGTTAACTTATGGACAGAATCTGATCTGGAAGTTGAAACTGCTTCTTTGGAAGCAACTGTTAAGAAATAATAGGCTAACTGTCATAAAAACAAAAAGGCATGTGCTTTGCATGTTTGGCATTGTATCGGAAACGAGGCTACTGTGAACTGGCGTGTCTCCATGCCCCTTCCCTGCACTCCTCCAAGGAGGAGTACAGCACATATGGCCCCCTGGGCGGTATGGATGGGTCGCTGCAATCAAAGTGGGAGGACACGAGCACAAGAAGTATCCCATCTGTCATGATGTCCTCTCTCTCTAAAATGGATTAATAACGGTCGGGCACAGAACAGTGAGCAGAATAAAAGCATTATAATTATCTGCAACAAAATGAGGAAACTCGCAGGGTGCATGACAGTTATAGATACCATTTCTGATTTGGCAAAAGTCTGTTTTTAGCACTCCATTTGTGGCTGCTGTTAGTTTCCGCATTTGTGTCTGAGTGCTCTAACATTTGAAAAACATATACAATAATACAATACATCTGCACTGCAGCCAGTAACTCCTGATAATATGCAACAACTAACAAGCCACGGTGAAAAAATCTTTTCAAATACTCCTCAAAATACTTCTGTGTTGTCTTGCAACAGTTTCCTATTCTATTATAATACCTCGAGCTCCCCAGAGCTGCTGTAATGTAGACAGAATGCTGGCACAGCTACTCGGGAAGATGGTGTTCTTTGATGGCCTGGTGATGTGTGAAGCCCACACCTGTGAGTCTTGTCAAAGTCATGCAAGGATGTTTTAAATGTAATATTAAGACAGTGATTCTATCGAAATGCACTGCCATTCCTCAACAGTTCAAATCCAGCCATTTATAACTGCTGCTGTTTCAATAGCGATTTTATTGTGCTTTAAATATTTTAATTGTTACATTTTTTAATATTCTTCAGGGTGTGCTGCAATAATGTTTCTTGGTTTTTAAGATTTTATGATTTTATTGTTGAGCACACACTGCACTGCTGACTGTATTTATCTATGATCTAGTTAATTACTTATTTGTTCACTCAGTGTTTTATTATAATGATCATTATTTAATCATCAGCGAGCCCTGAGTTCTACATTTCGATCTTTTCATGTGTTTGCATGGCTGAAATGATACAGAGTCCTTGATCCTCATTGATCCTTGGCTGTAGACTGTATAAAGATAATGGGTATCGCTCATTGGTTTAGGGACTTCCTTAATGAAGCATAGAGTTCTGCATTTGGCTGTTGCCATCTTGGTTTTTGGAGCCAGAAGTGACCATATTTTCATGTTGAAAATCAAGGTCAACGAAGTGACCATATTTGGTTCCTTGCCCTTAAGTGGTAAAAAAAAAAAAAAAAATCCAAGAAGTGTATACATAAAAAATACAAGAAATACACATATAAGGTGAAATGAACATGTATTTTAACATATTAAAACATCACTTTTACAATATTACAACATAAGTGCTGATACAGGCACCTGTCAACATACACGTTATCACTTTGGACAATGTTAGGCCACTTCTTCATGGTACCTAATAAAGCAGTTACGCTCACTGTTCATGCAGAGGTGGACCATGCAGACCACATTTGACCTGAGAATGTTGCCTATCCTGCTGCAGTACTTGCAGGTCTGGCGTTTGGCATGTACAGGGGCACGGAAGAGGGACAGTTCAAACCGCACAGCCTCATTTGGGGTGTGGCTGCGGTGTCCCTGCACAGGCTTAGGGACATCAGCACTGGTGGTCAGGCTCCTCGTCATCATCAGTGATGGCAGGGTGGGCTGGCACTAGGGCTGGACGATTAATCGAATTTTAATCATGATTTCAATTTTGGCTTCTCACGATCATAAAAACATTGTAATCGAAGAAAAACGATTAATGCGCCACACGGCGTGGCGTGTATGTAACTTCCTGTGCTGGAAAAGCACCATGAATGCACCTGTGTTACGTGCAGCAGCAGCAAGCGCGTGACGTGTGTGGATCAATAATATGTGGAGCGAGCGATTGAAAACATGGCAGAAAGGCAGCCTTTGGTTGAGAAGAAAGGTAGGACAACTTCAGTCATCTGGAAACAGTTTGGCTTCAAGCTGACGGACGTCGAGCAAAAATAAATTGTTTGCAAAGTTTGTTACGCTGTGGTGTCTGCCCCCCAAGGCAACACGACCAACTTATAATCATGTTTAATAATCGTGATTTCAATATCAGTCAAAATAATCGTGATTACTATTTTTGCCATAAATTTCAATATCAGTCAAAATAATCGTGATTACTATTTTTGCCATAATCGTCCAGCCCAAATGTTAATAAAACAAATGTTAATAGCAGGCGTTAACAGCCTCTTTGATAAGCAAGAATTAGGATCAGATTCTAAAACAAATGTTTGTTTCTTTTCGATTTAGTTTTGACAAGATGCTATGGAATGCCAACTCTACATATTCCTCCACTTGCTCATTTTAAACTATGGCTAGCTTTATCCGTGTGTTAACTCAACTGTAAATTGTATTTACATTTTCCTTGTTGGTTATATTTAAATTTGGGCTAACAGAAAATCCTAAGGTGGTGCTGTCCACCCAGCTGTGGTGCTGAAAACATAGCAGTGCACAGCAACGTGATTCTGTTGCCACCCATGTGTGTTTGTTGTAGTCAAATGTACAGTCTTCACAGTCGAACCCTGCGGTGCCTGTCAGGGCTGATGTCAATCCAGTATGATTAACTGTCATACAGTCTTTGCAGACACTTTTCTGTGTATGAATGCAGAATCTGTACGCAACAGGATGTGATTTTGGTATCGGAAGCATTCTGGTTTGTATTCTGTTTCAAGTCCAAGTAATACTGACCAATCATTTTTGAGCAAGCTTTAATGGCATGCAGGTAAACAGTCCATCTGGAGAGCAAAAGAAGCTCTCTCTGAACCCTTCAGCTATTTTATTTTTTAAATATTTGAAGTAGTAGAAGCCTAATTTCGTTTAAAGCTAAAGATGCTAATGTTCCGAATGGCCGTGATTATGATGCAGATTACATTAACAGCATCGTCCTTGGATTATACCTTGTTAAGCTTGAAAAGAAGACGATAGCACAATACAGCATGTAAACATGAGGTTGACTTCCGTAACACTTAATGCTGACATGGAATTGCTTTTTGCAAAGTAAAGGATAAAACGTGCAATAAGGGAATGTGGAAACTACTTCAGGAGAGTGCAGAAGTGCCCCTGCGGCCCTGTCGGGACTCTCCAGAATCATGGCCGTGGGAAAGATAGCCGACGTTTTCAGCGGCATTAAAAGCCACGCAAGGCAGCCAACATACATGGGTGGCTTTAAATAGAAACCCAAGAATTGAAGAATCCATAAGCTCAGCAAGTTGCTGCCAGGAACTGTAAGAAACATGTTCCTGCACTGGCTCTTATTGCTAGTTTTTGGAGCATTGTCCATACAAACACTAATGGAGAATCTGTGCAAACGAGGGCCGAGTAAATGGTGCTGACAAGATGGAGCTTCTCAGAGTAACTATCCAGCCTAGTGTGTCCTGAGTCTAGTGGGAACAATGATGTTTCAGTAAAACAAATATAATCTCCTTCCCCCCAGGGTGCTCTGCCCACTTTAGATGGCAAGGCCCTGCCAGAAAACCATTTCAACCTCTACCTCTGATCAAACCCCTATCACTTACATTTTATTGTGTGGCTGTCCTTGCCCAGTCAAGAGAATTTGTAGATGTTATTTATGGGGAGCTCATAGTCCCTTTTCCCCAGCACCAATCCATTCAAGAGTGCACTTGTCTGTTGCTTCTGCCTGATCAAAGTCAGGAGGTTTAATATGCTGCTTCCCCTGGTAGAATAGGTAAATAATCAAATCATAAATTTTACTCCGCAGTCAGTGTGGTAAAATAGAGGGTGCTTTTTTCGGTGGCAGTGAAAGCCTTAGTGCCACATCTCTACCTTAATCAAGAAATGAATATTTTTAGTAGCTAAGATGGAGTCACAATAAAAGGATCATAGCAGAGGGGAAATTCATATTCATCGAAGCCACTGTCATTGACTGTAAACTACACTGAAGGGGGCTCCGGTACAGAAATAGCACATTGTGCGAACAATGAAATTATAACCGAAAGGAGGGGGAGGGAAATGTTTCATTTTTAATCACTGATAAATGATGAGTCAAATGAATGTATTACAGTAAGGTACTATAATTGCTGCTTATTAACTGAAGAGAAATGCAAACTAAAAAATTGACTCAATCTAATTAAAATGCAAATATGCACTGTAAGTTATTATAAACAATTACTCAGCGCACAACACTTTATCTTTATTTACTGTGGTGAATGCCAAACATGGAAGCCGTGTAAATTGTGTTTCCACATTTTCATAACAAATTATTGTAACAGTTGAGGAAGGCATGTGCTGCCCACACACCTTTCTGAGTGTTTCACATCAATTGTACAAAATGTGCTAAAGGCAAAGGCAGACATATCAAATGTATTATAATTTTCAATTTTGACAAAGCCGAATTTCATATCTTCTTGGTGTAGGAAGCCGCCCACGCAGAGCACACATTGAGATGTGAGGCCTGTGCTGCAGTAATTCAGCCTCACATGGATAGCACTGAGTATAGGTTACTGTGAGGAAAGATAGTGGAATGCCCGTCTTTTCTTCATCATTACATTACACTTGGCATTTAAACCAGCTGGAATAGCATGAACATTAGTTTTTACATTTGACTAACCAGGTTTAAAGCCTTGAGCATCTCCCACTCAGAGGTTCAATTTCAAAGCAGCCCCGCTGTCACTTGACACTTGATCAAGTTGCTGCTCAGCTTTAATGTTGAAGTGGACAGTCGCTGCTGCTCACTGGTTCCTTGTCTTCAGGGAATCAATTATTTTCATGGCCGACATAAAATGTGAGAAAGTGATGAGCAAGAGCTCCCACAGACAAGCATACTGAGCCAGAAGTTAACAGCAGTCAACAATATTCAAGCTGCTGTAGCATGTAGTATGTATGTACTGAGGCAAATCTTGAAAGATTAAAGGAGATTTGGGATAATTTATCCCCAATTCACCACATTCTAATGAGAATTTGAGGCTAATTGTGGCCTGAGACATAATTTTATCTGCTGGCAAACTCACTTCCACAGATTTGAAAAAGTTTCCATACAAGTTGTTTTTGCCATTATGTTAAGATAGTACGTGATACTAAACTGTACAAAAGAAAGTGACTTTAGGGCTGTGTCCACCAAAGTGTTTTCCTGAGCCCCCATATCTTTTGAAATTCGTTGCAATGGGAGCGCTGAGTATTTACGCTCTGCTACAAATGCCAGCAGATTGACAAGGTCTATTCTGCATTGAGTGCTGCCGGTTTGTAAAAAATAGAGGGGAAATATGTTAATTTACTGTGTATATATTCATGTTTGCTCTAAGGCTGTGCAATTCATCGTCTGGTGATCGCGATTACAATTTTGAGGTCAAACGATTTCAAAATTAATGAAATTGAGGGTAAAGGATTTTTGGTCACGGACGCCTGGAGATGTTATTTTGTCTTCTACGGAACCAAAATTAGAAGCCCGGCTCCAGGTCCAATATTTTCCTCTTCTTGGTGTCATGACTGCCCAGTAGTACCTGGACAACCGAGCCGTGCTGGCACGCAGGTATGTGACGTGCCAGAGGAGAAACGAGCCGTTCACATTTCTCTTTGTGGCAGGTAACGGTCCACAAACCTCACCGCACTTAAGGGACTGTTCTTTACTTGTCAGGGGAGGAGGGTGGCTGGTTGAGTTTTATTTTATTTTTTTATTTTATTTTGATTTTTCGTGATACTACTCAGAACCGTGATACTTTCACTGGTATCGTACCGTGGGTCCCAATTTTGGTACCGTGACAACACTAATCTGGAGGGGGTTCATCTTCAAAAACTAATGAAAAACTAAACAATGGCATTCGGTACTCGGTATTCGGCCAACCGTTTAATTTTATTTGGCTTTGGCCACAAATTTTCATTTCGGTGCATCCCTAATCAAAATAATCGTGATTATGATTTTTTCCATAATCAAGCAGCCCTAGTTTGGTCTCACAAACCCACATAGACCATCGGGTCCTTCCTCTCTACTTACATCCTTTCACCTTCCCCTCATCCAGAGCAAGTAGCCTTCTCTTCCTTTTTACTTCTGTGGATATTGCGTATCATAGCAACCAGATGCAACCATAGCGTCTCAACTGAAGAAACACTGCGCCCCCAAAAAGCTCTTAAACGCCCCATGTGTCAAAGCATTTGTCTTTGGCAGAAAAGCGGTGGCAGGGCACTGGCGAGCACTTCATCTCAGCATTTTATATGTGGGTTTCATTTCTATACCATCTTGATGTTATTATTAGCTAGGTAGCCAACGTAATGGCTCAGTTAAGCTTACGACACATAGGGTGATAAAAGTGCAACACTCACCAGCAACATTCACCGTCTGGCCGATCTGCTCCAACAAATGGGAGTTCTCTCTTTGTTGTGACTGTTTCTGACTGACATATACACCCTCGGAAAGACAGTAGTTACCAGCAGCTTTCTATAAAAGTTTCTACACTTTTTTAACTAGAAGTGCTCGCAGCGACCGCACAGAAAAAAACAAGGAGCACTCTGTAAAAGACACTGAGGAAATAAATGCTATGTGGACGAGGGTTCTTCATTTTGGGAAAGTTGCTTGTCATTTTAGTCCACCTCTTTATCCAAGCTCTTACCACGTGGCGCATCAGTTCGACACCAGCTGGTAACATTGATTAGAGTCCCGGTATTTAACAAGCCTCGAGAGTAAATCATCGGTGAGGGTTACAGTTTGATGACTGCAAACTGGCGTTGATATACCACCAGGCATAATTCCAAAAGCACAAAGCCAGAGGAAGAGATGATAGAATGAGAGGACTGGATGCTAGATTTATTGATCGATCCCAGCTAGACTGGGCAAATATCACAAAGATCTGCTGATATTTTCTGAGTTGACTGCAGATTTAACTTCATGTTCTGACATGATTATTGAATTCTTGCGAAAGGCAGCGTGCAGCGTCACATAAATGCCCGATTCAGTTCATTATCTTTGATTATCGTTCAGTGTGAATGCAGCATGTCAAAGACCATAATGCAGGAAATAAGGTCTCTGAATTCTCACATTTTTCTAAAGCAAAGACACACACACATACACCCCTACACTCCAGTTTTGAATATCTCCTCATCTCTGGACTCTTGAAGGTTGCCAGGTATGATGCAGGAATAATGACAGCTGTTGTTCCAAAGCGTTTTTCAGCTAATCCAAGTGGTTGTACCACGTTTGCATGTCCTTGATTATCCCTCTCCACAGTGATGCGCACATCTTGTAATTACCGCACACCCACAGACGGATGCTCTGAGTGATCAGACAGATCTTTGGACTAAATTTGCAGCCCTCGTTCTGTAGGAGATGAGGGACAGATTCTGCAGGTAACATATCTTTAAAGCTGAGAATTAGCTCCAACAATTATGGGCACACACACCAGTTAGTTCTGCTTTTCTTTTTGTGTTGTTTGTGAAAGGCTTTTTCAGTTTTAGTGTAAGACAATCTTGATAAAACTGATTGTAGAGCTTTAATCATGTGGTGCAACAGTTTATTCAACTTTTGTTTTAGGGAGATATTGTGTGCTTTCCTCAAATTACTGTAATCACTTGTCAACAGGGGCAGAATTTTTTATCCCGCATCTTCTTTTCGCTGTTGACAAGACCTCATTACCTAATATTTCCACCACCCCGTGGACATGGCCAGTGACAGCTTGTAATTAATAATTGTTCAAAGCGATGTGGGATTGTTGGGGATAGTCTTTGGAAGTTCTTGCAGGAAACTTTAAAAATGTGTTAGTCCTGACCTTAAGACCACTACGCTGACAAAAAAACTGATGTGCTGGCAAAAGCTGTCAGTGTTTGTGCAATTCCAAACCCATCAAAAGAACATTTTAATTTTCTGCAACATTTTGCCAAGTGAGTTAACAATCCTCAACAGCAGTTGGGAGAGCAAGAAATAAATGAAAACAGTAGGAGGCAAAAACAAGGGGTAGGAATTAGGAGCAATGAAAAGAGCATAAGAGAGAAAGAAGACTAAAGGAGGGCAGGAAGAAAGAAAGAGAGGAGGGAAAGATGAGGGGATGGAGATTAGAGGACAGCAGCTGGTGACTGTGAGGGGTCTTGTCTCTGAACGCTTCTGTAAAGCGATGACACCTGGCTGGCATGCAGAGCTCAGCATGACCAGCCAGTTCTGAGACCTTTTCCTAAGTAAGACGTCTCCAAATGGGGAACAGGGATTGTTTGGGGATTGAACAAGAGAAAGACAGTGGGCTGAAATATTTTACTTGGAGCACACAATTTTGTTGAATTCAATAAAAATATTGTTGAATAAAGCTTGAGCATGGGCAGCAGTGTACATAGTGAGTGAACACAAGCTGTGTTAGGCAGTTAAAGCTAGGCAATTTTGCTGGAAAGAAATATTTCTGGGAAGCATAATGGTGTATTAGAATAACACCGACTTAGCAGAATCGTGCCAGTATTAAAAGTTAGGAATACTTACAGTTTGTTTCTTGGTAAGAGAGCAGCATTTGTACTGTGGAAGGGAGTGAAAGTTTCTTCTTTGGTTAAAGGTATACCATGCAAAAATAGACTCATATTTAAGTAATCCCTTTATCTACCCTCTGCCTGTATTTTCTTAATATGCCTCTGTGCTGGCATTGAGGCATTGTTCTCTTGGTTGTCCTACCATCCCATTCTCATGAACGCCTTGAGGGAATTTCTTCAAATTTGGCACAGTGGACTGAAGGATGAACTCATTAGAATTTGGTGGTCAAAGGTCACTGTGACTTTGCAAAACATGCTGTTGCCATCACTCAAGAATTCATACACTAATTTTGACAAAATTTGACACAATTGTCTAATAAAATAAAATGAGGTGATGACATTTTATCCATCAACCATGATTCAGCACCAAAACTGGGAGACATTTATTCAGATACTGAATTGGTGACACTGATCTTGGGTGTCCACCTTGAAACTGTGCTGATCGTATAGGTCTTCTGTGCTGCCGGGTTGATGATGTGAAGCATCCCTGTTGCAGGAATATCCCTGGTCAACTGTCATGGCTACATATGAGTTTGGACAGACATGGATGTAAACTGTAACTACAAATTGACTGGTTTACAGAGGCATACAACTGCAAGGTGGTAATTTTAGTTTTTACAGGTGTGTAGCCCCCAGCCGATAACAGCGCCCAGGTGAGGTCTTGACTTAATAAAAAAAAAGGGTGGTGATCAGATAGGAGCAGCACACATCCAAGAGGAAGCTACGAAAAAAATTGTAGACACGGCGCTGAAAAAATGACAATTTAGAGTGAATCTGGAGTTGGGTTTCACTTTCATTTAAAGGAGAGGATGTGGATAAAGAGCAACACAGGTCTAAAGCCCTATTCGGACGGGATTAGTTCAGCATGGAGACGTGGGGTAAAGTAATTCTTACCAGGGATCTTGGTCCCGTCCGAACGCGCCATGTCTGTAATCATTATGGATAATGTCAGTAAAAATTATGGCGACTTTTACCGTCGGTAAAACGGTCCGGAGTAAATACCTCAGGTAATATTAATCCCGTGAGAACGCGATCCTCTGTAAAAATGTATGTAAATATTTCGTCACGTCCTGTTTACATCCATTTTTCCGTAAATATTTCGTCACGTCCTGTTTACATCCATTTTTCCGCGTTTACAACTAGTTTTCCGCGTTTTTTCGATGATGGAGGCGCTTGAAGAAGCATTCAGTCGTGATAGTGGACATTCTTCTAATGATCACATAGCCCTACGTGGGAGACCAATCAAAAAGGTCGAGAAGAAAGCACTTTCAGAGACTTCTGGTTGTGTTAGGTAGGCCTAATATAAATCCATATTGCTAATCGTTACACAATCGTACACACAATCCTGATCATGGGCAATATTTCATATTGGGCTAATCATTAATTATTATTATCCTTCAGCTGATGCTTACAGGAAGCAACGCAGCACACACGTGCCGACAGGGAGGTGACGCCAGGGCGCAAACCAAGTTACCACTCCCATTTCTGGTAGAATTACGGAGATTTCTTGTCCCGTGCGAATCAGACATTTATATTACAGACATCCTGTGGTAAACTGACATTAGTCCACATCCCTATGTAAAACTAATCCCGTCCAAATAGTACCTAAGAATGAGCCCTTTAATGTACATCTACATAGGTAGCAGGTTCTCTCTTACAAAGTCTGCCATGTTGTTTCTACAGTAGCCCAGAAAAGACAAACCAAACACTGGTAGATAGGGCCATTCATATTTTTGTGCTGGCCATCATAGTTGTTCTACACGCTTAATACACAGGGCAGTTTAGCTTGGTTGTAATCTGCAATCTCACGGCAAGATGCCAATAAATTCTGCGCACTAGACCTTCAAGACCCAATTTTTAACACCTTTGTTCATCATTTGTGAAATGAGAGAAAGTGTATGCCCTGGTCGTAGTTCAATTATACAACACCACTGCACCACAGAGCATGGCTGCTGACAGCTCTGCTTCCAGTTCCCCCTGGTTGCTTTGGAGAAAAAAATATTTATGTACGTTGAAACCCTTGGAGGGAAACAAGACACTAATAAAATCCCCAATTATAGTTACTTTCAGCAAATGTCAGTTCCTTTCTCTGAAACCAAGTGTAATCTCTATGGGGAAAAATCCAGTTGTGATTTACAGACATTACTTTCATCTTGTAATTCACAGTAACTGCATGTTTAAACCACCCTTGAATGCAAAGGAAAGAAATTCTGCTGCTGCTTCAATTCTCTACCCAAACACTCTCATTTGAAGTGATGGAATTGCTTTGATTAAAGTTAAACATACAATGAGTTGAAAGAAAATATGACTCATCCGACTGTAAGCACAGAGTTGACCTTTATGTCAAGATGCCTAATGTTCCATCTCTCCGCTTAATCCATTTTACAGGCTAAGTTGTGTAATCAGCCCAGAGCAGCCCATTGCCAATGCTTTGTCATCATGGATGCTGCTTACATTTTCAGTGGGTTGTCTACAAGCTCGCTGAAGTACAAAATAATTACCAGCACAAGTGGTGCACCACCTCGCTGTGTTGTGCGCTCCACATGGACTCACACGGGTAATTAAGTCTGCGAGTTGGAGATAAGAGAAAATAGACAAAAGACACTCAAACACATCTACACCAAATTTATGCAGGACAAATTGCATTAAACAATATACGTTGTAGTTACAACTAATCTGTTTAATTTGTCACACCTTTCACTTCCCTGCTGAATACTCAAAGATGTGTGTGCAAGGCAATTTCATATTTTGGCATCTCCAACTAGCAGAGTAGTAAAACTGCATAAATGATGTAACTTTTAATACCTAGAAATTAAGTTAAATGCAACGAACTATAGACCTGTCGGCCTATTCCCAAGTTAATGGAAAGAAAGGGCAAAAGATGTGCTGTAGCTGGACTCAGCAGCGACTTTGGTTAAGAGAGTTTAGTTTTGACAAAGTTTCAATTCTCCACCTCCTGTGGGCAGAGATCAGATTATCTCTGCGACCAGAACTTCATTTAGGAAAAAAGAGAATCCACAGGCCTCAAGGGAGCTACGCTTTGTGATGGAGATGATAACATTCTGTATGTAATCTTGTCCAGAACAGCTTTTAAGTTTCACCACATGATCAAAGCTTCGTGTGTTTTGTGCCTCAGTGATGGTGATAGCTGTGGCCACAGGCATTATGTTTTTGGGTTGTCCGTTCATCCCATTTTCTTGAATGCGATATCTCAAGAACGCCTTGAGGGAATTTCTTCGAATTTGGCACAAAGGTCCACTTAGACTAAACAACAAAGTCAAAGGTCAGGGTCACTGTGACTTTGTCTGTTTCATTCTCATGAATGCGATATCTTCAGGAAGACCTTTAGGGATTTTTTTTCAAATTTGACACAAAAGTCCACTTAGACTAAACAACAAAGTCAAAGGTCAGGGTCACTGTGACCTTGTCTGTCTCATGAATGCGATATCTCAGGAACACCTTTAGGCAAATTTTTTTTTTTTTTTTCAAATTTGGCACAAATGTCCACTTGGACTCAGCAATGACCTGATTAGAATTTGGTCATCAAAAGTCAAGGTCACTGTGACCTCATGAAACAAGTTTTTGGCCATAACTCAATAATTCATTGGCTCATTTTGACAGTATGTCACACCAATGTCTGATAGGATAAAATGAAGTGATGGCATTTTATATCCAAAAGCCAAAGGTCAGTTTCACTGTGACATCGTAATGTTCTGCAAAAACACTTTTCTAACCATCATTAAACAACGTAAAAGGGGAGACATTTAGTCAGATAGTGAATTGGTGACACTAATCTCGGGTGCCCACCTTAAAACCGTGCTGATTGGTAGATCCTCTGTGCTGCCTGGTTGAGGATGTGTGAAGCATCCAAGTTTCAGGAATATGTAGCCTCTTTGTAGAAACATCCATATTTGAGGTCGAGATATACGAGTCACTAGTGTGGGTCAAAATTTTACTTCCCGTAACGCAACTTAATTGTGTCTTTTGTTAGACTCCCCTGATAAATTATTCTGTCTGTCCTAAATTTCCAATTTTAAACTCAGATTAATTAATTTTTGTCCTTGTAAATGTCTAACTTTAATGTCAAAGGAATTACACACACTTACACACACACCACACACACCTCCCACAAATGATGGATAAGCAGTGCTTTCTTTTCCCTCCCAGTTTCAAGGCCCTAATACACAGTATTACAGATGCCGTATTACTCTGTGTAAGAGTTTTTGTACCTACTTGTCACTTAAGAACGGGTCTGGGTCTAGTTTTGTCTTATTAGTCACAATCTGCAGGGCCTTCAAGGCTCCTCTCCGACACACTCACTCTCTGTCACTCATACACACACACACACATTTGCACTCTCTCTTCACACTCGTGTGCACACACAGGTCTCATAGAAGATAAAATATAGATCACAGCTTTGGTCGGCCATCGTTGTGAAGAGTTCAAAGAGGAAGCAATACTCTACCTACCCACACCCACCCACATACACGTGCATGCACACACTTAGAGACGCTATACTCAACATCCCCTGTAGCTTCAGACCTATATGGCAGAAAAAAATCAAAGTGAGAGGAGGAGAAAAGATACTGATGTTTTCCTGTACAGTGAATGAACAGGGTGGAGAGTGTGGGAGGACAAGATAAAGAGAGCTGAAGGAAAAAGAAAACTGTGTCGAGGAGAGAATGTGCCATCTCCTTTGACATATTGTAGTCTTCATTGGCTGATTTTGCTGACATTATATCTTTGGTAACAAGGCAACCGACGATATGACGACACATGACAGCCATCTCGGTACAGCTAAACCGTGCTCTCAACAGCAGCATTTCTGCAGAAAGCGCCTTCAAATGAGAACAGGAAGATGACTGCATGTGCGGAGTACAGTGAAAGAAACTGTGTCCTTCAGCTCCACTTTTACAAAGTTAATTTGTGATACCACAGCTTTTATGCAAAACAACCTGTTGATTTAACTGATGAGGTATTTTTTTGTATTAAGTAATGGTCCAGGTTTTTTAGTCATGCTAGTGGCGTGGCTGTAGGGATGGCATGTCAGTCATCCACCACTTTGGTCCAGACAAAAATATTTCAACAAATATCGGAGGTTATAAATTCTCGTCTCTGGCATATTGTGTAGTGTTGCTAGCAAGTCAGAGTTTTCTCACACTTAAAACCAGAACCAGAATAGTCAACCTCATGTCTCGGGAGCCATTTCATAGGTCACCATGAAATCCAGTAAATGCAGTCATGTTTCTCTCAGGAATTAACTTGAATAACTTTTGTGATCACTTAATTCTTAATCTAGAGCCATCACCACGTCAAATATGAATTTGTCCACACTTAAGTTTATGACCAAAAACCTTCAAAACAAATGCAATTCCCAGCTGCGAATGAATAAATGTTAGCCTGCTAACATGCTAAGCTAAGAATAAGAGGATAACATTGAAGTATACACACTGAGCAGGTTTTCATTGTCAATGAAAGCACATAGGATGGCAATATCAGCATTTAACTCTTGTTAAATAATACATTAAAATTTTGCCAGTCTCTTTACATTCGCTGTTTGTTTCACCTCTAACCACCAAGATTTTCATTGGGCTACTCTTTTACATAGATGGATGGCTGGAGAATAGTAGTGGGTGAGTGCTGCTCGATTGTGGCAAAACTCATCATGATTATTTGGGTTATGCCATAGTAAATGAATAGCAGTCATTCTGAGTTCTCCCACTCGCAACATACGGAGAGGCCAATAGGTGCACCTGCAGCCTTTGCAATGGCATTCGGTTATTTTTAGAAATAAAGTCAGTGGAGGGCCTGAAAAGTGGCTACATCTAGCGAGAAGGTCACCAAGTTGGCAACACTGATGTGCACCACTGTAAAGGAAAAGGGAGAGCTTGAGATTTGAGATGAGATTAATTACTGGAAGCCAAAATCACAATTAAAAATGAAATACAATTAATCTTTTAGCTCTATAGTGGACCCTAAATCCAGCCTTGTGGTACACCTCAAGGACCTGTAAGATTGATATGTGCACAGAAGCTTCATGGACCACATCTACAACTAGTGCCACAATTAGCAGTCATAAAAAGGAACAGTTGAGAAGGATGTCATTGCTGCCAGGCCACAGCTAGTGACTAAGAGATGGGGGACACGTGGTTAATATCATGCAGAATTTGTCAACTCGTTACTTTCCATTTTCATCTTCAGTCTGACATTGCGTCCACTCTAAGCAGTTTTCTTAGGGGATTAGATTGTTCCTAACTAATGACTAGAGACCAACGTATCCACCTTCCTCAAACATCCTTTTAAGTCTAATCTGATGTGTAGCCATGCCAACACAATAGTTTTGCCGGTAATTCAGAATGGAGCTAGAACAAAGTAGAACAAACTATACAAACAACTATATTGAGAAGACATGTCAATAGCCTCGAAAGTAGCGTCTTTTTTTTTTTTTTTTTTACATATAGGTTATGGGTGTTATCACTCATTGGTCCCAGCACACCTCTTGATGACAGTTTGACAACAGCGTTAGTCCCACCTGTGGTGCAGACTGGCTGATTGTTAGTGCTCCCATGTTGCCCATTGGTCTTGTTCTATTTCAACCGAGAAACAGCTGTTAGATGTCACGATGCCAGATGAATAGGTGAAATGGACAGATTCCAAGGTCTGGACCCAGGCAAGGGAGACACGCCAGCCGAACAAAACTGCTCAGTTACACAAACAGAACATAGGGGCGATATTACTACACCAAATTAGGGCTCACTAACTACTCTACTCTTAATCTATTAGGAGACTCACGGTGATGGTTCATAGGTTAAATGATATTAAATTAGGTTTTCCTTGGTAGTCATTAATTGGTTTAATGAGCAGTTGAGTATTAGGAGGGTAGCAACAAGCCTGAATTAAGCCTTGTGGTTCACAAAAGTTTAATTTACAATACTAACAAGGTCAGATTGTTGGAAAAAAAAAATGCCAGTGTGGCTCACAGGCTGACCTAGAAGTACATTATTTTATATAAATACTATATATCCTCTTGAAGATACAGGTTTATGAGTGACAATGGCTTTTTATAAAACTTGTTCATCAGAATCAATAGCAAGCACATCATTAACAGCTAACTTTGAAACCTCCGGGATGGGCTTTTGAGTCGCAGCTTAATTGCTGCTGTTTCAAAAGCAGATGGCACAGAGCCAGAGGAAAGTTCCACATTAACTTTATTACAGTTCGCCCTCAAACTGGGAAAAAGTTCTTTGAGTGTGGGTTGTGAGTTTTGAGGTCAGTGCTTACTTTAAAATAATGTTCAAGGAAAATAATTTGAGCTGCAAGAAAAGCATCAGTTGAGCTGTATCAGATGAAATAGCAGCCGAGTTGGAAACTGTTTCAGTTACCTCATCGATAATTAGTTTTGGCTATTGTAGGTGCACTTTTATTGTACTCTTCAGGCTTACACGCTGGGAAGCTGAGTCTGGTTGAATACCATTCAAGCTCTAATTTTCTGCAGGTGTGTTTAAGCGTCAGAAAACCATGGCAATGCTTTCCTCCAGCTCCATTTCCTTTTAATTATCTTTGCCACTGAATTACATGTCAAGCAGTTCAGTGGCAAAATTATGAAATATCCTTTGATGCAACTGATGCAGCTCGTCAAAGGCACAGATCCCAGGTGTTTTTTCACAGATAAAGAATCTGCAATCTTGAGATTGGAGGAGACCATGAAACATGGCTAGAGGGTGTGTTCAGGGTGTTTACTTAGTGGCTCATGTGTGACTGGCTCGCTGTTGCAATGTGTGACATCTAATGGCTTTATTTGATATGCTGTAAATGTTAGTTTTAGTAGTGTGTTCCTTGCCTGAAAGCTCCACTGATAAGGCAGAAATGAATTAAAATGCGGTCTCCAAAAATGAGCCTTTAGACTTTTTTTTAAAAAGACATCATATCTGTCTAGAATTTAACTGATCACATAACAGAATTGTGATATTATTTGGAAAAATTATGTTTATAAAACCTTTAGAAGTGCAAGAAAAAACAAAACAGAACAAAGGAGTAAAACGCTCGCTGAGACAGAGTTCTTTTATGCAGTTAGTGCCCATCTGAAAGCTGCAGGCAGGAGCAGTTTTAAAATGCAGGCTTCAGGGTGGACACTTGCCATCTTGCCTCTGGCTGTATCAATGCTGGCATCTGACACTGGCAGCAGTGCTGGAGCTCAACCCTCCATTGAAGAAGAGAGAGGTTCACGTATTTCCACTTTGCCCTTGTACACTTCTAACAAAGACATTGTCTGAATGATATCTGTGAGGAGGGAATGAAAGGTAAATCTGCCCTTCATGGAGGTTGCTGAGATGCGGTGAAAAAAATCCATTATATAGATTCTCCAGTACACATTGTATTTTACACACAGAATGTCAGTTATTGCAGCTCGTCATTTAAGACTGTATTTATCAGCTCAAACAAATTCCATAAACAGATGAAATATACTTGGGAACTCTAATGGCATTGTGCTGAACTCCTAAAACCCCCAAATGCTCGCAAAAGCTGTTTCCTGTTGCGTGCCTCCTCCTTTTGTATTTGGTAACCAGTGTTAATTTCGTCGAAAAAAACTTTTTCTTCAACATTTTCCATGACGAAAAACAAGACGAAGACGAGCTTAAAATGGGTCTTGATAATAAAAACTAATATGAAATCTATGTTTCATTTTCGTTGACGATACATGACGAAAGCTGAGAACGTCGTTATATATCTTCAAATGCTGCATGAGTGACAGGCTGGCAAACTCCAGTAAATAGTCTGCGCCGGGACCTTTGGCTCTCCGTCAAAAACACTGACACTGCAGCAGCATCAGTCATTGATGCAAGTTGTAAGCTGTAATTCAGCAGTTAATAATCAGCCATGTGTGCGTCTGACTGCATTGTGGAGCTGCTGAATGGTTTTGTGGACTTTGTTAGCAGCAGTAGCTGGTTCCAGTTAGCTCTGCTTGTTAGCCAATGAATGGCCACAGAGCAAGCAGCCACCAACATCTGTTGATCCCCAAATGACTCTGCTGTAAGTTAACAGTCTGGACTCAGTGGAGTTATCTCTGACTGCTGAAGGTCTAGTTTTATTCACCAACTCTGTGAGACATGAGTTAAAGCACCCAGACTAACATGTTGCAGATTAATGAAGAGTTCAGGCTTTAATTAAGTTATTATTCTGCTTCTCAATAGTGAGATTGATAGGTCGAAGTTAGAGGTTAGTTGACACTGTGAGGAATGGTCTACCATTTAAACACTGCGGCAATACAGTGGTGAAGGAATAGTGACTTTAAATGGACTATAAGGACCATCATTCCGCTGCCACAGTGACAAACTCCCATCTTAGATGCATTTAACTAACCCAAGGAAACTGTTTCTTCTCTACATGATCTTAAAGAAATCCATTTATCAGAGGACGCTGCCATAAATGTATTAAATGTGCCTCCAGGCCATGTTTGAAAGGCGTATGAAAAGGATAGAACATTTAGGTTTGTGAGGGAGTATGAGTCAATGTTCTGCCTGCAGTTTGTGGACTATGAGAGAACCATGCAGAGCTGATTGTTTCAGAACGTGATGTAATGTCTGTGAAAATGCCAAGTTGGATTTCAGTACGTAGACCACCTGGTTAGACAGATGATTCTTTCACTATCCACTTTTCAGTGTAGCACACTCAAGCTAATCAGAAATGCGGGCTGAAACTTCTGGTTCTTTTCCCAACAGCTCCACTTATCTAAATTCCTATAATTTGCTTGTTATTGTCTGTATTCTTGCTGCTATACAGTGTAGCCATAAGCAATAGGCTAGCTCTCTTGAGAATAAAGAGGTACATAGCATGGGGGTTGTTAGTGCAAATTAGACTTTCTGTGCAGGTTCGAAACAACCCCCACTGTGGTTGGCATTTCAGTGTCAGCTCTAGGGAAGACTAAGGGGGATGTCATACTCAGTGACTCAAGCAGACTTCCATTTTGTAAAGAAACTCTTTACCTGGACATCTTGCCTGTTCAAGATAACTGACATTGGCTGGTTAGAGATGTAAGTGTCTCTGGTGCATCTATTTTTCCGGTTAGTCCTGTCTTTTTTAATCTGAAAATTGTTTCTGTCAGACTCATTTGGTTATGATGTAACTTAGCATGGGTCATTTGTTCATGTGCTTAAAAGAACCTGTGATTTGTTGACTTTGTGGTCATGTAAAGGCAGAGATAGTGAGTAGTTTTAATTGCCTCAACTTAAAGGGACGGTGCTGTTTATCAATCTAGATTGTTTTGCAGTGCTCGACAGTGCGAGCGTTTCACTTGCATTTGCGACTAAAAATAGGTGTGTGCGAACTGTAAAAAATATTTAGGGGCACATGTGCGCATAAAAAAATCAGCCGAAGCAGCTTATATTTTTGTCAATAAAAAAATATGATAATCTAACCGCAAATGTTGGAGGAACTCCAGCAGCCTTCCCTCTTCCCTCTTCCCCGTGTGACACGGTTATGGGCGGTTTTCCAAGCCACTTTCAGCACAATGAATATAAGTCCCACTGTCAGCAGCGTTTAAATAAGTCAAAGTGTGGAGGAAGCGGCGGACCTACGGTGAAGCCTGTTACGTTCTCCCCGCAGTTAGGGACCGTTTGCCGGTACCGCTGCTGGGCAGGGTGGAAATAAAGCCCTTTTCACTAAGAGTGCGCAACGCGCAGACCTCCGCCGTCGAACCCATTCATTGTGTATGTGCTACCGCAGCGCCAGAGCGCACATGCCGTGGCCGCTGCCAGCCTGCGCTCGAATTGAAAAACGCAGCGACGCAGACCGCAAGAGCTATGATTGGTCCTTCAAACTGCAACATTTCCGGCATTTCGGTTTCACTTCCTGCTGCAGTACCACAACACTGCCATTTTCAAAAGTCTCTATTGTGATCGGTTGGTTAAGCCATTCAACGGGCGTACAGATCAACGGCGCAGTCGCCTCTCTCTTCGTCGTCGTTGTAACATTTGTAATAAGAGCATTTGTTGTTCAATCAAAGAAAGGCAGTCTTGTGCTTCAGCCAAAAAAACCTGGTGCTCACAGCACAGGACAAAATAGTAGACACTAAATCAAGTGGGCCACTTCAAAAAATGACTTAACCCAAATGAAAGTAGGCTGGAGCACTCGATAAAATTGCAGAGTTTTTAATAAGGTGCAAACAAACTGACGTTTTGACGCTACTACGTCTTCTTCAGAGTCAAAAAACTTTTGAAGTGGCCCACTTGATTTGTTGTTCAATGTCGATCATTTCGAGCTCCAGCATCGGTCGGCATCTTCACCATGACAAGAGCAAAGCCGGAAGACAAACAAAGGACTGGGTCACTATGCAGGGAATTGCATAGTGACATCGACCAACAGGACGCAGAACTATGATAGGCACACAGCAACTGCGTGCACGTTGCGTCAGTACGCAGAAGCATAAAGAAACTTTAAGGAGGACACCATCAATGTCTGTATCTTGCCCTGTCATGAGCACGCTCCCTACTGCGTGGTGATACAGTTAGTGGGTGTAGTTTGGTAGAAAGAAAATAGTTCCTGCATGAAACTGCTCACAACAAATTCTGTGGATTATCTTGAGTAACCAGGTCGTGATTCCTGCAAAGAGACATTGCTGTTGAGTTTTTCAAATGTATTTTTTAGCACATTGAGCCACACAAGCTGAGTAACATCTAGTTCCATTATATTTAGAGAAGGCAGACGTCTCTAAAGCCGATTATCTCCAACACTGCCAAAACAATGTAGACTGATAAATAGCACTACAGGTAAGAGGGAAAATATATATTTTATCTTAAGGTGAACTGTCCCTTTAAACCTTATTCATAGAGCTGGCAGAGCAGAAAACTGCCATGTGAATTATTTTTGTCGTATGTATTTAGAAGGCACTGACATTTGTATAGGCGGTGGAAATGTTGCCCATTTATAAGACCCATAGTGTTTGAAGCATTCTGGGCTTCTACCTGTATCGACTTAATTCTATTTTTTGTCTTGCTCCCAGCTGATAATAGGTTCGGGTATTGCTTAAACTCCAAAAAACATCTGTCATACAGAGTGTATATTTGAACACAGCTATTGTTACAACACAGTATAAGATGGTCAGTTTTTGTAGGGTACAAACTGTTTGTTAGCACAAGTGTAAAAATGTGAAGCAATATTTCTCAATAACAACTGAGATAGTGCCACCTGTCAGATACCTGGAGGTGCTTTTGATAAAAGAATGTAGAAGACATATTTCATCCCAGGTGTTGCGCATCCGTTTTTCTCCTTCATGGTTTCTCCTCTTTCATCCACAGTGATCTATGTGATTTCCCACCCACTCGTTTTTTCTTCCCCTTTCAGCTTAAGCTCTCATGTAGAATTCGCTTATTTTTTACCTCACTCAGTTTCCTGTTAGGCTACCAGGAGGGATGCTTCGCTTTACAGTGAATTATTGATCAGATATTTTCCTCGGCCTGACCTGTTTTATAAGATTTTCATAAGGAACAGGTAGCTGTTATTAAGGGGTCAAATTGATGTTAATGTTTCTTCATTTTTCATAGCTGCAGCCAAGCCTCAGTTCACAGCAGGTGCCCTCCTGTTATTCTGACGCACCCTCATGCCTTGTTTTATCTGACAGATGTTTCCACGTAAGCTCTCATGTTGTATCGCAGGGGACATCACATGTTGATGATGGGTAAATGTCTTACGGTCAGCTGTAAAGATGGCATGTAGAGAGTGTGTGAGCCAGAGGAAATCCTCACGCTTCACACTTTGAAGTCAGTATCAAAGCACTTCACCTGTTGCTGTATTTCTCCCACGAACAAGTTGAGGATCGAGCATTGTGAAATACGGTCGATAATTGGTTCTGCACAACAAATGTAGACTCTTTAAATTCTTCTATATATTATGGCTCTCTTTATTTCGTACAAACACAGCTTACATGTCTATACAAATGGGTTGGAAGTTAATATCAGGGTTGGGAGAGAAAGGATCAAGAAAATTACTCAAGAAAGAAAAGAACAGAAAGATGCAACATCAAAAAATCATAGTTTCCTTTCAGGCTGTGAACAGTGAACATCTGTTGTAGATTGATCCACTGTTCAAATTTATTTCACAAGGAACTGAATGTCATGTGATGACTTAATGTTGCTTCAAACAAATTACAAAAAACAAACATCTCATTTCCCTCAATTTTCACAGGAACTACTTTCCACCAGAGAAATAGTCCCTGTGAAAACTGCTGACAGTTTGATTCCATACATTGTGTTTCTACCAGAGACTGGAATATCTCTCCAGCCAGCAATCGCCATGGCTGCAAGAGTATTTATGTTGATCAGATCGGATATTGGATCCGTGTAAGACAACGAATGGTAAACATAGTGGTAGACCACTGCTCTCTTGGCTCTATGCCATAATAAGCAGTATGCACATTACACCATCTAAAACTCCTTTGGGGCTCCTCTCTAGCGATGTGCCTCAAGTATCCCAGACACAAACACACAGCTCTTCTTAAGGCCTTCGAACCTGTGAGGACTCCTGGTGGAGTGAATACCTCAATTAATACACTCATTGTTTTCGTTCCAGATATAATTCTCCAACAAGTCAATGTAGAGCTGTTGGAATTAATCGCGGTATTCAAATGGAAATGGTATAGTGTCAACACCAAGCTTTGAACAGCACTGATGAGAGAAATCTGACATACTGGACACTAGACAATTTAACTCTGGGGCTGTATCAGTAACTTTGAATAGATCCTCTGGAACACAGCATGCGAGGGACTTAATTTTTTTTTTTTTTATTTAAATTTTGGCTGAGAACGGTTGTGCTGTTTCAGCTAGGGCTCCACTGGGATCATATCCTTTCTAGACGCTTTGTAATCCAGCTTTGAACTATGGTGTCTTTTTGGAGACTTTGTTAAATAAATCCATTGTGTTAAATCAGGCACTCAATGTCTTCTTTGATTTTTTTTATTATCCTTTTTTCCATATTGAAACAGTTGTTGTTGTTGTTAGCCATCCACTAGCCATCCTTGTTGTCTTGGGTTGAATTTGTTAACCAGTCAGAGGCTGTGTTTCTTACCCTGTGTGCAGCTTTGATCTCAAATGCACTGCATATTTTTCTACATTTTCCATTTTGGACAAGAGAGTTTGGCTGTGGGCAGTATTGGGAGGGTTACTTTTACAACCTATTCCACTACAGTTTAATGAATACATGCCTTTAAATGTAATTTGTAATGTATTCCATTAGATTACTCAAACTAAGTAACGTATTCTAAATACTGGATTACTTTTGGAATACCTCAAAATTGTCATTTGTCTGGGTCTTATATTTTCATGCCAAAAACACAAGATGGTATCCTGGCTGTGTATCCCCTCTGCCATTGTTAAAAATCTGTTAACTCCCCAACCCTGTCTATCAGGCAAGTAAAACATCTCTGCCACTTTTCCAAAGGACAACCTGGTTCCATTCCGAAGTCGTCGCAGAGCAGTGACTTCCAGAGTCAGTCACTTACGAAAAAAGCCTTCCTTTCATGTCGGCATCATACGCAGCCTGTTGCCAATATTGTTTAGCGGTGCGCGGCGGCGACAGGGGGAAACGCAGCCCAAGTAGGATTGGCGGGAGCAGTGGTGGATGGGTCCAACATCCAACGACTTTCACCCAGGACGCCAGGGTTTGCTTCCCGTATGATTGTAAAGCCAAACCCTGTTCTTTTTTCCGAAACCCAACCACCTGCTTTTGTTGCCAAAACCCAACCACGTGCGTGTGTTGGCTAAACGTAACCACATGCATTTGTTGTTGAAGGTTAAAAAAACCCATCAGTTTGCGGTGTTGGACGTCGTGCATTTATTTTGAAAGAGACTGTATGCAAACAGTACATTTCCTGTAAAAATGTAAGTGTATTTTGAAACACACAATCCGTGTAACAGGCAGAACTTGGCATGGCGTCCTTGAATGTCAGCAACCAACACACCCAAGGTACCTTGCACATTGTAGCAAGCAACAGATCGGGATTATCACCAAAATCTAATCATCTTATCACTATTGGACACTTTTCTAAAACGTCATCTGAATCTGTTGTTATTCAGACATATCTTGCAGACAAATAAAAGAGAAACACAAAAACACAGAAACAGATGGAGCGAAAACTATCCTCCAATTTGGATTGGAGAGGTAAGTAAGAAAAAGGACACATGTATTTCAACACTAGCAGCACACTGACTCTTCATCATGGTGCCCATAAAACATCTTTTAAACAGACCCATTTCAGTCTTCATTTCAGGCAAGAGCTATTGGAAGTAAAACCTCACATTCAAGTGTTGTCTAATATATCATCTGGCTCAAAGACCCATGGCACAGCCCACTACATCATACCACTCAGACTGGTGCCAGTGTCTGTCTTTCCTTCCTTTGAGGTCCTCCAAAAGCTTTATTTTTGCCTTCTACTTTTTCCTCTAAGCAAATGAGCATATAGAAAAAAAAACTCCACATACTGAGATTTGTGCATGCGTTAACGAGAGCTGGAAAACTTCAAATCAAAAGCTGGTCTGATGCTTGTTCAGTCAACTACTTCAGCAGAGAAAATACTGAGCAATACTTCTGTCATTAGAGTGGTTCCTTGAAAAAAAAAGAGCCCTGCAGAAAATGATAAAATTTATGTCACGCTGACCTTTGCAACAATGTGGACGTAGAGAGCATCATTTCTACTTTAGTTTGACACGGCCATATTTTAAGAGAAATAACAGAAAAAGACAACCTTGTTTTCTTTCTCTGTAACTACATATGTAGTATACAAGGAAGACAGTACAGTATGTCTTGAAGGTTACAGCAATCACACTGAAATACAGCAACTAATGTGCTCTTAAATTAATCCATATAAAGGCACAGCTCTTGGGACTTTGTTCATTCTAATCCTCTTCATTTGCTGCATCGAATGCCTATTTCAGCATCACCTAAACCAGTTGAGAAATAAACACGTGCAGACTGTGTGTGGGTGAGTGTGTGTGTGTGTGTGTGAGAGAGAAGATGACGGACATGCACACACTCAGCATTAAATTATGGAAGATCAAAAATATTGCTTCTCTTCAAAATTAAGTAATGCTCCCTATAAAATAATGTTATTGCTTGTAGTCCTGTGTGTTTGTGTATTAGGTTGTGTTTTACTGTATATGCTATGCTTGACATGAATATTGCCCTGCAGGGATAAATTAGGTTTATTGGTTCAAATTGAAAATTTAATTGAGTTCCCTCAAAATAAGCTTGAAAAAGTTTCCGATACTAAATCATTAGAGAGCCATCCCCCGGTGAACTCCTGCAGCTGGTATTGCTTTGTAAGGCATCTTTGCTATCCACAAATCCGGGGCCGTATCTGTGTACCTGTGCTGAGTTGGGAATTGTGTCAGCAAAATGACAATAAAGATAACAAAAGCTTCAGAAAGCTCTATTGGAGATTCTGCTGAAAGTGGGATCCATGGGCCCAACTTGGCCTCGTCCCAAAACCGAGAAGGGTTCCAAGGAATGTGGAATAATTTCTATTTGATCAATTTTCATTGAAGTTAATAACATTTAAGATGTTATTTTGAGAAAGATAGCTCATTACAAGCCATATTAATAGCTTAGAAGTGTCTTGCTTGCAGAAATTCTATGAGGCTATTTTTTACTCATCACATTACTGGACTGTCAACACAAGAGACTTATTCAGTTCTTTTTAGTCTGTGGCCCACTGCCCATGTTACATTCAGGCTTGCATCCTGCGCCACAGAATTGAGTGTCTTCCCTCCTGTATTTCCCACTTCCTTATTTCTTACTTTGGCTGTTATTGTCTGCATACTGTTTATATGGCTGTACATTGGCACATTAGCCCTTTTTGTCTTTATTCCTCTGCGCTGGCGACAGATGTGCCCAGAGGCGGTACGTTTATTGGTTATCTGTCTGTCCGTTCGTCCAATTATCTCATGAATGCCTCGAAGAATTTCTTCAAATTTGGCACAAACGTCCACTAGAATTTAAGGACAGACCTTCCAGGGACATGAAATTCCCAGAAAAGTTTTTGTTCAAAATATATTCATTGAATTGTCATGAATGTCATTAGGATCATGTGATACACATAGACCAGACCAGTATCACATTATCACCAAGGCTGTGGACCCCTTTTTGGGGAAAGAATCATGCTGTTGCATCAGGAGTGAAACAGGAAAATGCCCAGAAATTGCTGTGTAGCGATTTTAGGCACCTAAGATACATGAATATTCACAATCAGCATGCTAAATCACTAAATGACAACACTTAAGCAAGATTTATGAGCCTACGCCGTTGTCAGCATTTTTGCTTGTGCATTGGTGTGTCTGTGTCACTCTGCAGTTACACCTCCAAAACACTAGTTGGCGGTGGTGGTTTCTGTGAAGTGCTGTGAAGTTTCGTTGATTCAAAACACACATTAAGCACACATTAAACACACATAAAACATGGCTTAATAGAGATAATTTCAAACAAAAGTCTTTATTTGGACACATTTTCCCCACAAATACAACATGCTAACATTATTAGCACAAGCCAGTGGCATTTTACATTGTATAAATTAGCCTAGTAACTAGCGATCTTTTCCTCTTCTCACATAAAGCCAGGGTCAACAGCAACATTTAACAAAGGTAACGGCACACAATTAGGCCAACAGCAACATTTAACAAAGGTAACGGCACACAATTAGGCTCTATTATAACTCACAGAGTTCACTGACAAAACAACTGTCTTGTACTAAACACGTTTTCCAAACAAATATAACATGCTAACATTATTAGCACAAGCCTATGGCATTTTACATTGTATAAATTAGCCTAGTAACTAGCGATCTTTTCCTCTTCTCACATAAAGCCAGGGTCAACAGCAACATTTAACAAAGGTAACGGCACACAATTAGGCTGTATTATAACTCAGAGTTCACTGACAAAACAACTGTCTTGTACTAAACACGCTTTCCAAACAAATACAACATGCTAACAATATTAGCACAAGCCTATGGCATTTTACATTGTATAGATTATCCTAGCGGCCAGCAATCTTTCCCTCTTCTCATATAAAGCCAGGGACAACAGCAACATTTGACAAAGGTAACGGCACACAATTTGGCTCCATTATAATTCACAAGATTCGCCAACAAAACAACTGTCATACTAAACACGTTTTCCAAAGAAATACAAAATGCTAACATTATTAGCGCCAGCCTATGGCATAAACAGTTTTTGGCCATTATTCAGTGCGTTAATTCAGGAACAGAAAGGGAGACATTTGGTCAGATCCTGAATTGGTGACACTGATCTTTGGTGTCCATTTTGAAACCATGCTGATTTAAGAGATCATTTGCGCTGCTGGGTGAAGATATGTATGAAGCATCCACATTTAGAAGTTGTAGCTTCTTTGCAGCAACACCCATATTTGAAGCATTTTCTACTGTAATGGCAACAACTTTGTGTTCTGTCTTGTTTCTCTGGTCGTCCACCACAAGCTCATTTGTTTTTCTGATAGTGAGCTGCAGGTGATTGTTGATGCCCCATGTGGTAAAGCTCTCTATCAGTTCTCTGTGATAACTTCCGTTTCTCAACAAAAAAACGTGACCTAGCTTTTATTCATTCAAAGCGTTCACATAATATAAGTCTAGACAAACATGCATGTATACTGCAGCTTGACTGGCTGGCAGAGGCGTAAAACTACAAGGCGGTAATTGCAGTTTATGATTTTTGATCTAATTTATTCAGTATATCTCTTTTTGTTGTTTCAATGGAACTATGTATTTTCCTCCAATACATATTTTAAAGGAGAAAAGATGTAAGTTGTAATGAAACACTAGGCAGAATAAATACATTTTCAAATGCTGCAAACATGTTGTGAGCACGTAGCCACCGTGACGCAAGCAGTAACCAAGACATTTCTCAGCTGTGCCTGAGCTCGTGTACAGTATACTGAAGATGGCTCCAATTACTGTATGACATGCAGTCGGTTTCTGCTCATGGAGTATTGATTTTCCCCATCTCCCTGGAAACAAAGTGCTTGCCCTGTCGCGCCATGTAATTTAAGCGGAGAAAAGCATTTTGGCCAATGTCTGTTGCATGTCATTTAACCAGCACACACTCGGGATACATTAAGACATTATCCCGTCTCATTTGAAAAGCATAGGGTGTATTTGTGGAATTGAGATAGAGAAAATCACTCTTGAGGGACTGCAGTAGAGCTAATTACAACTACAGTATAAACCCAACACTTGGATTTATGCTAGGATTCATCTGTGAAGAGAACCAAATTGCCAGGCACCACTGGAGGTGAACAGTTGCCCACTCAAGTCGGTTATGACGACAAACCGCTGTCAGGTCAAGACCCTGGTGAGGATGCCGCGCATGCAGATGAGCTTCCCTGAGACTGTGTCTCACAGTTTGCACAGAAATTATTCGGTTGTGCAAACCAGTCCGTTCATCAGCTGTCCAGGTGGCTGGTCTCAGATGATCTTGATGGTGGAGAAGCTGGATGTGGAGGTCTGCGTTTGTGAGGCCGGTTGAGTATACTGCCAAATTAATGGATACAACATTGGGGATGCCTGATGGTAGTGAAATGAACATTCAGTTCAGCTTGCTGGCTTAAGACTTGTGCCATTTGTGTCATTGTGTTGTGTAATAAAAGTGCACATTTTAGAATGACCTTTTATTGTGACCATCCCAAGGCACACCTGTGCAGTATTTATGCTGTTTAATCAGTGTCTTCATATGTCACACCTGTCAGGTGGATGGATTGTCTTGAAAAGGGAGGAGTGCTCATCAACAAAGATTTTAACAACTTTGAGAGAGAGAGAGAGAGAGAGAGAGAGAGAGAGAGAGAGAGAGAGATGGGGAGGAGGGGACTTCACCTCCCTTTGGCAAATTTATGCCATTCTTTTTAGTAGGTTTTTAGAATTATGTTGATGTCAAATCCAAGTTAGTGGAGGTAAATAAAGCCATACAAAATTTCTTTTGGAGCAGGACTTAGGCTACCATATAACTCCATACACATAAGTATCCAAGGAAAGGAAATATGGCCATTAAGCGGTACTCCCAATGCCAACATAAAGTGCCAAAGCACTGCCTGTTGTAAAGTTTATTATTGAAATGCTTAATGAATTTTTTAAAGCTCTTGTCGACATTAAGGGTTCCTGTTTGTCCTGTCCTTGATCAAGCGGCAACCATCTGGGTTGAAAAATGAAGCCAGCATGGAAGTGCCAAAAACAAGTTTTTGTTCCTCGAATGGCCACTTGAGGCTGACTCCAAAAGCGAGTCAGTCCACATAGCCCCCCATTTTAAAATGCCCAACTTAATAGCAGAAATACACATGTTTACAGCCTGGTGCAAAAAATGCTTTTAGTCTTGATAGCTAATTTCCCCATTCATGACAACCGTACGGTGGGTGAATTTTTATATAACTCACTTGTTCATAATTTATTAAGACTTCAAGTTATGCATAATATAGTGTGTAGCCGCTTTCATTGACAGGTCAGTGCCATCAATGGCAGCAACTCACATATAGGCATAGCTTTAGTGTTCTTGATTTTTGTGTTTTTTACGTAATTGTTAATTTTTGGCCACCTAAAAAAGTATGGTTCACTACAAACCAACTGGTGATGTCATGGTGGCCACATCCATAATTTTATACACGCTATGTTCTCTGTACATAGAGGGTGGTGCACATAAAAACACATTAAGATCAAATGAAAACCCGTTATTCTTCTTCTGATTGATATAATGAGGATTGAAGAGACTGTTGTGTTGACAGGAACCACAGTCAAGTGTCCTTCACTGCAATAACTCTTGCACGGATCCACCAGTACTGTTATGGTTCAAAGGATAGGTGATATCAGAGGGTGCACCAGAGGCCTGGGGCTCTGATGCAGTTGCGCACACTGCACTGCTGATAGTAAAACCCCACAACTGTCAAAATATCAGTGGTTACCAAAGGCATCATTCTAAAAAATAAAGAGGAATTATTCTACTGCAGACTTGCAAGCCAGAACATTTTGCAAAGTCTTGAGTATTTTTGCTTTTGAACTGGTCAGTGCAAATTGTGCGAGAGGAATGCTGCTGTGTGGCGATGGAGCTTGTTAAGGCAGGAATGAAATTCTGTAGAGACATCCAGTTAAATATTTCATCCTAGTTTGTGCATGAAGTGCCGGAGTCAGATGATGTTCATGCAGCACATAGTCTTTCAACAGAAAATGTGTCATGATCAAGAACAGATAAAACATGTCCTTCCTTCCCCTGATCTTCTGTAGGGTAGCCCTAAAATCTGATACGCATCAAAACTGAAAGGCCTGACATCAGTCATAGCCCCAGTCCCTCTCCTGTTATCCTTTTTTTTTTTTTAACATTTGAAGATTTTGTGTTGATGGTTACAGTTAAGTGACAGAAACAAGCAGTAGTGGCCATCAATAATAAATACTGTGGAAGTATAATTTCAACAAACTCAGCAAGACTTTTAACAAACTTCCACACCTTTTGAAGATATGCCTATAATCCTCAGACTCGTATCTTGCTGGCGTAACCACAGGAAATGTGGTGTTCAGACGGATAGAAAAACATTGTATTCATTAAAAAGACACTGCAAATTGAAATCTTAGGTATAGTGTCAGTGTTGTGGTATCACTAAAAATCATGGATTAGTCATTCCAAAAGTCATTTTTCATCATTACGCTTTCATCCATATGATTTTTTTTTTCATTATCAAAGGGTTTTCCCACAAATGCTGAAGGTCTGCTTCACCAAACAGGCACGAGCATAGTGAACACTTCAAAACATTCACAGTGTTTCATCTTTCTCTCAGCCTGACAATCAGCGTTGGAAGCAAAAGGTCAGGATTGTGCTTTTATGACGATACCAACCAAAGCTTGTGAAAAGAGAGACCCAGTCACTTGCTCCTGTTCATGGCTCATTTTGCAGTCAATTCTTATGAATTAGCAGTGCTAAGTATTTTAGGAGAGTGGGTCTTTGTCAAGTTTAACAACCCTGACATAGATTTATAAACTAGAAACCACATTTTCATCAAAAAAAAATAAAAATAAATAAATATTGTTCCACAAAAGAAAAGTGGAGTGGAAGTCTTTTACACATTTTATTTAAGGCACATTTCATTCAATTATATTGTCATTTCTTTCTAAAGGGACAATTCTTTGATCAAATACTTAAAACAGCCAGCGTTTCCTGCAAAATGACCTTTCTTTGGTTGTGCAAATAGTGTGCTCCCTCTCAAAGTACCATAGACGGAAGTTGTGCGACACTGTTACACTGACACCAAACCCCTTAGAGAAAAGGTCAGGGTGGGTGGCTGGGTTTACAGAGTGTGGACTTTGACACTGGAGTTTGCATTTCTCATTCTGTCACATAGCCTATGTGGCTTCTTTTAAACATCACCAAAGTCTTTCTCTAACCCAGACTGAACAAGTTTAGTCAGCCAAATTTAACTAAACCTATGGGGTGTGGCCCATGCGCAATGTAACTGGAGCTATGATATTGGAGGCTTACAGTAGACGATGCTAGAGATAATGGATGGTGTTTGCTCAGGTGCTCGTTGGGTACGCTCTTCTTAGCCTTCTTGGTTGGACTTGTATCGCAAAGTGATACAGTGGTTAGCACTGTCGCCTCACAGCAAGAGAGTTCCAGGTTTTCTTGGCGTTGTCCGGCATCCTCCCCCATGGATGTCTGTCTATATATGTCACCCCTGTGATAGTCTGGGTCCGGGGTGTACCTTGCCTCTCACCCCAATGTCAGCTGGGATAGGCTCCAGTTGCCCCTGCTACCCTGTACCAGTTTAGGTTGTTAAGGTAAATGGGTGAATGAGTGGATGAATGAATAAATGCTTGCGCTAATCCTGACAGAACTATCTGGGTACACTCAAATGAAAGGCAGTCAATGTACCATGGGAGGTTTACTCATTGAACGCATTTGTTTGTGCTCTTCTGTTGAGGACCTTTTCTATACTTGGAGATTTATAATTCTCACCCATATCTTTATGTTTCGATCCAAGGCCAACTGGGGACACCTTAGTGAAACAAATCAGTTATCCCCATGGTCTGTGATAGCGTGCCAGCTCTTGAGCCTTTCAGCAGTCTCCTTGGTTTAGGTTTAAGGACTTGTTAAACGTTCTCCAGTTCTTAAACGTCATGTAAACAAGAAACCTGATTTCCATGTTTGACATCTTTACAGCAGCTGCTCTTACAGCTTACTCCACATATGCTTCGTCATTCAACAGCATGAAATTTTGGCTTCCAACATCCCTGCACAACCATGCACATATACTGCAGAGTTCTCCAAAATTAGTGTTATTCCCAGGGAGACTGGGTTGAAAAACGCTTAGCATGAAAAATTAATTGAAACAAAATGTGCTACATAGGACATTCTTTACGGCACAAAACAGAAAAAGCAAACAATTGCTGAGTTCATGTTGACTTGTGTGTTTAGTGTGAAGAACAGACTGTAAGTCAAACTTTATTGCTTTTCAGAATTTTTAATTGGTGCTTCTTCATTTGCAGCGAGGAAGCTGAGCAATCCATCATGTTCCGGTGTTCTTTTAAATTTTGCACCTGCTATTGCACACAGAGGATATTAAGAAGCAGAGCCGAATGAGCGAAATAGCCAGGACCCAAGCCAAAATTCAATCCCACACAGAGGGCTACAGTGTGCGGTTGATTTTCCATGAAAGAACATTAATTCGCTCCACTCCTGAGACACTCTGTTTTCCACTGGCATCCTGAGGTCTGACAGAGTTGTTCAAACTGGTTTTCTAATGAAAATTACCACACAGTTAGAGGTAGTAGTGGCAGTTGGTGTGACAGGATTAAGCAGGAGAAGGGTGGATATTTTGGAGCTAGGCACCTGCAACTCTGGCTGGAATACTGTACTTGTCTAATGATGTCAGATTACACGGTCACCTAGGAAACCAACAAAGGACCCGAGCAGAAATAGCGAAGAAGGCGCAATTTCCCTGAGTGACAGGGCTATGTAATGCTGTGCAGCATGCATAATTAAAAACGTGGCACACTCTTTCTGGCTTGTTGAATCTGCTGTTGAGCTGAAGCAGTTTTTAATGTTGTTCTTGTGCCTTCACTCTAGTGTACTCTGCAGTGACGACTGTCCCCTGGGTGTGTGGGAAGGAGAGAGGAGGGTATAAGAAGGGATGCGAGGAAAGGAGGAAGAGATGGCTGGCTAATGCCTGCTTCTTTTTTAGCGGCTGCTTTTAGATACGATCAAAATAAACATTGTACCTCAGAGGCAGAAGGCCGGCTTGCAACAGTGTTAGTTTCTTCTTCTTCTTCTTTTTTTTTTGCAATTTGTTCATTTTTCTTGGTTTTTGTTGTCAGGCGATGACTCAGACACACCAAGGAAACAGATGGATGGAAGAGTAGGATGATAGACTGGAAGAAATGCAGACAGGCAAGCAGACAGGCCATGTTGCTGAGCACAGGGTGCACCTGGGGTTTAACCTGTGTTGTGTTTCATGGGTCAGAACTCGCATGATCTTTCCCTGCAGGAGGTTCAGGGATGGTACCTGGTTTTAGCAGAGAAACAGGAACACGATGACCCAAATCTCATCAGTATTACCCCAAATGCTTCTTTTAGGAGTTTCCTTTTTCTTTGCATAGTCGTGAGAAACAGACATCCCTATTCTTGTCATTATTTAATCCCAATTATTTTCTCAAAAAGACTTTCAGAGTGATGACATGCCCTCACACTTGCAAGGGTATGCATTGTTTGTTTTCTCTCATCCTGTAGTGTATCTTCCTTTCATTAAACTAGCTGCTCATCCTTCCACCTCCATCCTAGGGGACAAACACATGGGGAGTCAAGAGTTGACACCAGGAAAAGGGAGTCGTCTGCGGGGAAACGGGGAGACGCAGCGATGTGACTCTGTGCCAAATGTTTACAGGCGAGCTGACATAGTTAGAAGATGGAGAGGGCTGAAACGAGGCTGTCTCTCTCTGCACTCTTGGAGGAACGAGAGATAGGAAATCTAGGTCATCGCCACTGATGCATTGCAAAGCGAACTTCAAACAAACCTGGCCTTTAGCGTGATGGCTCTCCAAAGCTGTGTTACATGCCATCAGAGACTGATCGCCATTTTCTGCCAAGAGCTGCCGCGATGTGATGAATAGAGTCGTTCTCGATATGGAGAATAGACACGACGCACGGCAGACTCTATCTGTCAATCTCTCAGTTTATTTGTGTATGAATATAGCTTACCATATGTATACAAAGGAATCACGCTTTTGGGTCTGGCTTTGTAACCAATTAGTTGGCCTGTAGTTGGACCACATGCTAGGTTTCTATTCCTCATCTGCCCTTCACTCGGAATTGCCTGAGGGAAGTCTTATCCGTAATCATAGCCCTGGGAATTGTGGTAAAAAGCTTTGTTCTACTATTGAAGGCTCGATCTGTCTATTTCAAGGGCAGCTGGTTGAAACAATAGCGTTGTGTTGGAAAGGATTCTGTTTGGAGGCAGCTCCCTCAACATGCATGAAATTTGACTTTTTTTCTTTGGATCTCAGTGAAATAATTTCTCCTGTGATTATGAATCACTTTAGATTTAACGGATTTTATTAATTTATGCCAATGAATGAATAATTTAGTGAGACAAAGAGAAAATGCAGCAACTTCATGTGTCATTCAAGATTTTTTCCCCCTCAAATTCAGTAGCGAAGACAACATTTGAGTCTTAAGTGACTTCACTAGTTTGTAGAACTTTTCGAAAGCCTTGTAGTGTAGATGCATTCTGTTTTAGCGGAGATATTGCAAGCAACATAAAAAGCCCCCATTAGAAATGTATGAGCCTAAAGTCCAAATGAACTGAGACCCCATTAAAGAAAGAACAAAAACTCAGCCATGTAGTTCAGAGGAGAGTGTGTTTTGTGCTCAACCTTGCAGAATGATTTTAGAATAATGTTTTCTCATGTGCTGCGTTGCGTAAGCTATAATGAATGGCGACAAGGCACAGGTTGTGGGTTTACTCATTGTTGAGTATAGGAAGGCTTTCTGACTAAGTGTTAAATAAATGGTGTTGTCTGCTCTTTGCTAACATGAAGGCTGAGTGCTAAAGTGAATGTGGAAGTGCCAAAAGATGCAGCTGCTTGAATTGCTTTTACATAGCAGCTCCAAAACAACTGTACAGAAGTCTGCGGGAAATTTCCATTTCCTCTTTACACACACACACACGTCATGTACTGTTTTTCACAACCAAGTTCTAATGTAAGACGTTGATTAACATTACTTTGTCTTCAGAATCAGCAGCAACCTGCACTTAGGGTTCTTTTTATCTCTTCTCCTCTCCAAGCGAATGGTTGGTTGCTGCTCTGTGCACACAAGAAGACGTCATTGGCCTGTGAACCCAGCAGTGCAGCCAGATTGCAGTCAGGTGTGCTCTGCCCTCCCTGTGCCGAATGCACTTTTGGTAATTTTGTAGCCAGTCCCTTATGCACCTGATAACGGGATGGTCCTGTGGTTATTTTACAACAGTCTGCACAGGTTGCACAAAATGTAACCAGCGGATCTGCTGAGTGTAATTGTGGCTCGACGGTGCACAACAGCAGTCCGTACCTGCTGTATTTTTGTGCTGAAAAGAACCCAACGTCATCATTCCAAGTGTGAAGCACAGTCATCATCACCACTTCGACATATGAGAGTTCAACCCACTCAGCACTCAGACTCATAAGCTTTTTAAAATTCTATTTATCAACTTGCTCAGTCTACTGGCATGAATATGAGATGCATTTAATTTATTTAGTCTGACCAGAAGCAGGATAACACGTCCCATCACATCGGGGATGAGAAAATGAATGACTGTAGGGGAGGATATCAAAAGCAGAGGGGGGATATTACCCCCTGGCAATTTGCAGCCAGATCCGAACTTTAACCTCGGTCCGACTGACTCGACCGAATGTCTCCCAGTTGCTAGCAAGAGGTTAACAGTTTCCTCTCTTCCTCGTCTTCTTCAGAGGTCATTGCTTTGTTAGACTGGGAAGTTGGACTGGTGACACAGATCAGTTTGCGGGATCGTTAGTAGTTCAAACATAATTAAAGCCAAACAGACACCTCGATTCAGGGCTTTTCTCTCAATCCCAGTGAGTCCATTATCAAACTCTTTAAGAGGGCCGGCTGCTCTCGGTATTTATCAAATCCAGAAAGTCATCCATCTCTGGCAAAATTAGCTTACCCTTCCTCCTTCCAATTAAGAGGCACTGAGGAGTGGACAGCTGATTAACAGCACTTATATACAGTATTATAAGGATTTTTGCTCTAAAGACATAAAGTCGGACAGGAATCTTTATGGATACCATTTCAGAGCACAAGAATTTTTACAGCAAGGCATTCCCAAAATAGATGAAGTAATGTACCAACCTCCCCGTTCTTATGCCAACACAAACCAGTGGCTCTTACTCATCTTTGACAGTCTCACCGGGTGATATATGCCCTGCATAATATCTTAAATTGGATAATCCTATACCTCACACACTTGGATGAGAGCATGGCACTCCCACTGTGAAGCAAGCCATGTGGTAAGATCAAGCTCCTCTGCCAGCTGTGTGGGAGGCATTATGCATTTTAGGAAACAGCAGTTTGAATGGTCATTTATTAGTTAAGATGCCCACATCTTTCTAATCCTGTACCAACAGGGATTTTATTGTTTGTTGCTGGGAACATTGCCCATTTATAGTCCCCCAAAACTGACTTGAGTCTGTATTAAGCACTCCCCTTGCAGCTCATCCCTCCTTGTCAGTATCAATGAATGTATCCCGTTTCATCTTGAGCTGCACATTTCAAATATGATCTAAGGTTTGACACCGAGCACACGTCGACCGCCTGGGTCTATTTCCATTAATTAAGTGAGGCGTGATGTCATATGAAGGCACAAAGCCTTTTTGTTTCAGCGTACAGAATATCTTGATTGGATCTCTTGATGCATCATTCATAAATCAAAGTGCAAGGCCTGCATAGCCTGGTTACCACTACAAAGCCAAACAGAGCACACCGGGAATAGCTTATTATTCATATCACTCTATTACCCCCTAAACAACGTTTCAGGGAAACATGCAGGACACTGTGGATAGGTCAGACGTGGTGCATTCACATTCCATTAAACACGCAAATGCCAGAATAGCCTGGCTTTGAAAATGTGACCCATATAAAAGTGATCAGGTTCCATGTGTCCTTCAACCTAATTCACTTTTAAAATTGCAACTTTCTTGCGCTTGTTTCTGGATCAGCTTCACTTATTACAAGAATTTTCCAGGAACTTTGACAATGATATGATCGTGATAACGTGATTTGATTTAAATCCGTGGTGCATGATGGCCCGCAGCGTTGTTTCTGCACAGCCATTAAGATTTCATGTTCTGCATTTCTATACTGACTGTGATTCAGCTTGATGAGCCTCATATGGGATGCAGACCACATGGCAGAAGTGGCACTGCACACTAGAAACTAATTCCAAAAAGGAAAAATAATACATTTTAAATTTGTTTTCAGTAGAAATAAGATCTCAAGAATAACCCCAAACTCATATGACTGCCTGAGTGGTGTTTTCTGTTGGCTTCTAGTGGGGATAACCACTCTAATATGAAAAGAAATATAAACAACAACCTGCGATTATTAGCCAGTTAATTAAATACTTAATTGCAAGTTCTGTGCGTGGTTAGTCCCAGTTATTTCTGTACCCCAGCATAACAAGGGTGGATTCAACTAGGGCTGTAGTCAACCAAAGAAAATCTTGGCCGACTGAAGTCGTACATAATCTTGAACTTATCGATTAGTCGTGGGGAAAAAAAAATCTGCACATTATTTTTACTTCTGCGGTGGTGTGTCTGTGTCACTCTGCAGTTACACCCCCAAAACACTAGTCGGCGGTGGAGGACTGTGTTAAGTGCTGTAAAGTTTAGTTGATTCAAAACACACATTAAACACACATTAAACATGGCAAGTACACAAATTGGCTTCACTATAAATCGCAGAATTGACAGACAAACACTTGTCTTTATCTGGACACATTTCCCCCACCAATACAATATGCTAACGTTATCAGCACAACTCTATGGCATTTTACATTGTAGAAATTAGCTTAGCATCTAGCAATCTTTCTTTCCCTCTTTTCATATAAAACCAGGGACAACAGCAACATTTAACAAAGGTAATGGCACATAATTTGGCTCCATTACAACTCACAACATTCACCGACAAAACAACTGTCTTATACTAAACCTGTTTTCCAAGCAAATACAACATGCTAACGTTATTAGCGCTGTTTTCCAAGCAAATACAACATGCTAACGTTATTAGCGCCGGCCTATGGCATTTTACATTGTATAGGCAAGGCAAGGCAAGGCAAGTTTATTTGTAGAGCACAATTCGTACACAAAGTAATTCAAAGTGCTTTACAGAACAAGAAAATGCATTAAAATCACAATACAAAATAAAAACATAAATAATCATTATAAAATTAACTTTAAAAGAGAAGAGTGCAGATAAGATCCTTTCAGTCATATGCACAGTGAAA